>NC_138162.1:78189205-78718222 GCF_964165515.1 Mesoplodon bidens | reverse complement strand
ACAATAGCCAAGGCACGGAAGCAACCAAAATGTCCATAAAACGAATGAATGGATAAAGAAGAAGTAGTCCATGTACACAATGGAATATTAGCCATGGAAAACAATGAAACACTTCTCTTTGAGGCACCATAGATGAGCCTAGAGATAATCACAGAACATGAGGTAAGTCGGAAAGCAAAAGACATATCTTATGATACCACTTATAGGCGTTATCTAAGAACTGACACAAATGAACATATTTCCACAGAGAAAGACACTCACAGACTTAGAAAACAAACTATGCTTATCTAAAAAGAAAGGTGGGGGGAATGGAAAAATTAAGAGTACACTTACCATACGTGTACAGATACCTATTAAATACGTATATCAAAAAGACCGAACATATAGCAAGGGAGGTCTATGGAACACTCTGCAATAATTTACATGGGAAGTGGATCTGTACGTGAACATGTATATGTAATGTACAAATGAACCAGATTGTGTACACCTAGGACAAACAATATTCTAATCATTACCGCGATAAAAAATTAAAACATGAATTAATGTGACATAAACTTATGGGGGTTTTTCCTGGCACATTCCATTGTAATTTACAACCTAGGAACAGGACTTCCAGAAAGGCTCTGCTGCCCTAGTAACCAGATTTGGGAATGGAGAAATGCTGCCGCCTTGTGGCCGTTTCCCACAACAGCAGCTTTAAGCCCAGGGCTAATGGTCACTAAATATTCACACTCATTGCAGGCCTGTAAATGACACCCGCCCTCAAAAAAGAAACCTGGGGTCGAAAATAGACCGAGAAATTCAAAAGAGGGCCACCTTTCAAGAAGGCAATTTCAACCGGTCTATTGTACTCACCGTTTGTTTTGGTTGTTTGTTTAACAGAAATTTAAAACGGTGTGGAAAATGCTGAACATTAGGAATAATTAAACACATGCAAATCCAAATTACGAAAACCTATCAGCTCACACCAGTCAGAAGGGCAATCAGCAAAAATTCTGCAAATAATAAATGCTGAAGGGGTTGTGGAGAAATGCCTACCCTTGGTTCAACGTGGAACATGGTAAGAGCCAGTAATGAAAACACAAAGGAGGTGCCTTGAAAAGGTAAATATTGAGCTACCATTCAATCAAGCATACCCACTTCTGGGCCTATCGCCTGAGAGGATGTGAATCAAAAGGTCACAGGCTGGGCTTCACTCGTGGCGCAGTGGTTGAGAGTCCGCCTGCCGATGCAGGGGACACGGGTTCGTGCCCCGGTCCGGGAAGAACCCACATGCTGCGGAGCGGCTAGTCCCATGAGCTATGGCTGCTGGGCCTGCGTGTCTGGAGCCTGTGCTCTGCAACGGGAGGGGCCACGGCAGTGAGAAGCCCACGTACCACAAAAATTAATAATAATAATAAAGAAACAGGCCGGCAATCCTGCACTCCAGCAATATTTACCATAGCCAACACTTGGAAGCAATGAAAATGTCCATCAACAGAGGAATTCACAAAGAAGAAGTGGTCCACGTACACAGCAGAATATGACTCCAATAAAAAAATAAAAATTCATTTTAAAAAACAAAGATAAGTAAGGAGACATCAGGTTTTGGGGGTTTATCCGGGCACATTCCCCTCTAATTTATAACCGAGGACCAACGCTGGCAGGAAGGTCAGATACCCTAGTTACCAGATTGGGAAAAGCAGAAATGCTGCCGCCCTCTGGCCGTTACCTGCAACAGCAGCTTTAAAACCTGTGTTAAGGGTCACTTCCTATGCACCAGTACTGGAGGGCTGTAAATGAAACCTGCCCTCAAAGTGTCTTGAGGGAAGTAATGGCCAAAATAGTTCAAAATGTCACACATACTTCAAGAAAACAATTTGAAGAGCTAGGCTGTACTCACAGTTTCAAGGAAAAAAGGACATGCCAGAAAGCTCAATTTCAAGGGATTATGAGACGCATGCAAATCCAACCACAAAGAGGTATCAGCTCACACTAGTCAGAATAAACATCAGCAAAAAAACTACAAACAATAAATGCTGAAGGTGTTGTGGAGAAGTGCGTACCCTCACCTTGAAGTGGGACGTAACCTGGTAAGAGCCACTAATGAGAACAGAATGGAGGTGCCATTATAAGGTAAACATTTGGCTACCATAAGATCCAGCAGGCCCACTCCTGGGCCTATAACGTAAGAAGACAGAATTGGAAAGACACAGGCAGGCAAATGTGCATTGCTGCAGTATTACAATAGCCAAGACATGGAAGCAACCAAAAAGTCCATCAACAGATGAGTGGACAAAGAAGAACTGGTACATGTACAGACGGAATATTAGCCAAGGAAAAAAAGGACACAATGTCATTTGCAGCACTGTAGATGAGTCTACAGGTAATCACGCAACATGTAGTAAGTCAGAAAGAGAAAGACACATATTGTATGGTATCACTTATAGGTGTTGCCTAAAAATTGATACCAGTGAAGATATTTCCACAGAGAAGGGCAATCACAGATTCATTAAACAAACTTATGGTTTACCAATGGAAAGGTGTGAGGATTCGATACATTCGGTCATTGGGGTTAAGAGACTCATACAAACACAGGTGAAATATATAATCACCAAAAACCTACGGAATACCAAGAGAAGACTACTCAACATTCTCTCATAACGTACATGGGAAAAGGATCCCAGGAAGAATAGACATAGGTATATGTGTAAAAGAACCACATCTTGCACACCTAGAACAAGCAAAGCATTGTAATCAAACTTGCTGTGATAAAAAATATAAATTCAATTAAAGAAACGAACAAGAAGTAGGGACATAAACTTAAGGGGCTTTTTCCTGGCAAATTCCATTCTAAATTACAACCTAGAACACGACTTCCATTGACGTTCTGTTGCCCTAGTAACCAGATTTAGTAAAGGACAGCTGCTGCCACCTTGTGGCCGTTTCACACAACAGCAGCTTTTAACCCAGTGCTAATGGTCAGTTGATATTCAAAATAATTGCAGGCGTGTAAATGACACCTGCCCTGAAAACAAATCCTGGGGCCGTATATCGACCAAAAAATTCGAAAGACGTCCACATTTCAAAACGACAGTTTCAAGAGGCATATTTTATGCACATTTGTCTTATGATTCTTTTTCTTTCTTTCTTTCTTTCTTTCTTTCGTTAAAAAAACGGGAATGGAAAAAGGCTGAACATCAGGAATTAATAAAGCCATGCAAATCCAGTGTACCAAAACGTTCACCTCACAGCCGTCAGAATGATCATCAGCAAGAAAACTCTACAAAAAATAAGTGCTGAAGGGGTTTTAGAGAACTGCATACCCTTTAGCTGCTGGTGGGATGTAACCTGGTAAGAGCCAGTAGTGAGAACAGAACGGAGGTGCGTTTCAAGGTAAAAATTGAGCTACCATGTGATCTGGTAGGCCCACTGATGGGCCTATCACCTGAGTAGACCAGAATCAAAAAGACACAGCCTGCCAGGCCTTCAATTCAGCAACATGTACCATAGCCAAGACCTGGAGGAAACCAAAATGTCCACCAACAGAAAAATGTACCAAGAAGAAGTCGTCCATGTACACAATGGAATATTAGCCATGAAAAAGCATGGAACAGTGCCGTTGCCACCACTACAGAAGGATCTAGAGATAATCACCCAACTTGAAGAAAGAAACCGAAAGACAGATATCCTATGACATCACTTATACGTGTTACCTAAAACTTGATACCCATGCAATAATTTCCAAGAGAAGGACACGCATAGATTCAGAAAACCAAATTATGTATAACCAAATGGAAAGGTGTAGGGAATGTATGAATTAGGTTATGGGGTTCAACAGACATGTACTAAGGCATATGATATATATATATATATATATAATCACAAAATACCTATGGAATACAAAGAGAGGTCTACTCAACACTCTATAATAACATACATGGGAAAGGATCCAAAGAGGAATAGACAGATACATTGATAGGATGAACCAGAAACTGTACACCCAGGAGAATCTACATTTTTATCAAATTTGCTCTGATCATTCATAAAAATTAAATTTCAAAAGCAAACAACAATTTAGGAGATATAAGCTCTTGGGGGTTTGCGCTGGCACATTCCACTCTAATTTGCAGCGTTCTAACATGATTTCCAGGAAAGCTCTGTTGCCCCAAATCCCAGAGTTGGAAATGAAGAAATGCTGCCGCCTTGTGGCCGTTTCCCACAAGGGCAGCTTTAAACCCACAGCTAATGGTCACTTAACGTTCACAGGGACTCGGGGCTCTAAAGGACACCTGCCGTCAAAAAATGTCCTGAGGTAGGGAATGGCCAAAAAAATTCAAAACTGGCAAAATTTTCAAGGAGATAGTATGGAGGGGAAAGTTTTACTCACTCTTTTTCAACAATGAGGAAAATGGATAAAAGCTCAACATCAGGAATCATTAGACTCATGAAAATCTAACCTCCAAAACGGTTTCAACTCACACATGTCAACTACCATCAGCAAAAAGTTTACAAACAATAAATGCTGAAGGGGATTTAGAGAACTGTGTACCCTCTAGCTGCTGGTGAGATGTAAAGTGGTAACAGCCAATACTGAGAACAGAAAGGAGCTGCGTTTAAAAGTAAAACTTGAGCCACCATTCCATTCAGCAGGCCCACCGATGAGCCTCTCACCTGAGAAGTCCAGAGTCGAGAAGGCACAGGCTTCAACAGCTGCACTGCAGGAACTTTCACAATAGCCAAGGCACGGAAGCAACCAAAATGTCCATAAAACGAATGAATGGATAAAGAAGAAGTAGTCCATGTACACAATGGAATATTAGCCATGGAAAACAATGAAACACTTCTCTTTGAGGCACCATAGATGAGCCTAGAGATAATCACAGAACATGAGGTAAGTCGGAAAGCAAAAGACATATCTTATGATACCACTTATAGGCGTTATCTAAGAACTGACACAAATGAACATATTTCCACAGAGAAAGACACTCACAGACTTAGAAAACAAACTATGCTTATCTAAAAAGAAAGGTGGGGGGAATGGAAAAATTAAGAGTACACTTACCATACGTGTACAGATACCTATTAAATACGTATATCAAAAAGACCGAACATATAGCAAGGGAGGTCTATGGAACACTCTGCAATAATTTACATGGGAAGTGGATCTGTACGTGAACATGTATATGTAATGTACAAATGAACCAGATTGTGTACACCTAGGACAAACAATATTCTAATCATTACCGCGATAAAAAATTAAAACATGAATTAATGTGACATAAACTTATGGGGGTTTTTCCTGGCACATTCCATTGTAATTTACAACCTAGGAACAGGACTTCCAGAAAGGCTCTGCTGCCCTAGTAACCAGATTTGGGAATGGAGAAATGCTGCCGCCTTGTGGCCGTTTCCCACAACAGCAGCTTTAAGCCCAGGGCTAATGGTCACTAAATATTCACACTCATTGCAGGCCTGTAAATGACACCCGCCCTCAAAAAAGAAACCTGGGGTCGAAAATAGACCGAGAAATTCAAAAGAGGGCCACCTTTCAAGAAGGCAATTTCAACCGGTCTACTGTACTCACCGTTTGTTTTGGTTGTTTGTTTAACAGAAATTTAAAACGGTGTGGAAAATGCTGAACATTAGGAATAATTAAACACATGCAAATCCAAATTACGAAAACCTATCAGCTCACACCAGTCAGAAGGGCAATCAGCAAAAATTCTGCAAATAATAAATGCTGAAGGGGTTGTGGAGAAATGCCTACCCTTGGTTCAACGTGGAACATGGTAAGAGCCAGTAATGAAAACACAAAGGAGGTGCCTTGAAAAGGTAAATATTGAGCTACCATTCAATCAAGCATACCCACTTCTGGGCCTATCGCCTGAGAGGATGTGAATCAAAAGGTCACAGGCTGGGCTTCACTCGTGGCGCAGTGGTTGAGAGTCCGCCTGCCGATGCAGGGGACACGGGTTCGTGCCCCGGTCCGGGAAGAACCCACATGCTGCGGAGCGGCTAGTCCCATGAGCTATGGCTGCTGGGCCTGCGTGTCTGGAGCCTGTGCTCTGCAACGGGAGGGGCCACGGCAGTGAGAAGCCCACGTACCACAAAAATTAATAATAATAATAAAGAAACAGGCCGGCAATCCTGCACTCCAGCAATATTTACCATAGCCAACACTTGGAAGCAATGAAAATGTCCATCAACAGAGGAATTCACAAAGAAGAAGTGGTCCACGTACACAGCAGAATATGACTCCAATAAAAAAATAAAAATTCATTTTAAAAAACAAAGATAAGTAAGGAGACATCAGGTTTTGGGGGTTTATCCGGGCACATTCCCCTCTAATTTATAACCGAGGACCAACGCTGGCAGGAAGGTCAGATACCCTAGTTACCAGATTGGGAAAAGCAGAAATGCTGCCGCCCTCTGGCCGTTACCTGCAACAGCAGCTTTAAAACCTGTGTTAAGGGTCACTTCCTATGCACCAGTACTGGAGGGCTGTAAATGAAACCTGCCCTCAAAGTGTCTTGAGGGAAGTAATGGCCAAAATAGTTCAAAATGTCACACATACTTCAAGAAAACAATTTGAAGAGCTAGGCTGTACTCACAGTTTCAAGGAAAAAAGGACATGCCAGAAAGCTCAATTTCAAGGGATTATGAGACGCATGCAAATCCAACCACAAAGAGGTATCAGCTCACACTAGTCAGAATAAACATCAGCAAAAAAACTACAAACAATAAATGCTGAAGGTGTTGTGGAGAAGTGCGTACCCTCACCTTGAAGTGGGACGTAACCTGGTAAGAGCCACTAATGAGAACAGAATGGAGGTGCCATTATAAGGTAAACATTTGGCTACCATAAGATCCAGCAGGCCCACTCCTGGGCCTATAACGTAAGAAGACAGAATTGGAAAGACACAGGCAGGCAAATGTGCATTGCTGCAGTATTACAATAGCCAAGACATGGAAGCAACCAAAAAGTCCATCAACAGATGAGTGGACAAAGAAGAACTGGTACATGTACAGACGGAATATTAGCCAAGGAAAAAAAGGACACAATGTCATTTGCAGCACTGTAGATGAGTCTACAGGTAATCACGCAACATGTAGTAAGTCAGAAAGAGAAAGACACATATTGTATGGTATCACTTATAGGTGTTGCCTAAAAATTGATACCAGTGAAGATATTTCCACAGAGAAGGGCAATCACAGATTCATTAAACAAACTTATGGTTTACCAATGGAAAGGTGTGAGGATTCGATACATTCGGTCATTGGGGTTAAGAGACTCATACAAACACAGGTGAAATATATAATCACCAAAAACCTACGGAATACCAAGAGAAGACTACTCAACATTCTCTCATAACGTACATGGGAAAAGGATCCCAGGAAGAATAGACATAGGTATATGTGTAAAAGAACCACATCTTGCACACCTAGAACAAGCAAAGCATTGTAATCAAACTTGCTGTGATAAAAAATATAAATTCAATTAAAGAAACGAACAAGAAGTAGGGACATAAACTTAAGGGGCTTTTTCCTGGCAAATTCCATTCTAAATTACAACCTAGAACACGACTTCCATTGACGTTCTGTTGCCCTAGTAACCAGATTTAGTAAAGGACAGCTGCTGCCACCTTGTGGCCGTTTCACACAACAGCAGCTTTTAACCCAGTGCTAATGGTCAGTTGATATTCAAAATAATTGCAGGCGTGTAAATGACACCTGCCCTGAAAACAAATCCTGGGGCCGTATATCGACCAAAAAATTCGAAAGACGTCCACATTTCAAAACGACAGTTTCAAGAGGCATATTTTATGCACATTTGTCTTATGATTCTTTTTCTTTCTTTCTTTCTTTCTTTCTTTCGTTAAAAAAACGGGAATGGAAAAAGGCTGAACATCAGGAATTAATAAAGCCATGCAAATCCAGTGTACCAAAACGTTCACCTCACAGCCGTCAGAATGATCATCAGCAAGAAAACTCTACAAAAAATAAGTGCTGAAGGGGTTTTAGAGAACTGCATACCCTTTAGCTGCTGGTGGGATGTAACCTGGTAAGAGCCAGTAGTGAGAACAGAACGGAGGTGCGTTTCAAGGTAAAAATTGAGCTACCATGTGATCTGGTAGGCCCACTGATGGGCCTATCACCTGAGTAGACCAGAATCAAAAAGACACAGCCTGCCAGGCCTTCAATTCAGCAACATGTACCATAGCCAAGACCTGGAGGAAACCAAAATGTCCACCAACAGAAAAATGTACCAAGAAGAAGTCGTCCATGTACACAATGGAATATTAGCCATGAAAAAGCATGGAACAGTGCCGTTGCCACCACTACAGAAGGATCTAGAGATAATCACCCAACTTGAAGAAAGAAACCGAAAGACAGATATCCTATGACATCACTTATACGTGTTACCTAAAACTTGATACCCATGCAATAATTTCCAAGAGAAGGACACGCATAGATTCAGAAAACCAAATTATGTATAACCAAATGGAAAGGTGTAGGGAATGTATGAATTAGGTTATGGGGTTCAACAGACATGTACTAAGGCATATGATATATATATATATATATATAATCACAAAATACCTATGGAATACAAAGAGAGGTCTACTCAACACTCTATAATAACATACATGGGAAAGGATCCAAAGAGGAATAGACAGATACATTGATAGGATGAACCAGAAACTGTACACCCAGGAGAATCTACATTTTTATCAAATTTGCTCTGATCATTCATAAAAATTAAATTTCAAAAGCAAACAACAATTTAGGAGATATAAGCTCTTGGGGGTTTGCGCTGGCACATTCCACTCTAATTTGCAGCGTTCTAACATGATTTCCAGGAAAGCTCTGTTGCCCCAAATCCCAGAGTTGGAAATGAAGAAATGCTGCCGCCTTGTGGCCGTTTCCCACAAGGGCAGCTTTAAACCCACAGCTAATGGTCACTTAACGTTCACAGGGACTCGGGGCTCTAAAGGACACCTGCCGTCAAAAAATGTCCTGAGGTAGGGAATGGCCAAAAAAATTCAAAACTGGCAAAATTTTCAAGGAGATAGTATGGAGGGGAAAGTTTTACTCACTCTTTTTCAACAATGAGGAAAATGGATAAAAGCTCAACATCAGGAATCATTAGACTCATGAAAATCTAACCTCCAAAACGGTTTCAACTCACACATGTCAACTACCATCAGCAAAAAGTTTACAAACAATAAATGCTGAAGGGGATTTAGAGAACTGTGTACCCTCTAGCTGCTGGTGAGATGTAAAGTGGTAACAGCCAATACTGAGAACAGAAAGGAGCTGCGTTTAAAAGTAAAACTTGAGCCACCATTCCATTCAGCAGGCCCACCGATGAGCCTCTCACCTGAGAAGTCCAGAGTCGAGAAGGCACAGGCTTCAACAGCTGCACTGCAGGAACTTTCACAATAGCCAAGGCACGGAAGCAACCAAAATGTCCATAAAACGAATGAATGGATAAAGAAGAAGTAGTCCATGTACACAATGGAATATTAGCCATGGAAAACAATGAAACACTTCTCTTTGAGGCACCATAGATGAGCCTAGAGATAATCACAGAACATGAGGTAAGTCGGAAAGCAAAAGACATATCTTATGATACCACTTATAGGCGTTATCTAAGAACTGACACAAATGAACATATTTCCACAGAGAAAGACACTCACAGACTTAGAAAACAAACTATGCTTATCTAAAAAGAAAGGTGGGGGGAATGGAAAAATTAAGAGTACACTTACCATACGTGTACAGATACCTATTAAATACGTATATCAAAAAGACCGAACATATAGCAAGGGAGGTCTATGGAACACTCTGCAATAATTTACATGGGAAGTGGATCTGTACGTGAACATGTATATGTAATGTACAAATGAACCAGATTGTGTACACCTAGGACAAACAATATTCTAATCATTACCGCGATAAAAAATTAAAACATGAATTAATGTGACATAAACTTATGGGGGTTTTTCCTGGCACATTCCATTGTAATTTACAACCTAGGAACAGGACTTCCAGAAAGGCTCTGCTGCCCTAGTAACCAGATTTGGGAATGGAGAAATGCTGCCGCCTTGTGGCCGTTTCCCACAACAGCAGCTTTAAGCCCAGGGCTAATGGTCACTAAATATTCACACTCATTGCAGGCCTGTAAATGACACCCGCCCTCAAAAAAGAAACCTGGGGTCGAAAATAGACCGAGAAATTCAAAAGAGGGCCACCTTTCAAGAAGGCAATTTCAACCGGTCTACTGTACTCACCGTTTGTTTTGGTTGTTTGTTTAACAGAAATTTAAAACGGTGTGGAAAATGCTGAACATTAGGAATAATTAAACACATGCAAATCCAAATTACGAAAACCTATCAGCTCACACCAGTCAGAAGGGCAATCAGCAAAAATTCTGCAAATAATAAATGCTGAAGGGGTTGTGGAGAAATGCCTACCCTTGGTTCAACGTGGAACATGGTAAGAGCCAGTAATGAAAACACAAAGGAGGTGCCTTGAAAAGGTAAATATTGAGCTACCATTCAATCAAGCATACCCACTTCTGGGCCTATCGCCTGAGAGGATGTGAATCAAAAGGTCACAGGCTGGGCTTCACTCGTGGCGCAGTGGTTGAGAGTCCGCCTGCCGATGCAGGGGACACGGGTTCGTGCCCCGGTCCGGGAAGAACCCACATGCTGCGGAGCGGCTAGTCCCATGAGCTATGGCTGCTGGGCCTGCGTGTCTGGAGCCTGTGCTCTGCAACGGGAGGGGCCACGGCAGTGAGAAGCCCACGTACCACAAAAATTAATAATAATAATAAAGAAACAGGCCGGCAATCCTGCACTCCAGCAATATTTACCATAGCCAACACTTGGAAGCAATGAAAATGTCCATCAACAGAGGAATTCACAAAGAAGAAGTGGTCCACGTACACAGCAGAATATGACTCCAATAAAAAAATAAAAATTCATTTTAAAAAACAAAGATAAGTAAGGAGACATCAGGTTTTGGGGGTTTATCCGGGCACATTCCCCTCTAATTTATAACCGAGGACCAACGCTGGCAGGAAGGTCAGATACCCTAGTTACCAGATTGGGAAAAGCAGAAATGCTGCCGCCCTCTGGCCGTTACCTGCAACAGCAGCTTTAAAACCTGTGTTAAGGGTCACTTCCTATGCACCAGTACTGGAGGGCTGTAAATGAAACCTGCCCTCAAAGTGTCTTGAGGGAAGTAATGGCCAAAATAGTTCAAAATGTCACACATACTTCAAGAAAACAATTTGAAGAGCTAGGCTGTACTCACAGTTTCAAGGAAAAAAGGACATGCCAGAAAGCTCAATTTCAAGGGATTATGAGACGCATGCAAATCCAACCACAAAGAGGTATCAGCTCACACTAGTCAGAATAAACATCAGCAAAAAAACTACAAACAATAAATGCTGAAGGTGTTGTGGAGAAGTGCGTACCCTCACCTTGAAGTGGGACGTAACCTGGTAAGAGCCACTAATGAGAACAGAATGGAGGTGCCGTTATAAGGTAAACATTTGGCTACCATAAGATCCAGCAGGCCCACTCCTGGGCCTATAACGTAAGAAGACAGAATTGGAAAGACACAGGCAGGCAAATGTGCATTGCTGCAGTATTACAATAGCCAAGACATGGAAGCAACCAAAAAGTCCATCAACAGATGAGTGGACAAAGAAGAACTGGTACATGTACAGACGGAATATTAGCCAAGGAAAAAAAGGACACAATGTCATTTGCAGCACTGTAGATGAGTCTACAGGTAATCACGCAACATGTAGTAAGTCAGAAAGAGAAAGACACATATTGTATGGTATCACTTATAGGTGTTGCCTAAAAATTGATACCAGTGAAGATATTTCCACAGAGAAGGGCAATCACAGATTCATTAAACAAACTTATGGTTTACCAATGGAAAGGTGTGAGGATTCGATACATTCGGTCATTGGGGTTAAGAGACTCATACAAACACAGGTGAAATATATAATCACCAAAAACCTACGGAATACCAAGAGAAGACTACTCAACATTCTCTCATAACGTACATGGGAAAAGGATCCCAGGAAGAATAGACATAGGTATATGTGTAAAAGAACCACATCTTGCACACCTAGAACAAGCAAAGCATTGTAATCAAACTTGCTGTGATAAAAAATATAAATTCAATTAAAGAAACGAACAAGAAGTAGGGACATAAACTTAAGGGGCTTTTTCCTGGCAAATTCCATTCTAAATTACAACCTAGAACACGACTTCCATTGACGTTCTGTTGCCCTAGTAACCAGATTTAGTAAAGGACAGCTGCTGCCACCTTGTGGCCGTTTCACACAACAGCAGCTTTTAACCCAGTGCTAATGGTCAGTTGATATTCAAAATAATTGCAGGCGTGTAAATGACACCTGCCCTGAAAACAAATCCTGGGGCCGTATATCGACCAAAAAATTCGAAAGACGTCCACATTTCAAAACGACAGTTTCAAGAGGCATATTTTATGCACATTTGTCTTATGATTCTTTTTCTTTCTTTCTTTCTTTCTTTCTTTCGTTAAAAAAACGGGAATGGAAAAAGGCTGAACATCAGGAATTAATAAAGCCATGCAAATCCAGTGTACCAAAACGTTCACCTCACAGCCGTCAGAATGATCATCAGCAAGAAAACTCTACAAAAAATAAGTGCTGAAGGGGTTTTAGAGAACTGCATACCCTTTAGCTGCTGGTGGGATGTAACCTGGTAAGAGCCAGTAGTGAGAACAGAACGGAGGTGCGTTTCAAGGTAAAAATTGAGCTACCATGTGATCTGGTAGGCCCACTGATGGGCCTATCACCTGAGTAGACCAGAATCAAAAAGACACAGCCTGCCAGGCCTTCAATTCAGCAACATGTACCATAGCCAAGACCTGGAGGAAACCAAAATGTCCACCAACAGAAAAATGTACCAAGAAGAAGTCGTCCATGTACACAATGGAATATTAGCCATGAAAAAGCATGGAACAGTGCCGTTGCCACCACTACAGAAGGATCTAGAGATAATCACCCAACTTGAAGAAAGAAACCGAAAGACAGATATCCTATGACATCACTTATACGTGTTACCTAAAACTTGATACCCATGCAATAATTTCCAAGAGAAGGACACGCATAGACTCAGAAAACCAAATTATGTATAACCAAATGGAAAGGTGTAGGGAATGTATGAATTAGGTTATGGGGTTCAACAGACATGTACTAAGGCATATGATATATATATATATAATCACAAAATACCTATGGAATACAAAGAGAGGTCTACTCAACACTCTATAATAACATACATGGGAAAGGATCCAAAGAGGAATAGACAGATACATTGATAGGATGAACCAGAAACTGTACACCCAGGAGAATCTACATTTTTATCAAATTTGCTCTGATCATTCATAAAAATTAAATTTCAAAAGCAAACAACAATTTAGGAGATATAAGCTCTTGGGGGTTTGCGCTGGCACATTCCACTCTAATTTGCAGCGTTCTAACATGATTTCCAGGAACGCTCTGTTGCCCCAAATCCCAGAGTTGGAAATGAAGAAACGCTGCCGCCTTGTGGCCGTTTCCCGCAAGGGCGGCTTTAAACCCACAGCTAATGGTCACTTAACGTTCACAGGGACTCGGGGCTCTAAAGGACACCTGCCGTCAAAAAATGTCCTGAGGTAGGGAATGGCCAAAAAAATTCAAAACTGGCAAAATTTTCAAGGAGATAGTATGGAGGGGAAAGTTTTACTCACTCTTTTTCAACAATGAGGAAAATGGATAAAAGCTCAACATCGGGAATCATTAGACTCATGAAAATCTAACCTCCAAAACGGTTTCAACTCACACATGTCAACTACCATCAGCAAAAAGTTTACAAACAATAAATGCTGAAGGGGATTTAGAGAACTGTGTACCCTCTAGCTGCTGGTGAGATGTAAAGTGGTAACAGCCAATACTGAGAACAGAAAGGAGCTGCGTTTAAAAGTAAAACTTGAGCCACCATTCCATTCAGCAGGCCCACCGATGAGCCTCTCACCTGAGAAGTCCAGAGTCGAGAAGGCACAGGCTTCAACAGCTGCACTGCAGGAACTTTCACAATAGCCAAGGCACGGAAGCAACCAAAATGTCCATAAAACGAATGAATGGATAAAGAAGAAGTAGTCCATGTACACAATGGAATATTAGCCATGGAAAACAATGAAACACTTCTCTTTGAGGCACCATAGATGAGCCTAGAGATAATCACAGAACATGAGGTAAGTCGGAAAGCAAAAGACATATCTTATGATACCACTTATAGGCGTTATCTAAGAACTGACACAAATGAACATATTTCCACAGAGAAAGACACTCACAGACTTAGAAAACAAACTATGCTTATCTAAAAAGAAAGGTGGGGGGAATGGAAAAATTAAGAGTACACTTACCATACGTGTACAGATACCTATTAAATACGTATATCAAAAAGACCGAACATATAGCAAGGGAGGTCTATGGAACACTCTGCAATAATTTACATGGGAAGTGGATCTGTACGTGAACATGTATATGTAATGTACAAATGAACCAGATTGTGTACACCTAGGACAAACAATATTCTAATCATTACCGCGATAAAAAATTAAAACATGAATTAATGTGACATAAACTTATGGGGGTTTTTCCTGGCACATTCCATTGTAATTTACAACCTAGGAACAGGACTTCCAGAAAGGCTCTGCTGCCCTAGTAACCAGATTTGGGAATGGAGAAATGCTGTCGCCTTGTGGCCGTTTCCCACAACAGCAGCTTTAAGCCCAGGGCTAATGGTCACTAAATATTCACACTCATTGCAGGCCTGTAAATGACACCGGCCCCCCCCAAAAAAAAAAAACATTGGGTCGAAAATAGACCAAAAAATTCATAATAGGGCCACCTTCCAAGAAGGCAATTTCAACCGGTCTATTGTACTCACCGTTTGTTTTGTTTGTTTGTTTAACAGAAATTTAAAACGGTGTGGAAAATGCTGAACATTAGGAATAATTAAACACATGCAAATCCAAATTACAAAAACCTATCAGCTCACACCAGTCAGAAGGGCAATCAGCAAAAATTCTGCAAACAATAAATGCTGAAGGGGTTGTGGAGAAACGCCTACCCTTGGTTCAACGTGGAACATGGTAAGAGCCAGTAATGAAAACACAAAGGAGGTGCCTTGAAAAGGTAAATATTGAGCTACCATTCAATCAAGCATACCCACTTCTGGGCCTATCGCCTGAGAGGATGTGAATCAAAAGGTCACAGCCTGGGCTTCACTCGTGGCGCAGTGGTTGAGAGTCCGCCTGCCGATGCAGGCGACACGGGTTCGTGCCCTGGTGCGGGAAGAACCCACATGCTGCGGAGCGGCTAGTCCCATGAGCTATGGCTGCTGGGCCTGCGTGTCGGGAGCCTGTGGTCTGCAACGGGAGGGGCCCTGGCAGTGAGAGGCCCACGTACCGCAAAAAATAAGAATAATAATAAAGAAACAGGCCGGCAATCCTGCACTCCAGCAATATTTACCATAGCCAACACTTGGAAGCCATGAAAATGTCCATCAACAGAGGAATTCACAAAGAAGAAGTGGTCCATGTACACACCGGAATATGACTCCAATAAAAAAATATAAATTCATTTTAAAAAACAAAGATAAGTAAGGAGACATCAGGTTTGGGGGGTTTATCCGGGCACATTTTTCTCTAATTTATAACCGAGGACCAACACTGGCAGGAAGGTCGGATTCCCTAGTTACCAGATTGGGAAGAGCAGAAATGCTGCCGCCCTCTGGCCGTTACCTGCAACAGCAGCTTTAAAACCTGTGTTAAGGGTCACTTCCTATGCACCAGTACTGGAGGGCTGTAAATGAAACCTGCCCTCAAAGTGTCTTGAGGGAAGTAATGGCCAAAATAGTTCAAAATGTCACACATACTTCAAGAAAACAATTTGAAGAGCTAGGCTGTACTCACAGTTTCAAGGAAAAAAGGACATGCCAGAAAGCTCAATTTCAAGGGATTATGAGACGCATGCAAATCCAACCACAAAGAGGTATCAGCTCACACTAGTCAGAATAAACATCAGCAAAAAAACTACAAACAATAAATGCTGAAGGTGTTGTGGAGAAGTGCGTACCCTCACCTTGAAGTGGGACGTAACCTGGTAAGAGCCACTAATGAGAACAGAATGGAGGTGCCATTATAAGGTAAACATTTGGCTACCATAAGATCCAGCAGGCCCACTCCTGGGCCTATAACGTAAGAAGACAGAATTGGAAAGACACAGGCAGGCAAATGTGCATTGCTGCAGTATTACAATAGCCAAGACATGGAAGCAACCAAAAAGTCCATCAACAGATGAGTGGACAAAGAAGAACTGGTACATGTACAGACGGAATATTAGCCAAGGAAAAAAAGGACACAATGTCATTTGCAGCACTGTAGATGAGTCTACAGGTAATCACGCAACATGTAGTAAGTCAGAAAGAGAAAGACACATATTGTATGGTATCACTTATAGGTGTTGCCTAAAAATTGATACCAGTGAAGATATTTCCACAGAGAAGGGCAATCACAGATTCATTAAACAAACTTATGGTTTACCAATGGAAAGGTGTGAGGATTCGATACATTCGGTCATTGGGGTTAAGAGACTCATACAAACACAGGTGAAATATATAATCACCAAAAACCTACGGAATACCAAGAGAAGACTACTCAACATTCTCTCATAACGTACATGGGAAAAGGATCCCAGGAAGAATAGACATAGGTATATGTGTAAAAGAACCACATCTTGCACACCTAGAACAAGCAAAGCATTGTAATCAAACTTGCTGTGATAAAAAATATAAATTCAATTAAAGAAACGAACAAGAAGTAGGGACATAAACTTAAGGGGCTTTTTCCTGGCAAATTCCATTCTAAATTACAACCTAGAACACGACTTCCATTGACGTTCTGTTGCCCTAGTAACCAGATTTAGTAAAGGACAGCTGCTGCCACCTTGTGGCCGTTTCACACAACAGCAGCTTTTAACCCAGTGCTAATGGTCAGTTGATATTCAAAATAATTGCAGGCGTGTAAATGACACCTGCCCTGAAAACAAATCCTGGGGCCGTATATCGACCAAAAAATTCGAAAGACGTCCACATTTCAAAACGACAGTTTCAAGAGGCATATTTTATGCACATTTGTCTTATGATTCTTTTTCTTTCTTTCTTTCTTTCTTTCTTTCTTTCTTTCGTTAAAAAAACGGGAATGGAAAAAGGCTGAACATCAGGAATTAATAAAGCCATGCAAATCCAGTGTACCAAAACGTTCACCTCACAGCCGTCAGAATGATCATCAGCAAGAAAACTCTACAAAAAATAAGTGCTGAAGGGGTTTTAGAGAACTGCATACCCTTTAGCTGCTGGTGGGATGTAACCTGGTAAGAGCCAGTAGTGAGAACAGAACGGAGGTGCGTTTCAAGGTAAAAATTGAGCTACCATGTGATCTGGTAGGCCCACTGATGGGCCTATCACCTGAGTAGACCAGAATCAAAAAGACACAGCCTGCCAGGCCTTCAATTCAGCAACATGTACCATAGCCAAGACCTGGAGGAAACTAAAATGTCCACCAACAGAAAAATGTACCAAGAAGAAGTCGTCCATGTACACAATGGAATATTAGCCATGAAAAAGCATGGAACAGTGCCGTTGCCACCACTACAGAAGGATCTAGAGATAATCACCCAACTTGAAGAAAGAAACCGAAAGACAGATATCCTATGACATCACTTATACGTGTTACCTAAAACTTGATACCCATGCAATAATTTCCAAGAGAAGGACACGCATAGATTCAGAAAACCAAATTATGTATAACCAAATGGAAAGGTGTAGGGAATGTATGAATTAGGTTATGGGGTTCAACAGACATGTACTAATGCATATGATATATATATATATATAATCACAAAATACCTATGGAATACAAAGAGAGGTCTACTCAACACTCTATAATAACATACATGGGAAAGGATCCAAAGAGGAATAGACAGATACATTGATAGGATGAACCAGAAACTGTACACCCAGGAGAATCTACATTTTTATCAAATTTGCTCTGATCATTCATAAAAATTAAATTTCAAAAGCAAACAACAATTTAGGAGATATAAGCTCTTGGGGGTTTGCGCTGGCACATTCCACTCTAATTTGCAGCATTCTAACATGATTTCCAGGAAAGCTCTGTTGCCCCAAATCCCAGAGTTGGAAATGAAGAAATGCTGCCGCCTTGTGGCCGTTTCCCGCAAGGGCGGCTTTAAACCCACAGCTAATGGTCACTTAACGTTCACAGGGACTCGGGGCTCTAAAGGACACCTGCCGTCAAAAAATGTCCTGAGGTAGGGAATGGCCAAAAAAATTCAAAACTGGCAAAATTTTCAAGGAGATAGTATGGAGGGGAAAGTTTTACTCACTCTTTTTCAACAATGAGGAAAATGGATAAAAGCTCAACATCAGGAATCATTAGACTCATGAAAATCTAACCTCCAAAACGGTTTCAACTCACACATGTCAACTACCATCAGCAAAAAGTTTACAAACAATAAATGCTGAAGGGGATTTAGAGAACTGTGTACCCTCTAGCTGCTGGTGAGATGTAAAGTGGTAACAGCCAATACTGAGAACAGAAAGGAGCTGCGTTTAAAAGTAAAACTTGAGCCACCATTCCATTCAGCAGGCCCACCGATGAGCCTCTCACCTGAGAAGTCCAGAGTCGAGAAGGCACAGGCTTCAACAGCTGCACTGCAGGAACTTTCACAATAGCCAAGGCACGGAAGCAACCAAAATGTCCATAAAACGAATGAATGGATAAAGAAGAAGTAGTCCATGTACACAATGGAATATTAGCCATGGAAAACAATGAAACACTTCTCTTTGAGGCACCATAGATGAGCCTAGAGATAATCACAGAACATGAGGTAAGTCGGAAAGCAAAAGACATATCTTATGATACCACTTATAGGCGTTATCTAAGAACTGACACAAATGAACATATTTCCACAGAGAAAGACACTCACAGACTTAGAAAACAAACTATGCTTATCTAAAAAGAAAGGTGGGGGGAATGGAAAAATTAAGAGTACACTTACCATACGTGTACAGATACCTATTAAATACGTATATCAAAAAGACCGAACATATAGCAAGGGAGGTCTATGGAACACTCTGCAATAATTTACATGGGAAGTGGATCTGTACGTGAACATGTATATGTAATGTACAAATGAACCAGATTGTGTACACCTAGGACAAACAATATTCTAATCATTACCGCGATAAAAAATTAAAACATGAATTAATGTGACATAAACTTATGGGGGTTTTTCCTGGCGCATTCCATTGTAATTTACAACCTAGGAACAGGACTTCCAGAAAGGCTCTGCTGCCCTAGTAACCAGATTTGGGAATGGAGAAATGCTGCCGCCTTGTGGCCGTTTCCCACAACAGCAGCTTTAAGCCCAGGGCTAATGGTCACTAAATATTCACACTCATTGCAGGCCTGTAAATGACACCCGCCCTCAAAAAAGAAACCTGGGGTCGAAAATAGACCGAGAAATTCAAAAGAGGGCCACCTTTCAAGAAGGCAATTTCAACCGGTCTATTGTACTCACCGTTTGTTTTGGTTGTTTGTTTAACAGAAATTTAAAACGGTGTGGAAAATGCTGAACATTAGGAATAATTAAACACATGCAAATCCAAATTACGAAAACCTATCAGCTCACACCAGTCAGAAGGGCAATCAGCAAAAATTCTGCAAATAATAAATGCTGAAGGGGTTGTGGAGAAATGCCTACCCTTGGTTCAACGTGGAACATGGTAAGAGCCAGTAATGAAAACACAAAGGAGGTGCCTTGAAAAGGTAAATATTGAGCTACCATTCAATCAAGCATACCCACTTCTGGGCCTATCGCCTGAGAGGATGTGAATCAAAAGGTCACAGGCTGGGCTTCACTCGTGGCGCAGTGGTTGAGAGTCCGCCTGCCGATGCAGGGGACACGGGTTCGTGCCCCGGTCCGGGAAGAACCCACATGCTGCGGAGCGGCTAGTCCCATGAGCTATGGCTGCTGGGCCTGCGTGTCTGGAGCCTGTGCTCTGCAACGGGAGGGGCCACGGCAGTGAGAAGCCCACGTACCACAAAAATTAATAATAATAATAAAGAAACAGGCCGGCAATCCTGCACTCCAGCAATATTTACCATAGCCAACACTTGGAAGCAATGAAAATGTCCATCAACAGAGGAATTCACAAAGAAGAAGTGGTCCACGTACACAGCAGAATATGACTCCAATAAAAAAATAAAAATTCATTTTAAAAAACAAAGATAAGTAAGGAGACATCAGGTTTTGGGGGTTTATCCGGGCACATTCCCCTCTAATTTATAACCGAGGACCAACGCTGGCAGGAAGGTCAGATACCCTAGTTACCAGATTGGGAAAAGCAGAAATGCTGCCGCCCTCTGGCCGTTACCTGCAACAGCAGCTTTAAAACCTGTGTTAAGGGTCACTTCCTATGCACCAGTACTGGAGGGCTGTAAATGAAACCTGCCCTCAAAGTGTCTTGAGGGAAGTAATGGCCAAAATAGTTCAAAATGTCACACATACTTCAAGAAAACAATTTGAAGAGCTAGGCTGTACTCACAGTTTCAAGGAAAAAAGGACATGCCAGAAAGCTCAATTTCAAGGGATTATGAGACGCATGCAAATCCAACCACAAAGAGGTATCAGCTCACACTAGTCAGAATAAACATCAGCAAAAAAACTACAAACAATAAATGCTGAAGGTGTTGTGGAGAAGTGCGTACCCTCACCTTGAAGTGGGACGTAACCTGGTAAGAGCCACTAATGAGAACAGAATGGAGGTGCCGTTATAAGGTAAACATTTGGCTACCATAAGATCCAGCAGGCCCACTCCTGGGCCTATAACGTAAGAAGACAGAATTGGAAAGACACAGGCAGGCAAATGTGCATTGCTGCAGTATTACAATAGCCAAGACATGGAAGCAACCAAAAAGTCCATCAACAGATGAGTGGACAAAGAAGAACTGGTACATGTACAGACGGAATATTAGCCAAGGAAAAAAAGGACACAATGTCATTTGCAGCACTGTAGATGAGTCTACAGGTAATCACGCAACATGTAGTAAGTCAGAAAGAGAAAGACACATATTGTATGGTATCACTTATAGGTGTTGCCTAAAAATTGATACCAGTGAAGATATTTCCACAGAGAAGGGCAATCACAGATTCATTAAACAAACTTATGGTTTACCAATGGAAAGGTGTGAGGATTCGATACATTCGGTCATTGGGGTTAAGAGACTCATACAAACACAGGTGAAATATATAATCACCAAAAACCTACGGAATACCAAGAGAAGACTACTCAACATTCTCTCATAACGTACATGGGAAAAGGATCCCAGGAAGAATAGACATAGGTATATGTGTAAAAGAACCACATCTTGCACACCTAGAACAAGCAAAGCATTGTAATCAAACTTGCTGTGATAAAAAATATAAATTCAATTAAAGAAACGAACAAGAAGTAGGGACATAAACTTAAGGGGCTTTTTCCTGGCAAATTCCATTCTAAATTACAACCTAGAACACGACTTCCATTGACGTTCTGTTGCCCTAGTAACCAGATTTAGTAAAGGACAGCTGCTGCCACCTTGTGGCCGTTTCACACAACAGCAGCTTTTAACCCAGTGCTAATGGTCAGTTGATATTCAAAATAATTGCAGGCGTGTAAATGACACCTGCCCTGAAAACAAATCCTGGGGCCGTATATCGACCAAAAAATTCGAAAGACGTCCACATTTCAAAACGACAGTTTCAAGAGGCATATTTTATGCACATTTGTCTTATGATTCTTTTTCTTTCTTTCTTTCTTTCGTTAAAAAAACGGGAATGGAAAAAGGCTGAACATCAGGAATTAATAAAGCCATGCAAATCCAGTGTACCAAAACGTTCACCTCACAGCCGTCAGAATGATCATCAGCAAGAAAACTCTACAAAAAATAAGTGCTGAAGGGGTTTTAGAGAACTGCATACCCTTTAGCTGCTGGTGGGATGTAACCTGGTAAGAGCCAGTAGTGAGAACAGAACGGAGGTGCGTTTCAAGGTAAAAATTGAGCTACCATGTGATCTGGTAGGCCCACTGATGGGCCTATCACCTGAGTAGACCAGAATCAAAAAGACACAGCCTGCCAGGCCTTCAATTCAGCAACATGTACCATAGCCAAGACCTGGAGGAAACCAAAATGTCCACCAACAGAAAAATGTACCAAGAAGAAGTCGTCCATGTACACAATGGAATATTAGCCATGAAAAAGCATGGAACAGTGCCGTTGCCACCACTACAGAAGGATCTAGAGATAATCACCCAACTTGAAGAAAGAAACCGAAAGACAGATATCCTATGACATCACTTATACGTGTTACCTAAAACTTGATACCCATGCAATAATTTCCAAGAGAAGGACACGCATAGATTCAGAAAACCAAATTATGTATAACCAAATGGAAAGGTGTAGGGAATGTATGAATTAGGTTATGGGGTTCAACAGACATGTACTAAGGCATATGATATATATATATATATATATAATCACAAAATACCTATGGAATACAAAGAGAGGTCTACTCAACACTCTATAATAACATACATGGGAAAGGATCCAAAGAGGAATAGACAGATACATTGATAGGATGAACCAGAAACTGTACACCCAGGAGAATCTACATTTTTATCAAATTTGCTCTGATCATTCATAAAAATTAAATTTCAAAAGCAAACAACAATTTAGGAGATATAAGCTCTTGGGGGTTTGCGCTGGCACATTCCACTCTAATTTGCAGCGTTCTAACATGATTTCCAGGAAAGCTCTGTTGCCCCAAATCCCAGAGTTGGAAATGAAGAAATGCTGCCGCCTTGTGGCCGTTTCCCACAAGGGCAGCTTTAAACCCACAGCTAATGGTCACTTAACGTTCACAGGGACTCGGGGCTCTAAAGGACACCTGCCGTCAAAAAATGTCCTGAGGTAGGGAATGGCCAAAAAAATTCAAAACTGGCAAAATTTTCAAGGAGATAGTATGGAGGGGAAAGTTTTACTCACTCTTTTTCAACAATGAGGAAAATGGATAAAAGCTCAACATCAGGAATCATTAGACTCATGAAAATCTAACCTCCAAAACGGTTTCAACTCACACATGTCAACTACCATCAGCAAAAAGTTTACAAACAATAAATGCTGAAGGGGATTTAGAGAACTGTGTACCCTCTAGCTGCTGGTGAGATGTAAAGTGGTAACAGCCAATACTGAGAACAGAAAGGAGCTGCGTTTAAAAGTAAAACTTGAGCCACCATTCCATTCAGCAGGCCCACCGATGAGCCTCTCACCTGAGAAGTCCAGAGTCGAGAAGGCACAGGCTTCAACAGCTGCACTGCAGGAACTTTCACAATAGCCAAGGCACGGAAGCAACCAAAATGTCCATAAAACGAATGAATGGATAAAGAAGAAGTAGTCCATGTACACAATGGAATATTAGCCATGGAAAACAATGAAACACTTCTCTTTGAGGCACCATAGATGAGCCTAGAGATAATCACAGAACATGAGGTAAGTCGGAAAGCAAAAGACATATCTTATGATACCACTTATAGGCGTTATCTAAGAACTGACACAAATGAACATATTTCCACAGAGAAAGACACTCACAGACTTAGAAAACAAACTATGCTTATCTAAAAAGAAAGGTGGGGGGAATGGAAAAATTAAGAGTACACTTACCATACGTGTACAGATACCTATTAAATACGTATATCAAAAAGACCGAACATATAGCAAGGGAGGTCTATGGAACACTCTGCAATAATTTACATGGGAAGTGGATCTGTACGTGAACATGTATATGTAATGTACAAATGAACCAGATTGTGTACACCTAGGACAAACAATATTCTAATCATTACCGCGATAAAAAATTAAAACATGAATTAATGTGACATAAACTTATGGGGGTTTTTCCTGGCACATTCCATTGTAATTTACAACCTAGGAACAGGACTTCCAGAAAGGCTCTGCTGCCCTAGTAACCAGATTTGGGAATGGAGAAATGCTGCCGCCTTGTGGCCGTTTCCCACAACAGCAGCTTTAAGCCCAGGGCTAATGGTCACTAAATATTCACACTCATTGCAGGCCTGTAAATGACACCCGCCCTCAAAAAAGAAACCTGGGGTCGAAAATAGACCGAGAAATTCAAAAG
Source organism: Mesoplodon bidens (assembly GCF_964165515.1). Taxonomy (NCBI): domain Eukaryota; kingdom Metazoa; phylum Chordata; class Mammalia; order Artiodactyla; family Ziphiidae; genus Mesoplodon; species Mesoplodon bidens. The sequence goes on along the minus strand of NC_138162.1, from coordinate 78,693,864 downwards.
AGGGCCACCTTTCAAGAAGGCAATTTCAACCGGTCTATTGTACTCACCGTTTGTTTTGGTTGTTTGTTTAACAGAAATTTAAAACGGTGTGGAAAATGCTGAACATTAGGAATAATTAAACACATGCAAATCCAAACTACGAAAACCTATCAGCTCACACCAGTCAGAAGGGCAATCAGCAAAAATTCTGCAAATAATAAATGCTGAAGGGGTTGTGGAGAAATGCCTACCCTTGGTTCAACGTGGAACATGGTAAGAGCCAGTAATGAAAACACAAAGGAGGTGCCTTGAAAAGGTAAATATTGAGCTACCATTCAATCAAGCATACCCACTTCTGGGCCTATCGCCTGAGAGGATGTGAATCAAAAGGTCACAGGCTGGGCTTCACTCGTGGCGCAGTGGTTGAGAGTCCGCCTGCCGATGCAGGGGACACGGGTTCGTGCCCCGGTCCGGGAAGAACCCACATGCTGCGGAGCGGCTAGTCCCATGAGCTATGGCTGCTGGGCCTGCGTGTCTGGAGCCTGTGCTCTGCAACGGGAGGGGCCACGGCAGTGAGAAGCCCACGTACCACAAAAATTAATAATAATAATAAAGAAACAGGCCGGCAATCCTGCACTCCAGCAATATTTACCATAGCCAACACTTGGAAGCAATGAAAATGTCCATCAACAGAGGAATTCACAAAGAAGAAGTGGTCCACGTACACAGCAGAATATGACTCCAATAAAAAAATAAAAATTCATTTTAAAAAACAAAGATAAGTAAGGAGACATCAGGTTTTGGGGGTTTATCCGGGCACATTCCCCTCTAATTTATAACCGAGGACCAACGCTGGCAGGAAGGTCAGATACCCTAGTTACCAGATTGGGAAAAGCAGAAATGCTGCCGCCCTCTGGCCGTTACCTGCAACAGCAGCTTTAAAACCTGTGTTAAGGGTCACTTCCTATGCACCAGTACTGGAGGGCTGTAAATGAAACCTGCCCTCAAAGTGTCTTGAGGGAAGTAATGGCCAAAATAGTTCAAAATGTCACACATACTTCAAGAAAACAATTTGAAGAGCTAGGCTGTACTCACAGTTTCAAGGAAAAAAGGACATGCCAGAAAGCTCAATTTCAAGGGATTATGAGACGCATGCAAATCCAACCACAAAGAGGTATCAGCTCACACTAGTCAGAATAAACATCAGCAAAAAAACTACAAACAATAAATGCTGAAGGTGTTGTGGAGAAGTGCGTACCCTCACCTTGAAGTGGGACGTAACCTGGTAAGAGCCACTAATGAGAACAGAATGGAGGTGCCGTTATAAGGTAAACATTTGGCTACCATAAGATCCAGCAGGCCCACTCCTGGGCCTATAACGTAAGAAGACAGAATTGGAAAGACACAGGCAGGCAAATGTGCATTGCTGCAGTATTACAATAGCCAAGACATGGAAGCAACCAAAAAGTCCATCAACAGATGAGTGGACAAAGAAGAACTGGTACATGTACAGACGGAATATTAGCCAAGGAAAAAAAGGACACAATGTCATTTGCAGCACTGTAGATGAGTCTACAGGTAATCACGCAACATGTAGTAAGTCAGAAAGAGAAAGACACATATTGTATGGTATCACTTATAGGTGTTGCCTAAAAATTGATACCAGTGAAGATATTTCCACAGAGAAGGGCAATCACAGATTCATTAAACAAACTTATGGTTTACCAATGGAAAGGTGTGAGGATTCGATACATTCGGTCATTGGGGTTAAGAGACTCATACAAACACAGGTGAAATATATAATCACCAAAAACCTACGGAATACCAAGAGAAGACTACTCAACATTCTCTCATAACGTACATGGGAAAAGGATCCCAGGAAGAATAGACATAGGTATATGTGTAAAAGAACCACATCTTGCACACCTAGAACAAGCAAAGCATTGTAATCAAACTTGCTGTGATAAAAAATATAAATTCAATTAAAGAAACGAACAAGAAGTAGGGACATAAACTTAAGGGGCTTTTTCCTGGCAAATTCCATTCTAAATTACAACCTAGAACACGACTTCCATTGACGTTCTGTTGCCCTAGTAACCAGATTTAGTAAAGGACAGCTGCTGCCACCTTGTGGCCGTTTCACACAACAGCAGCTTTTAACCCAGTGCTAATGGTCAGTTGATATTCAAAATAATTGCAGGCGTGTAAATGACACCTGCCCTGAAAACAAATCCTGGGGCCGTATATCGACCAAAAAATTCGAAAGACGTCCACATTTCAAAACGACAGTTTCAAGAGGCATATTTTATGCACATTTGTCTTATGATTCTTTTTCTTTCTTTCTTTCTTTCTTTCTTTCGTTAAAAAAACGGGAATGGAAAAAGGCTGAACATCAGGAATTAATAAAGCCATGCAAATCCAGTGTACCAAAACGTTCACCTCACAGCCGTCAGAATGATCATCAGCAAGAAAACTCTACAAAAAATAAGTGCTGAAGGGGTTTTAGAGAACTGCATACCCTTTAGCTGCTGGTGGGATGTAACCTGGTAAGAGCCAGTAGTGAGAACAGAACGGAGGTGCGTTTCAAGGTAAAAATTGAGCTACCATGTGATCTGGTAGGCCCACTGATGGGCCTATCACCTGAGTAGACCAGAATCAAAAAGACACAGCCTGCCAGGCCTTCAATTCAGCAACATGTACCATAGCCAAGACCTGGAGGAAACCAAAATGTCCACCAACAGAAAAATGTACCAAGAAGAAGTCGTCCATGTACACAATGGAATATTAGCCATGAAAAAGCATGGAACAGTGCCGTTGCCACCACTACAGAAGGATCTAGAGATAATCACCCAACTTGAAGAAAGAAACCGAAAGACAGATATCCTATGACATCACTTATACGTGTTACCTAAAACTTGATACCCATGCAATAATTTCCAAGAGAAGGACACGCATAGATTCAGAAAACCAAATTATGTATAACCAAATGGAAAGGTGTAGGGAATGTATGAATTAGGTTATGGGGTTCAACAGACATGTACTAAGGCATATGATATATATATATATATATATATAATCACAAAATACCTATGGAATACAAAGAGAGGTCTACTCAACACTCTATAATAACATACATGGGAAAGGATCCAAAGAGGAATAGACAGATACATTGATAGGATGAACCAGAAACTGTACACCCAGGAGAATCTACATTTTTATCAAATTTGCTCTGATCATTCATAAAAATTAAATTTCAAAAGCAAACAACAATTTAGGAGATATAAGCTCTTGGGGGTTTGCGCTGGCACATTCCACTCTAATTTGCAGCGTTCTAACATGATTTCCAGGAAAGCTCTGTTGCCCCAAATCCCAGAGTTGGAAATGAAGAAATGCTGCCGCCTTGTGGCCGTTTCCCACAAGGGCAGCTTTAAACCCACAGCTAATGGTCACTTAACGTTCACAGGGACTCGGGGCTCTAAAGGACACCTGCCGTCAAAAAATGTCCTGAGGTAGGGAATGGCCAAAAAAATTCAAAACTGGCAAAATTTTCAAGGAGATAGTATGGAGGGGAAAGTTTTACTCACTCTTTTTCAACAATGAGGAAAATGGATAAAAGCTCAACATCAGGAATCATTAGACTCATGAAAATCTAACCTCCAAAACGGTTTCAACTCACACATGTCAACTACCATCAGCAAAAAGTTTACAAACAATAAATGCTGAAGGGGATTTAGAGAACTGTGTACCCTCTAGCTGCTGGTGAGATGTAAAGTGGTAACAGCCAATACTGAGAACAGAAAGGAGCTGCGTTTAAAAGTAAAACTTGAGCCACCATTCCATTCAGCAGGCCCACCGATGAGCCTCTCACCTGAGAAGTCCAGAGTCGAGAAGGCACAGGCTTCAACAGCTGCACTGCAGGAACTTTCACAATAGCCAAGGCACGGAAGCAACCAAAATGTCCATAAAACGAATGAATGGATAAAGAAGAAGTAGTCCATGTACACAATGGAATATTAGCCATGGAAAACAATGAAACACTTCTCTTTGAGGCACCATAGATGAGCCTAGAGATAATCACAGAACATGAGGTAAGTCGGAAAGCAAAAGACATATCTTATGATACCACTTATAGGCGTTATCTAAGAACTGACACAAATGAACATATTTCCACAGAGAAAGACACTCACAGACTTAGAAAACAAACTATGCTTATCTAAAAAGAAAGGTGGGGGGAATGGAAAAATTAAGAGTACACTTACCATACGTGTACAGATACCTATTAAATACGTATATCAAAAAGACCGAACATATAGCAAGGGAGGTCTATGGAACACTCTGCAATAATTTACATGGGAAGTGGATCTGTACGTGAACATGTATATGTAATGTACAAATGAACCAGATTGTGTACACCTAGGACAAACAATATTCTAATCATTACCGCGATAAAAAATTAAAACATGAATTAATGTGACATAAACTTATGGGGGTTTTTCCTGGCACATTCCATTGTAATTTACAACCTAGGAACAGGACTTCCAGAAAGGCTCTGCTGCCCTAGTAACCAGATTTGGGAATGGAGAAATGCTGCCGCCTTGTGGCCGTTTCCCACAACAGCAGCTTTAAGCCCAGGGCTAATGGTCACTAAATATTCACACTCATTGCAGGCCTGTAAATGACACCCGCCCTCAAAAAAGAAACCTGGGGTCGAAAATAGACCGAGAAATTCAAAAGAGGGCCACCTTTCAAGAAGGCAATTTCAACCGGTCTATTGTACTCACCGTTTGTTTTGGTTGTTTGTTTAACAGAAATTTAAAACGGTGTGGAAAATGCTGAACATTAGGAATAATTAAACACATGCAAATCCAAACTACGAAAACCTATCAGCTCACACCAGTCAGAAGGGCAATCAGCAAAAATTCTGCAAATAATAAATGCTGAAGGGGTTGTGGAGAAATGCCTACCCTTGGTTCAACGTGGAACATGGTAAGAGCCAGTAATGAAAACACAAAGGAGGTGCCTTGAAAAGGTAAATATTGAGCTACCATTCAATCAAGCATACCCACTTCTGGGCCTATCGCCTGAGAGGATGTGAATCAAAAGGTCACAGGCTGGGCTTCACTCGTGGCGCAGTGGTTGAGAGTCCGCCTGCCGATGCAGGGGACACGGGTTCGTGCCCCGGTCCGGGAAGAACCCACATGCTGCGGAGCGGCTAGTCCCATGAGCTATGGCTGCTGGGCCTGCGTGTCTGGAGCCTGTGCTCTGCAACGGGAGGGGCCACGGCAGTGAGAAGCCCACGTACCACAAAAATTAATAATAATAATAAAGAAACAGGCCGGCAATCCTGCACTCCAGCAATATTTACCATAGCCAACACTTGGAAGCAATGAAAATGTCCATCAACAGAGGAATTCACAAAGAAGAAGTGGTCCACGTACACAGCAGAATATGACTCCAATAAAAAAATAAAAATTCATTTTAAAAAACAAAGATAAGTAAGGAGACATCAGGTTTTGGGGGTTTATCCGGGCACATTCCCCTCTAATTTATAACCGAGGACCAACGCTGGCAGGAAGGTCAGATACCCTAGTTACCAGATTGGGAAAAGCAGAAATGCTGCCGCCCTCTGGCCGTTACCTGCAACAGCAGCTTTAAAACCTGTGTTAAGGGTCACTTCCTATGCACCAGTACTGGAGGGCTGTAAATGAAACCTGCCCTCAAAGTGTCTTGAGGGAAGTAATGGCCAAAATAGTTCAAAATGTCACACATACTTCAAGAAAACAATTTGAAGAGCTAGGCTGTACTCACAGTTTCAAGGAAAAAAGGACATGCCAGAAAGCTCAATTTCAAGGGATTATGAGACGCATGCAAATCCAACCACAAAGAGGTATCAGCTCACACTAGTCAGAATAAACATCAGCAAAAAAACTACAAACAATAAATGCTGAAGGTGTTGTGGAGAAGTGCGTACCCTCACCTTGAAGTGGGACGTAACCTGGTAAGAGCCACTAATGAGAACAGAATGGAGGTGCCGTTATAAGGTAAACATTTGGCTACCATAAGATCCAGCAGGCCCACTCCTGGGCCTATAACGTAAGAAGACAGAATTGGAAAGACACAGGCAGGCAAATGTGCATTGCTGCAGTATTACAATAGCCAAGACATGGAAGCAACCAAAAAGTCCATCAACAGATGAGTGGACAAAGAAGAACTGGTACATGTACAGACGGAATATTAGCCAAGGAAAAAAAGGACACAATGTCATTTGCAGCACTGTAGATGAGTCTACAGGTAATCACGCAACATGTAGTAAGTCAGAAAGAGAAAGACACATATTGTATGGTATCACTTATAGGTGTTGCCTAAAAATTGATACCAGTGAAGATATTTCCACAGAGAAGGGCAATCACAGATTCATTAAACAAACTTATGGTTTACCAATGGAAAGGTGTGAGGATTCGATACATTCGGTCATTGGGGTTAAGAGACTCATACAAACACAGGTGAAATATATAATCACCAAAAACCTACGGAATACCAAGAGAAGACTACTCAACATTCTCTCATAACGTACATGGGAAAAGGATCCCAGGAAGAATAGACATAGGTATATGTGTAAAAGAACCACATCTTGCACACCTAGAACAAGCAAAGCATTGTAATCAAACTTGCTGTGATAAAAAATATAAATTCAATTAAAGAAACGAACAAGAAGTAGGGACATAAACTTAAGGGGCTTTTTCCTGGCAAATTCCATTCTAAATTACAACCTAGAACACGACTTCCATTGACGTTCTGTTGCCCTAGTAACCAGATTTAGTAAAGGACAGCTGCTGCCACCTTGTGGCCGTTTCACACAACAGCAGCTTTTAACCCAGTGCTAATGGTCAGTTGATATTCAAAATAATTGCAGGCGTGTAAATGACACCTGCCCTGAAAACAAATCCTGGGGCCGTATATCGACCAAAAAATTCGAAAGACGTCCACATTTCAAAACGACAGTTTCAAGAGGCATATTTTATGCACATTTGTCTTATGATTCTTTTTCTTTCTTTCTTTCTTTCGTTAAAAAAACGGGAATGGAAAAAGGCTGAACATCAGGAATTAATAAAGCCATGCAAATCCAGTGTATCAAAACGTTCACCTCACAGCCGTCAGAATGATCATCAGCAAGAAAACTCTACAAAAAATAAGTGCTGAAGGGGTTTTAGAGAACTGCATACCCTTTAGCTGCTGGTGGGATGTAACCTGGTAAGAGCCAGTAGTGAGAACAGAACGGAGGTGCGTTTCAAGGTAAAAATTGAGCTACCATGTGATCTGGTAGGCCCACTGATGGGCCTATCACCTGAGTAGACCAGAATCAAAAAGACACAGCCTGCCAGGCCTTCAATTCAGCAACATGTACCATAGCCAAGACCTGGAGGAAACCAAAATGTCCACCAACAGAAAAATGTACCAAGAAGAAGTCGTCCATGTACACAATGGAATATTAGCCATGAAAAAGCATGGAACAGTGCCGTTGCCACCACTACAGAAGGATCTAGAGATAATCACCCAACTTGAAGAAAGAAACCGAAAGACAGATATCCTATGACATCACTTATACGTGTTACCTAAAACTTGATACCCATGCAATAATTTCCAAGAGAAGGACACGCATAGATTCAGAAAACCAAATTATGTATAACCAAATGGAAAGGTGTAGGGAATGTATGAATTAGGTTATGGGGTTCAACAGACATGTACTAAGGCATATGATATATATATATATATATATATATAATCACAAAATACCTATGGAATACAAAGAGAGGTCTACTCAACACTCTATAATAACATACATGGGAAAGGATCCAAAGAGGAATAGACAGATACATTGATAGGATGAACCAGAAACTGTACACCCAGGAGAATCTACATTTTTATCAAATTTGCTCTGATCATTCATAAAAATTAAATTTCAAAAGCAAACAACAATTTAGGAGATATAAGCTCTTGGGGGTTTGCGCTGGCACATTCCACTCTAATTTGCAGCGTTCTAACATGATTTCCAGGAAAGCTCTGTTGCCCCAAATCCCAGAGTTGGAAATGAAGAAATGCTGCCGCCTTGTGGCCGTTTCCCACAAGGGCAGCTTTAAACCCACAGCTAATGGTCACTTAACGTTCACAGGGACTCGGGGCTCTAAAGGACACCTGCCGTCAAAAAATGTCCTGAGGTAGGGAATGGCCAAAAAAATTCAAAACTGGCAAAATTTTCAAGGAGATAGTATGGAGGGGAAAGTTTTACTCACTCTTTTTCAACAATGAGGAAAATGGATAAAAGCTCAACATCAGGAATCATTAGACTCATGAAAATCTAACCTCCAAAACGGTTTCAACTCACACATGTCAACTACCATCAGCAAAAAGTTTACAAACAATAAATGCTGAAGGGGATTTAGAGAACTGTGTACCCTCTAGCTGCTGGTGAGATGTAAAGTGGTAACAGCCAATACTGAGAACAGAAAGGAGCTGCGTTTAAAAGTAAAACTTGAGCCACCATTCCATTCAGCAGGCCCACCGATGAGCCTCTCACCTGAGAAGTCCAGAGTCGAGAAGGCACAGGCTTCAACAGCTGCACTGCAGGAACTTTCACAATAGCCAAGGCACGGAAGCAACCAAAATGTCCATAAAACGAATGAATGGATAAAGAAGAAGTAGTCCATGTACACAATGGAATATTAGCCATGGAAAACAATGAAACACTTCTCTTTGAGGCACCATAGATGAGCCTAGAGATAATCACAGAACATGAGGTAAGTCGGAAAGCAAAAGACATATCTTATGATACCACTTATAGGCGTTATCTAAGAACTGACACAAATGAACATATTTCCACAGAGAAAGACACTCACAGACTTAGAAAACAAACTATGCTTATCTAAAAAGAAAGGTGGGGGGAATGGAAAAATTAAGAGTACACTTACCATACGTGTACAGATACCTATTAAATACGTATATCAAAAAGACCGAACATATAGCAAGGGAGGTCTATGGAACACTCTGCAATAATTTACATGGGAAGTGGATCTGTACGTGAACATGTATATGTAATGTACAAATGAACCAGATTGTGTACACCTAGGACAAACAATATTCTAATCATTACCGCGATAAAAAATTAAAACATGAATTAATGTGACATAAACTTATGGGGGTTTTTCCTGGCACATTCCATTGTAATTTACAACCTAGGAACAGGACTTCCAGAAAGGCTCTGCTGCCCTAGTAACCAGATTTGGGAATGGAGAAATGCTGCCGCCTTGTGGCCGTTTCCCACAACAGCAGCTTTAAGCCCAGGGCTAATGGTCACTAAATATTCACACTCATTGCAGGCCTGTAAATGACACCCGCCCTCAAAAAAGAAACCTGGGGTCGAAAATAGACCGAGAAATTCAAAAGAGGGCCACCTTTCAAGAAGGCAATTTCAACCGGTCTATTGTACTCACCGTTTGTTTTGGTTGTTTGTTTAACAGAAATTTAAAACGGTGTGGAAAATGCTGAACATTAGGAATAATTAAACACATGCAAATCCAAACTACGAAAACCTATCAGCTCACACCAGTCAGAAGGGCAATCAGCAAAAATTCTGCAAATAATAAATGCTGAAGGGGTTGTGGAGAAATGCCTACCCTTGGTTCAACGTGGAACATGGTAAGAGCCAGTAATGAAAACACAAAGGAGGTGCCTTGAAAAGGTAAATATTGAGCTACCATTCAATCAAGCATACCCACTTCTGGGCCTATCGCCTGAGAGGATGTGAATCAAAAGGTCACAGGCTGGGCTTCACTCGTGGCGCAGTGGTTGAGAGTCCGCCTGCCGATGCAGGGGACACGGGTTCGTGCCCCGGTCCGGGAAGAACCCACATGCTGCGGAGCGGCTAGTCCCATGAGCTATGGCTGCTGGGCCTGCGTGTCTGGAGCCTGTGCTCTGCAACGGGAGGGGCCACGGCAGTGAGAAGCCCACGTACCACAAAAATTAATAATAATAATAAAGAAACAGGCCGGCAATCCTGCACTCCAGCAATATTTACCATAGCCAACACTTGGAAGCAATGAAAATGTCCATCAACAGAGGAATTCACAAAGAAGAAGTGGTCCACGTACACAGCAGAATATGACTCCAATAAAAAAATAAAAATTCATTTTAAAAAACAAAGATAAGTAAGGAGACATCAGGTTTTGGGGGTTTATCCGGGCACATTCCCCTCTAATTTATAACCGAGGACCAACGCTGGCAGGAAGGTCAGATACCCTAGTTACCAGATTGGGAAAAGCAGAAATGCTGCCGCCCTCTGGCCGTTACCTGCAACAGCAGCTTTAAAACCTGTGTTAAGGGTCACTTCCTATGCACCAGTACTGGAGGGCTGTAAATGAAACCTGCCCTCAAAGTGTCTTGAGGGAAGTAATGGCCAAAATAGTTCAAAATGTCACACATACTTCAAGAAAACAATTTGAAGAGCTAGGCTGTACTCACAGTTTCAAGGAAAAAAGGACATGCCAGAAAGCTCAATTTCAAGGGATTATGAGACGCATGCAAATCCAACCACAAAGAGGTATCAGCTCACACTAGTCAGAATAAACATCAGCAAAAAAACTACAAACAATAAATGCTGAAGGTGTTGTGGAGAAGTGCGTACCCTCACCTTGAAGTGGGACGTAACCTGGTAAGAGCCACTAATGAGAACAGAATGGAGGTGCCGTTATAAGGTAAACATTTGGCTACCATAAGATCCAGCAGGCCCACTCCTGGGCCTATAACGTAAGAAGACAGAATTGGAAAGACACAGGCAGGCAAATGTGCATTGCTGCAGTATTACAATAGCCAAGACATGGAAGCAACCAAAAAGTCCATCAACAGATGAGTGGACAAAGAAGAACTGGTACATGTACAGACGGAATATTAGCCAAGGAAAAAAAGGACACAATGTCATTTGCAGCACTGTAGATGAGTCTACAGGTAATCACGCAACATGTAGTAAGTCAGAAAGAGAAAGACACATATTGTATGGTATCACTTATAGGTGTTGCCTAAAAATTGATACCAGTGAAGATATTTCCACAGAGAAGGGCAATCACAGATTCATTAAACAAACTTATGGTTTACCAATGGAAAGGTGTGAGGATTCGATACATTCGGTCATTGGGGTTAAGAGACTCATACAAACACAGGTGAAATATATAATCACCAAAAACCTACGGAATACCAAGAGAAGACTACTCAACATTCTCTCATAACGTACATGGGAAAAGGATCCCAGGAAGAATAGACATAGGTATATGTGTAAAAGAACCACATCTTGCACACCTAGAACAAGCAAAGCATTGTAATCAAACTTGCTGTGATAAAAAATATAAATTCAATTAAAGAAACGAACAAGAAGTAGGGACATAAACTTAAGGGGCTTTTTCCTGGCAAATTCCATTCTAAATTACAACCTAGAACACGACTTCCATTGACGTTCTGTTGCCCTAGTAACCAGATTTAGTAAAGGACAGCTGCTGCCACCTTGTGGCCGTTTCACACAACAGCAGCTTTTAACCCAGTGCTAATGGTCAGTTGATATTCAAAATAATTGCAGGCGTGTAAATGACACCTGCCCTGAAAACAAATCCTGGGGCCGTATATCGACCAAAAAATTCGAAAGACGTCCACATTTCAAAACGACAGTTTCAAGAGGCATATTTTATGCACATTTGTCTTATGATTCTTTTTCTTTCTTTCTTTCTTTCTTTCTTTCGTTAAAAAAACGGGAATGGAAAAAGGCTGAACATCAGGAATTAATAAAGCCATGCAAATCCAGTGTACCAAAACGTTCACCTCACAGCCGTCAGAATGATCATCAGCAAGAAAACTCTACAAAAAATAAGTGCTGAAGGGGTTTTAGAGAACTGCATACCCTTTAGCTGCTGGTGGGATGTAACCTGGTAAGAGCCAGTAGTGAGAACAGAACGGAGGTGCGTTTCAAGGTAAAAATTGAGCTACCATGTGATCTGGTAGGCCCACTGATGGGCCTATCACCTGAGTAGACCAGAATCAAAAAGACACAGCCTGCCAGGCCTTCAATTCAGCAACATGTACCATAGCCAAGACCTGGAGGAAACCAAAATGTCCACCAACAGAAAAATGTACCAAGAAGAAGTCGTCCATGTACACAATGGAATATTAGCCATGAAAAAGCATGGAACAGTGCCGTTGCCACCACTACAGAAGGATCTAGAGATAATCACCCAACTTGAAGAAAGAAACCGAAAGACAGATATCCTATGACATCACTTATACGTGTTACCTAAAACTTGATACCCATGCAATAATTTCCAAGAGAAGGACACGCATAGATTCAGAAAACCAAATTATGTATAACCAAATGGAAAGGTGTAGGGAATGTATGAATTAGGTTATGGGGTTCAACAGACATGTACTAAGGCATATGATATATATATATATATATATATATAATCACAAAATACCTATGGAATACAAAGAGAGGTCTACTCAACACTCTATAATAACATACATGGGAAAGGATCCAAAGAGGAATAGACAGATACATTGATAGGATGAACCAGAAACTGTACACCCAGGAGAATCTACATTTTTATCAAATTTGCTCTGATCATTCATAAAAATTAAATTTCAAAAGCAAACAACAATTTAGGAGATATAAGCTCTTGGGGGTTTGCGCTGGCACATTCCACTCTAATTTGCAGCGTTCTAACATGATTTCCAGGAAAGCTCTGTTGCCCCAAATCCCAGAGTTGGAAATGAAGAAATGCTGCCGCCTTGTGGCCGTTTCCCACAAGGGCAGCTTTAAACCCACAGCTAATGGTCACTTAACGTTCACAGGGACTCGGGGCTCTAAAGGACACCTGCCGTCAAAAAATGTCCTGAGGTAGGGAATGGCCAAAAAAATTCAAAACTGGCAAAATTTTCAAGGAGATAGTATGGAGGGGAAAGTTTTACTCACTCTTTTTCAACAATGAGGAAAATGGATAAAAGCTCAACATCAGGAATCATTAGACTCATGAAAATCTAACCTCCAAAACGGTTTCAACTCACACATGTCAACTACCATCAGCAAAAAGTTTACAAACAATAAATGCTGAAGGGGATTTAGAGAACTGTGTACCCTCTAGCTGCTGGTGAGATGTAAAGTGGTAACAGCCAATACTGAGAACAGAAAGGAGCTGCGTTTAAAAGTAAAACTTGAGCCACCATTCCATTCAGCAGGCCCACCGATGAGCCTCTCACCTGAGAAGTCCAGAGTCGAGAAGGCACAGGCTTCAACAGCTGCACTGCAGGAACTTTCACAATAGCCAAGGCACGGAAGCAACCAAAATGTCCATAAAACGAATGAATGGATAAAGAAGAAGTAGTCCATGTACACAATGGAATATTAGCCATGGAAAACAATGAAACACTTCTCTTTGAGGCACCATAGATGAGCCTAGAGATAATCACAGAACATGAGGTAAGTCGGAAAGCAAAAGACATATCTTATGATACCACTTATAGGCGTTATCTAAGAACTGACACAAATGAACATATTTCCACAGAGAAAGACACTCACAGACTTAGAAAACAAACTATGCTTATCTAAAAAGAAAGGTGGGGGGAATGGAAAAATTAAGAGTACACTTACCATACGTGTACAGATACCTATTAAATACGTATATCAAAAAGACCGAACATATAGCAAGGGAGGTCTATGGAACACTCTGCAATAATTTACATGGGAAGTGGATCTGTACGTGAACATGTATATGTAATGTACAAATGAACCAGATTGTGTACACCTAGGACAAACAATATTCTAATCATTACCGCGATAAAAAATTAAAACATGAATTAATGTGACATAAACTTATGGGGGTTTTTCCTGGCACATTCCATTGTAATTTACAACCTAGGAACAGGACTTCCAGAAAGGCTCTGCTGCCCTAGTAACCAGATTTGGGAATGGAGAAATGCTGCCGCCTTGTGGCCGTTTCCCACAACAGCAGCTTTAAGCCCAGGGCTAATGGTCACTAAATATTCACACTCATTGCAGGCCTGTAAATGACACCCGCCCTCAAAAAAGAAACCTGGGGTCGAAAATAGACCGAGAAATTCAAAAGAGGGCCACCTTTCAAGAAGGCAATTTCAACCGGTCTATTGTACTCACCGTTTGTTTTGGTTGTTTGTTTAACAGAAATTTAAAACGGTGTGGAAAATGCTGAACATTAGGAATAATTAAACACATGCAAATCCAAACTACGAAAACCTATCAGCTCACACCAGTCAGAAGGGCAATCAGCAAAAATTCTGCAAATAATAAATGCTGAAGGGGTTGTGGAGAAATGCCTACCCTTGGTTCAACGTGGAACATGGTAAGAGCCAGTAATGAAAACACAAAGGAGGTGCCTTGAAAAGGTAAATATTGAGCTACCATTCAATCAAGCATACCCACTTCTGGGCCTATCGCCTGAGAGGATGTGAATCAAAAGGTCACAGGCTGGGCTTCACTCGTGGCGCAGTGGTTGAGAGTCCGCCTGCCGATGCAGGGGACACGGGTTCGTGCCCCGGTCCGGGAAGAACCCACATGCTGCGGAGCGGCTAGTCCCATGAGCTATGGCTGCTGGGCCTGCGTGTCTGGAGCCTGTGCTCTGCAACGGGAGGGGCCACGGCAGTGAGAAGCCCACGTACCACAAAAATTAATAATAATAATAAAGAAACAGGCCGGCAATCCTGCACTCCAGCAATATTTACCATAGCCAACACTTGGAAGCAATGAAAATGTCCATCAACAGAGGAATTCACAAAGAAGAAGTGGTCCACGTACACAGCAGAATATGACTCCAATAAAAAAATAAAAATTCATTTTAAAAAACAAAGATAAGTAAGGAGACATCAGGTTTTGGGGGTTTATCCGGGCACATTCCCCTCTAATTTATAACCGAGGACCAACGCTGGCAGGAAGGTCAGATACCCTAGTTACCAGATTGGGAAAAGCAGAAATGCTGCCGCCCTCTGGCCGTTACCTGCAACAGCAGCTTTAAAACCTGTGTTAAGGGTCACTTCCTATGCACCAGTACTGGAGGGCTGTAAATGAAACCTGCCCTCAAAGTGTCTTGAGGGAAGTAATGGCCAAAATAGTTCAAAATGTCACACATACTTCAAGAAAACAATTTGAAGAGCTAGGCTGTACTCACAGTTTCAAGGAAAAAAGGACATGCCAGAAAGCTCAATTTCAAGGGATTATGAGACGCATGCAAATCCAACCACAAAGAGGTATCAGCTCACACTAGTCAGAATAAACATCAGCAAAAAAACTACAAACAATAAATGCTGAAGGTGTTGTGGAGAAGTGCGTACCCTCACCTTGAAGTGGGACGTAACCTGGTAAGAGCCACTAATGAGAACAGAATGGAGGTGCCGTTATAAGGTAAACATTTGGCTACCATAAGATCCAGCAGGCCCACTCCTGGGCCTATAACGTAAGAAGACAGAATTGGAAAGACACAGGCAGGCAAATGTGCATTGCTGCAGTATTACAATAGCCAAGACATGGAAGCAACCAAAAAGTCCATCAACAGATGAGTGGACAAAGAAGAACTGGTACATGTACAGACGGAATATTAGCCAAGGAAAAAAAGGACACAATGTCATTTGCAGCACTGTAGATGAGTCTACAGGTAATCACGCAACATGTAGTAAGTCAGAAAGAGAAAGACACATATTGTATGGTATCACTTATAGGTGTTGCCTAAAAATTGATACCAGTGAAGATATTTCCACAGAGAAGGGCAATCACAGATTCATTAAACAAACTTATGGTTTACCAATGGAAAGGTGTGAGGATTCGATACATTCGGTCATTGGGGTTAAGAGACTCATACAAACACAGGTGAAATATATAATCACCAAAAACCTACGGAATACCAAGAGAAGACTACTCAACATTCTCTCATAACGTACATGGGAAAAGGATCCCAGGAAGAATAGACATAGGTATATGTGTAAAAGAACCACATCTTGCACACCTAGAACAAGCAAAGCATTGTAATCAAACTTGCTGTGATAAAAAATATAAATTCAATTAAAGAAACGAACAAGAAGTAGGGACATAAACTTAAGGGGCTTTTTCCTGGCAAATTCCATTCTAAATTACAACCTAGAACACGACTTCCATTGACGTTCTGTTGCCCTAGTAACCAGATTTAGTAAAGGACAGCTGCTGCCACCTTGTGGCCGTTTCACACAACAGCAGCTTTTAACCCAGTGCTAATGGTCAGTTGATATTCAAAATAATTGCAGGCGTGTAAATGACACCTGCCCTGAAAACAAATCCTGGGGCCGTATATCGACCAAAAAATTCGAAAGACGTCCACATTTCAAAACGACAGTTTCAAGAGGCATATTTTATGCACATTTGTCTTATGATTCTTTTTCTTTCTTTCTTTCTTTCTTTCTTTCGTTAAAAAAACGGGAATGGAAAAAGGCTGAACATCAGGAATTAATAAAGCCATGCAAATCCAGTGTACCAAAACGTTCACCTCACAGCCGTCAGAATGATCATCAGCAAGAAAACTCTACAAAAAATAAGTGCTGAAGGGGTTTTAGAGAACTGCATACCCTTTAGCTGCTGGTGGGATGTAACCTGGTAAGAGCCAGTAGTGAGAACAGAACGGAGGTGCGTTTCAAGGTAAAAATTGAGCTACCATGTGATCTGGTAGGCCCACTGATGGGCCTATCACCTGAGTAGACCAGAATCAAAAAGACACAGCCTGCCAGGCCTTCAATTCAGCAACATGTACCATAGCCAAGACCTGGAGGAAACCAAAATGTCCACCAACAGAAAAATGTACCAAGAAGAAGTCGTCCATGTACACAATGGAATATTAGCCATGAAAAAGCATGGAACAGTGCCGTTGCCACCACTACAGAAGGATCTAGAGATAATCACCCAACTTGAAGAAAGAAACCGAAAGACAGATATCCTATGACATCACTTATACGTGTTACCTAAAACTTGATACCCATGCAATAATTTCCAAGAGAAGGACACGCATAGATTCAGAAAACCAAATTATGTATAACCAAATGGAAAGGTGTAGGGAATGTATGAATTAGGTTATGGGGTTCAACAGACATGTACTAAGGCATATGATATATATATATATATATATATATAATCACAAAATACCTATGGAATACAAAGAGAGGTCTACTCAACACTCTATAATAACATACATGGGAAAGGATCCAAAGAGGAATAGACAGATACATTGATAGGATGAACCAGAAACTGTACACCCAGGAGAATCTACATTTTTATCAAATTTGCTCTGATCATTCATAAAAATTAAATTTCAAAAGCAAACAACAATTTAGGAGATATAAGCTCTTGGGGGTTTGCGCTGGCACATTCCACTCTAATTTGCAGCGTTCTAACATGATTTCCAGGAAAGCTCTGTTGCCCCAAATCCCAGAGTTGGAAATGAAGAAATGCTGCCGCCTTGTGGCCGTTTCCCACAAGGGCAGCTTTAAACCCACAGCTAATGGTCACTTAACGTTCACAGGGACTCGGGGCTCTAAAGGACACCTGCCGTCAAAAAATGTCCTGAGGTAGGGAATGGCCAAAAAAATTCAAAACTGGCAAAATTTTCAAGGAGATAGTATGGAGGGGAAAGTTTTACTCACTCTTTTTCAACAATGAGGAAAATGGATAAAAGCTCAACATCAGGAATCATTAGACTCATGAAAATCTAACCTCCAAAACGGTTTCAACTCACACATGTCAACTACCATCAGCAAAAAGTTTACAAACAATAAATGCTGAAGGGGATTTAGAGAACTGTGTACCCTCTAGCTGCTGGTGAGATGTAAAGTGGTAACAGCCAATACTGAGAACAGAAAGGAGCTGCGTTTAAAAGTAAAACTTGAGCCACCATTCCATTCAGCAGGCCCACCGATGAGCCTCTCACCTGAGAAGTCCAGAGTCGAGAAGGCACAGGCTTCAACAGCTGCACTGCAGGAACTTTCACAATAGCCAAGGCACGGAAGCAACCAAAATGTCCATAAAACGAATGAATGGATAAAGAAGAAGTAGTCCATGTACACAATGGAATATTAGCCATGGAAAACAATGAAACACTTCTCTTTGAGGCACCATAGATGAGCCTAGAGATAATCACAGAACATGAGGTAAGTCGGAAAGCAAAAGACATATCTTATGATACCACTTATAGGCGTTATCTAAGAACTGACACAAATGAACATATTTCCACAGAGAAAGACACTCACAGACTTAGAAAACAAACTATGCTTATCTAAAAAGAAAGGTGGGGGGAATGGAAAAATTAAGAGTACACTTACCATACGTGTACAGATACCTATTAAATACGTATATCAAAAAGACCGAACATATAGCAAGGGAGGTCTATGGAACACTCTGCAATAATTTACATGGGAAGTGGATCTGTACGTGAACATGTATATGTAATGTACAAATGAACCAGATTGTGTACACCTAGGACAAACAATATTCTAATCATTACCGCGATAAAAAATTAAAACATGAATTAATGTGACATAAACTTATGGGGGTTTTTCCTGGCACATTCCATTGTAATTTACAACCTAGGAACAGGACTTCCAGAAAGGCTCTGCTGCCCTAGTAACCAGATTTGGGAATGGAGAAATGCTGCCGCCTTGTGGCCGTTTCCCACAACAGCAGCTTTAAGCCCAGGGCTAATGGTCACTAAATATTCACACTCATTGCAGGCCTGTAAATGACACCCGCCCTCAAAAAAGAAACCTGGGGTCGAAAATAGACCGAGAAATTCAAAAGAGGGCCACCTTTCAAGAAGGCAATTTCAACCGGTCTATTGTACTCACCGTTTGTTTTGGTTGTTTGTTTAACAGAAATTTAAAACGGTGTGGAAAATGCTGAACATTAGGAATAATTAAACACATGCAAATCCAAACTACGAAAACCTATCAGCTCACACCAGTCAGAAGGGCAATCAGCAAAAATTCTGCAAATAATAAATGCTGAAGGGGTTGTGGAGAAATGCCTACCCTTGGTTCAACGTGGAACATGGTAAGAGCCAGTAATGAAAACACAAAGGAGGTGCCTTGAAAAGGTAAATATTGAGCTACCATTCAATCAAGCATACCCACTTCTGGGCCTATCGCCTGAGAGGATGTGAATCAAAAGGTCACAGGCTGGGCTTCACTCGTGGCGCAGTGGTTGAGAGTCCGCCTGCCGATGCAGGGGACACGGGTTCGTGCCCCGGTCCGGGAAGAACCCACATGCTGCGGAGCGGCTAGTCCCATGAGCTATGGCTGCTGGGCCTGCGTGTCTGGAGCCTGTGCTCTGCAACGGGAGGGGCCACGGCAGTGAGAAGCCCACGTACCACAAAAATTAATAATAATAATAAAGAAACAGGCCGGCAATCCTGCACTCCAGCAATATTTACCATAGCCAACACTTGGAAGCAATGAAAATGTCCATCAACAGAGGAATTCACAAAGAAGAAGTGGTCCACGTACACAGCAGAATATGACTCCAATAAAAAAATAAAAATTCATTTTAAAAAACAAAGATAAGTAAGGAGACATCAGGTTTTGGGGGTTTATCCGGGCACATTCCCCTCTAATTTATAACCGAGGACCAACGCTGGCAGGAAGGTCAGATACCCTAGTTACCAGATTGGGAAAAGCAGAAATGCTGCCGCCCTCTGGCCGTTACCTGCAACAGCAGCTTTAAAACCTGTGTTAAGGGTCACTTCCTATGCACCAGTACTGGAGGGCTGTAAATGAAACCTGCCCTCAAAGTGTCTTGAGGGAAGTAATGGCCAAAATAGTTCAAAATGTCACACATACTTCAAGAAAACAATTTGAAGAGCTAGGCTGTACTCACAGTTTCAAGGAAAAAAGGACATGCCAGAAAGCTCAATTTCAAGGGATTATGAGACGCATGCAAATCCAACCACAAAGAGGTATCAGCTCACACTAGTCAGAATAAACATCAGCAAAAAAACTACAAACAATAAATGCTGAAGGTGTTGTGGAGAAGTGCGTACCCTCACCTTGAAGTGGGACGTAACCTGGTAAGAGCCACTAATGAGAACAGAATGGAGGTGCCGTTATAAGGTAAACATTTGGCTACCATAAGATCCAGCAGGCCCACTCCTGGGCCTATAACGTAAGAAGACAGAATTGGAAAGACACAGGCAGGCAAATGTGCATTGCTGCAGTATTACAATAGCCAAGACATGGAAGCAACCAAAAAGTCCATCAACAGATGAGTGGACAAAGAAGAACTGGTACATGTACAGACGGAATATTAGCCAAGGAAAAAAAGGACACAATGTCATTTGCAGCACTGTAGATGAGTCTACAGGTAATCACGCAACATGTAGTAAGTCAGAAAGAGAAAGACACATATTGTATGGTATCACTTATAGGTGTTGCCTAAAAATTGATACCAGTGAAGATATTTCCACAGAGAAGGGCAATCACAGATTCATTAAACAAACTTATGGTTTACCAATGGAAAGGTGTGAGGATTCGATACATTCGGTCATTGGGGTTAAGAGACTCATACAAACACAGGTGAAATATATAATCACCAAAAACCTACGGAATACCAAGAGAAGACTACTCAACATTCTCTCATAACGTACATGGGAAAAGGATCCCAGGAAGAATAGACATAGGTATATGTGTAAAAGAACCACATCTTGCACACCTAGAACAAGCAAAGCATTGTAATCAAACTTGCTGTGATAAAAAATATAAATTCAATTAAAGAAACGAACAAGAAGTAGGGACATAAACTTAAGGGGCTTTTTCCTGGCAAATTCCATTCTAAATTACAACCTAGAACACGACTTCCATTGACGTTCTGTTGCCCTAGTAACCAGATTTAGTAAAGGACAGCTGCTGCCACCTTGTGGCCGTTTCACACAACAGCAGCTTTTAACCCAGTGCTAATGGTCAGTTGATATTCAAAATAATTGCAGGCGTGTAAATGACACCTGCCCTGAAAACAAATCCTGGGGCCGTATATCGACCAAAAAATTCGAAAGACGTCCACATTTCAAAACGACAGTTTCAAGAGGCATATTTTATGCACATTTGTCTTATGATTCTTTTTCTTTCTTTCTTTCTTTCTTTCTTTCGTTAAAAAAACGGGAATGGAAAAAGGCTGAACATCAGGAATTAATAAAGCCATGCAAATCCAGTGTACCAAAACGTTCACCTCACAGCCGTCAGAATGATCATCAGCAAGAAAACTCTACAAAAAATAAGTGCTGAAGGGGTTTTAGAGAACTGCATACCCTTTAGCTGCTGGTGGGATGTAACCTGGTAAGAGCCAGTAGTGAGAACAGAACGGAGGTGCGTTTCAAGGTAAAAATTGAGCTACCATGTGATCTGGTAGGCCCACTGATGGGCCTATCACCTGAGTAGACCAGAATCAAAAAGACACAGCCTGCCAGGCCTTCAATTCAGCAACATGTACCATAGCCAAGACCTGGAGGAAACCAAAATGTCCACCAACAGAAAAATGTACCAAGAAGAAGTCGTCCATGTACACAATGGAATATTAGCCATGAAAAAGCATGGAACAGTGCCGTTGCCACCACTACAGAAGGATCTAGAGATAATCACCCAACTTGAAGAAAGAAACCGAAAGACAGATATCCTATGACATCACTTATACGTGTTACCTAAAACTTGATACCCATGCAATAATTTCCAAGAGAAGGACACGCATAGATTCAGAAAACCAAATTATGTATAACCAAATGGAAAGGTGTAGGGAATGTATGAATTAGGTTATGGGGTTCAACAGACATGTACTAAGGCATATGATATATATATATATATATATATATATATAATCACAAAATACCTATGGAATACAAAGAGAGGTCTACTCAACACTCTATAATAACATACATGGGAAAGGATCCAAAGAGGAATAGACAGATACATTGATAGGATGAACCAGAAACTGTACACCCAGGAGAATCTACATTTTTATCAAATTTGCTCTGATCATTCATAAAAATTAAATTTCAAAAGCAAACAACAATTTAGGAGATATAAGCTCTTGGGGGTTTGCGCTGGCACATTCCACTCTAATTTGCAGCGTTCTAACATGATTTCCAGGAAAGCTCTGTTGCCCCAAATCCCAGAGTTGGAAATGAAGAAATGCTGCCGCCTTGTGGCCGTTTCCCACAAGGGCGGCTTTAAACCCACAGCTAATGGTCACTTAACGTTCACAGGGACTCGGGGCTCTAAAGGACACCTGCCGTCAAAAAATGTCCTGAGGTAGGGAATGGCCAAAAAAATTCAAAACTGGCAAAATTTTCAAGGAGATAGTATGGAGGGGAAAGTTTTACTCACTCTTTTTCAACAATGAGGAAAATGGATAAAAGCTCAACATCGGGAATCATTAGACTCATGAAAATCTAACCTCCAAAACGGTTTCAACTCACACATGTCAACTACCGTCAGCAAAAAGTTTACAAACAATAAATGCTGAAGGGGATTTAGAGAACTGTGTACCCTCTAGCTGCTGGTGAGATGTAAAGTGGTAACAGCCAATACTGAGAACAGAAAGGAGCTGCGTTTAAAAGTAAAACTTGAGCCACCATTCCATTCAGCAGGCCCACCGATGAGCCTCTCACCTGAGAAGTCCAGAGTCGAGAAGGCACAGGCTTCAACAGCTGCACTGCAGGAACTTTCACAATAGCCAAGGCACGGAAGCAACCAAAATGTCCATAAAACGAATGAATGGATAAAGAAGAAGTAGTCCATGTACACAATGGAATATTAGCCATGGAAAACAATGAAACACTTCTCTTTGAGGCACCATAGATGAGCCTAGAGATAATCACAGAACATGAGGTAAGTCGGAAAGCAAAAGACATATCTTATGATACCACTTATAGGCGTTATCTAAGAACTGACACAAATGAACATATTTCCACAGAGAAAGACACTCACAGACTTAGAAAACAAACTATGCTTATCTAAAAAGAAAGGTGGGGGGAATGGAAAAATTAAGAGTACACTTACCATACGTGTACAGATACCTATTAAATACGTATATCAAAAAGACCGAACATATAGCAAGGGAGGTCTATGGAACACTCTGCAATAATTTACATGGGAAGTGGATCTGTACGTGAACATGTATATGTAATGTACAAATGAACCAGATTGTGTACACCTAGGACAAACAATATTCTAATCATTACCGCGATAAAAAATTAAAACATGAATTAATGTGACATAAACTTATGGGGGTTTTTCCTGGCGCATTCCATTGTAATTTACAACCTAGGAACAGGACTTCCAGAAAGGCTCTGCTGCCCTAGTAACCAGATTTGGGAATGGAGAAATGCTGCCGCCTTGTGGCCGTTTCCCACAACAGCAGCTTTAAGCCCAGGGCTAATGGTCACTAAATATTCACACTCATTGCAGGCCTGTAAATGACACCCGCCCTCAAAAAAGAAACCTGGGGTCGAAAATAGACCGAGAAATTCAAAAGAGGGCCACCTTTCAAGAAGGCAATTTCAACCGGTCTATTGTACTCACCGTTTGTTTTGGTTGTTTGTTTAACAGAAATTTAAAACGGTGTGGAAAATGCTGAACATTAGGAATAATTAAACACATGCAAATCCAAATTACGAAAACCTATCAGCTCACACCAGTCAGAAGGGCAATCAGCAAAAATTCTGCAAATAATAAATGCTGAAGGGGTTGTGGAGAAATGCCTACCCTTGGTTCAACGTGGAACATGGTAAGAGCCAGTAATGAAAACACAAAGGAGGTGCCTTGAAAAGGTAAATATTGAGCTACCATTCAATCAAGCATACCCACTTCTGGGCCTATCGCCTGAGAGGATGTGAATCAAAAGGTCACAGGCTGGGCTTCACTGGTGGCGCAGTGGTTGAGAGTCCGCCTGCCGATGCAGGGGACACGGGTTCGTGCCCCGGTCCGGGAAGAACCCACATGCTGCGGAGCGGCTAGTCCCATGAGCTATGGCTGCTGGGCCTGCGTGTCTGGAGCCTGTGCTCTGCAACGGGAGGGGCCACGGCAGTGAGAAGCCCACGTACCACAAAAATTAATAATAATAATAAAGAAACAGGCCGGCAATCCTGCACTCCAGCAATATTTACCATAGCCAACACTTGGAAGCAATGAAAATGTCCATCAACAGAGGAATTCACAAAGAAGAAGTGGTCCACGTACACAGCAGAATATGACTCCAATAAAAAAATAAAAATTCATTTTAAAAAACAAAGATAAGTAAGGAGACATCAGGTTTTGGGGGTTTATCCGGGCACATTCCCCTCTAATTTATAACCGAGGACCAACGCTGGCAGGAAGGTCAGATACCCTAGTTACCAGATTGGGAAAAGCAGAAATGCTGCCGCCCTCTGGCCGTTACCTGCAACAGCAGCTTTAAAACCTGTGTTAAGGGTCACTTCCTATGCACCAGTACTGGAGGGCTGTAAATGAAACCTGCCCTCAAAGTGTCTTGAGGGAAGTAATGGCCAAAATAGTTCAAAATGTCACACATACTTCAAGAAAACAATTTGAAGAGCTAGGCTGTACTCACAGTTTCAAGGAAAAAAGGACATGCCAGAAAGCTCAATTTCAAGGGATTATGAGACGCATGCAAATCCAACCACAAAGAGGTATCAGCTCACACTAGTCAGAATAAACATCAGCAAAAAAACTACAAACAATAAATGCTGAAGGTGTTGTGGAGAAGTGCGTACCCTCACCTTGAAGTGGGACGTAACCTGGTAAGAGCCACTAATGAGAACAGAATGGAGGTGCCGTTATAAGGTAAACATTTGGCTACCATAAGATCCAGCAGGCCCACTCCTGGGCCTATAACGTAAGAAGACAGAATTGGAAAGACACAGGCAGGCAAATGTGCATTGCTGCAGTATTACAATAGCCAAGACATGGAAGCAACCAAAAAGTCCATCAACAGATGAGTGGACAAAGAAGAACTGGTACATGTACAGACGGAATATTAGCCAAGGAAAAAAAGGACACAATGTCATTTGCAGCACTGTAGATGAGTCTACAGGTAATCACGCAACATGTAGTAAGTCAGAAAGAGAAAGACACATATTGTATGGTATCACTTATAGGTGTTGCCTAAAAATTGATACCAGTGAAGATATTTCCACAGAGAAGGGCAATCACAGATTCATTAAACAAACTTATGGTTTACCAATGGAAAGGTGTGAGGATTCGATACATTCGGTCATTGGGGTTAAGAGACTCATACAAACACAGGTGAAATATATAATCACCAAAAACCTACGGAATACCAAGAGAAGACTACTCAACATTCTCTCATAACGTACATGGGAAAAGGATCCCAGGAAGAATAGACATAGGTATATGTGTAAAAGAACCACATCTTGCACACCTAGAACAAGCAAAGCATTGTAATCAAACTTGCTGTGATAAAAAATATAAATTCAATTAAAGAAACGAACAAGAAGTAGGGACATAAACTTAAGGGGCTTTTTCCTGGCAAATTCCATTCTAAATTACAACCTAGAACACGACTTCCATTGACGTTCTGTTGCCCTAGTAACCAGATTTAGTAAAGGACAGCTGCTGCCACCTTGTGGCCGTTTCACACAACAGCAGCTTTTAACCCAGTGCTAATGGTCAGTTGATATTCAAAATAATTGCAGGCGTGTAAATGACACCTGCCCTGAAAACAAATCCTGGGGCCGTATATCGACCAAAAAATTCGAAAGACGTCCACATTTCAAAACGACAGTTTCAAGAGGCATATTTTATGCACATTTGTCTTATGATTCTTTTTCTTTCTTTCTTTCTTTCTTTCTTTCGTTAAAAAAACGGGAATGGAAAAAGGCTGAACATCAGGAATTAATAAAGCCATGCAAATCCAGTGTACCAAAACGTTCACCTCACAGCCGTCAGAATGATCATCAGCAAGAAAACTCTACAAAAAATAAGTGCTGAAGGGGTTTTAGAGAACTGCATACCCTTTAGCTGCTGGTGGGATGTAACCTGGTAAGAGCCAGTAGTGAGAACAGAACGGAGGTGCGTTTCAAGGTAAAAATTGAGCTACCATGTGATCTGGTAGGCCCACTGATGGGCCTATCACCTGAGTAGACCAGAATCAAAAAGACACAGCCTGCCAGGCCTTCAATTCAGCAACATGTACCATAGCCAAGACCTGGAGGAAACCAAAATGTCCACCAACAGAAAAATGTACCAAGAAGAAGTCGTCCATGTACACAATGGAATATTAGCCATGAAAAAGCATGGAACAGTGCCGTTGCCACCACTACAGAAGGATCTAGAGATAATCACCCAACTTGAAGAAAGAAACCGAAAGACAGATATCCTATGACATCACTTATACGTGTTACCTAAAACTTGATACCCATGCAATAATTTCCAAGAGAAGGACACGCATAGATTCAGAAAACCAAATTATGTATAACCAAATGGAAAGGTGTAGGGAATGTATGAATTAGGTTATGGGGTTCAACAGACATGTACTAAGGCATATGATATATATATATATATATATATATATAATCACAAAATACCTATGGAATACAAAGAGAGGTCTACTCAACACTCTATAATAACATACATGGGAAAGGATCCAAAGAGGAATAGACAGATACATTGATAGGATGAACCAGAAACTGTACACCCAGGAGAATCTACATTTTTATCAAATTTGCTCTGATCATTCATAAAAATTAAATTTCAAAAGCAAACAACAATTTAGGAGATATAAGCTCTTGGGGGTTTGCGCTGGCACATTCCACTCTAATTTGCAGCGTTCTAACATGATTTCCAGGAAAGCTCTGTTGCCCCAAATCCCAGAGTTGGAAATGAAGAAATGCTGCCGCCTTGTGGCCGTTTCCCACAAGGGCGGCTTTAAACCCACAGCTAATGGTCACTTAACGTTCACAGGGACTCGGGGCTCTAAAGGACACCTGCCGTCAAAAAATGTCCTGAGGTAGGGAATGGCCAAAAAAATTCAAAACTGGCAAAATTTTCAAGGAGATAGTATGGAGGGGAAAGTTTTACTCACTCTTTTTCAACAATGAGGAAAATGGATAAAAGCTCAACATCGGGAATCATTAGACTCATGAAAATCTAACCTCCAAAACGGTTTCAACTCACACATGTCAACTACCGTCAGCAAAAAGTTTACAAACAATAAATGCTGAAGGGGATTTAGAGAACTGTGTACCCTCTAGCTGCTGGTGAGATGTAAAGTGGTAACAGCCAATACTGAGAACAGAAAGGAGCTGCGTTTAAAAGTAAAACTTGAGCCACCATTCCATTCAGCAGGCCCACCGATGAGCCTCTCACCTGAGAAGTCCAGAGTCGAGAAGGCACAGGCTTCAACAGCTGCACTGCAGGAACTTTCACAATAGCCAAGGCACGGAAGCAACCAAAATGTCCATAAAACGAATGAATGGATAAAGAAGAAGTAGTCCATGTACACAATGGAATATTAGCCATGGAAAACAATGAAACACTTCTCTTTGAGGCACCATAGATGAGCCTAGAGATAATCACAGAACATGAGGTAAGTCGGAAAGCAAAAGACATATCTTATGATACCACTTATAGGCGTTATCTAAGAACTGACACAAATGAACATATTTCCACAGAGAAAGACACTCACAGACTTAGAAAACAAACTATGCTTATCTAAAAAGAAAGGTGGGGGGAATGGAAAAATTAAGAGTACACTTACCATACGTGTACAGATACCTATTAAATACGTATATCAAAAAGACCGAACATATAGCAAGGGAGGTCTATGGAACACTCTGCAATAATTTACATGGGAAGTGGATCTGTACGTGAACATGTATATGTAATGTACAAATGAACCAGATTGTGTACACCTAGGACAAACAATATTCTAATCATTACCGCGATAAAAAATTAAAACATGAATTAATGTGACATAAACTTATGGGGGTTTTTCCTGGCGCATTCCATTGTAATTTACAACCTAGGAACAGGACTTCCAGAAAGGCTCTGCTGCCCTAGTAACCAGATTTGGGAATGGAGAAATGCTGCCGCCTTGTGGCCGTTTCCCACAACAGCAGCTTTAAGCCCAGGGCTAATGGTCACTAAATATTCACACTCATTGCAGGCCTGTAAATGACACCCGCCCTCAAAAAAGAAACCTGGGGTCGAAAATAGACCGAGAAATTCAAAAGAGGGCCACCTTTCAAGAAGGCAATTTCAACCGGTCTATTGTACTCACCGTTTGTTTTGGTTGTTTGTTTAACAGAAATTTAAAACGGTGTGGAAAATGCTGAACATTAGGAATAATTAAACACATGCAAATCCAAATTACGAAAACCTATCAGCTCACACCAGTCAGAAGGGCAATCAGCAAAAATTCTGCAAATAATAAATGCTGAAGGGGTTGTGGAGAAATGCCTACCCTTGGTTCAACGTGGAACATGGTAAGAGCCAGTAATGAAAACACAAAGGAGGTGCCTTGAAAAGGTAAATATTGAGCTACCATTCAATCAAGCATACCCACTTCTGGGCCTATCGCCTGAGAGGATGTGAATCAAAAGGTCACAGGCTGGGCTTCACTGGTGGCGCAGTGGTTGAGAGTCCGCCTGCCGATGCAGGGGACACGGGTTCGTGCCCCGGTCCGGGAAGAACCCACATGCTGCGGAGCGGCTAGTCCCATGAGCTATGGCTGCTGGGCCTGCGTGTCTGGAGCCTGTGCTCTGCAACGGGAGGGGCCACGGCAGTGAGAAGCCCACGTACCACAAAAATTAATAATAATAATAAAGAAACAGGCCGGCAATCCTGCACTCCAGCAATATTTACCATAGCCAACACTTGGAAGCAATGAAAATGTCCATCAACAGAGGAATTCACAAAGAAGAAGTGGTCCACGTACACAGCAGAATATGACTCCAATAAAAAAATAAAAATTCATTTTAAAAAACAAAGATAAGTAAGGAGACATCAGGTTTTGGGGGTTTATCCGGGCACATTCCCCTCTAATTTATAACCGAGGACCAACGCTGGCAGGAAGGTCAGATACCCTAGTTACCAGATTGGGAAAAGCAGAAATGCTGCCGCCCTCTGGCCGTTACCTGCAACAGCAGCTTTAAAACCTGTGTTAAGGGTCACTTCCTATGCACCAGTACTGGAGGGCTGTAAATGAAACCTGCCCTCAAAGTGTCTTGAGGGAAGTAATGGCCAAAATAGTTCAAAATGTCACACATACTTCAAGAAAACAATTTGAAGAGCTAGGCTGTACTCACAGTTTCAAGGAAAAAAGGACATGCCAGAAAGCTCAATTTCAAGGGATTATGAGACGCATGCAAATCCAACCACAAAGAGGTATCAGCTCACACTAGTCAGAATAAACATCAGCAAAAAAACTACAAACAATAAATGCTGAAGGTGTTGTGGAGAAGTGCGTACCCTCACCTTGAAGTGGGACGTAACCTGGTAAGAGCCACTAATGAGAACAGAATGGAGGTGCCGTTATAAGGTAAACATTTGGCTACCATAAGATCCAGCAGGCCCACTCCTGGGCCTATAACGTAAGAAGACAGAATTGGAAAGACACAGGCAGGCAAATGTGCATTGCTGCAGTATTACAATAGCCAAGACATGGAAGCAACCAAAAAGTCCATCAACAGATGAGTGGACAAAGAAGAACTGGTACATGTACAGACGGAATATTAGCCAAGGAAAAAAAGGACACAATGTCATTTGCAGCACTGTAGATGAGTCTACAGGTAATCACGCAACATGTAGTAAGTCAGAAAGAGAAAGACACATATTGTATGGTATCACTTATAGGTGTTGCCTAAAAATTGATACCAGTGAAGATATTTCCACAGAGAAGGGCAATCACAGATTCATTAAACAAACTTATGGTTTACCAATGGAAAGGTGTGAGGATTCGATACATTCGGTCATTGGGGTTAAGAGACTCATACAAACACAGGTGAAATATATAATCACCAAAAACCTACGGAATACCAAGAGAAGACTACTCAACATTCTCTCATAACGTACATGGGAAAAGGATCCCAGGAAGAATAGACATAGGTATATGTGTAAAAGAACCACATCTTGCACACCTAGAACAAGCAAAGCATTGTAATCAAACTTGCTGTGATAAAAAATATAAATTCAATTAAAGAAACGAACAAGAAGTAGGGACATAAACTTAAGGGGCTTTTTCCTGGCAAATTCCATTCTAAATTACAACCTAGAACACGACTTCCATTGACGTTCTGTTGCCCTAGTAACCAGATTTAGTAAAGGACAGCTGCTGCCACCTTGTGGCCGTTTCACACAACAGCAGCTTTTAACCCAGTGCTAATGGTCAGTTGATATTCAAAATAATTGCAGGCGTGTAAATGACACCTGCCCTGAAAACAAATCCTGGGGCCGTATATCGACCAAAAAATTCGAAAGACGTCCACATTTCAAAACGACAGTTTCAAGAGGCATATTTTATGCACATTTGTCTTATGATTCTTTTTCTTTCTTTCTTTCTTTCTTTCTTTCGTTAAAAAAACGGGAATGGAAAAAGGCTGAACATCAGGAATTAATAAAGCCATGCAAATCCAGTGTACCAAAACGTTCACCTCACAGCCGTCAGAATGATCATCAGCAAGAAAACTCTACAAAAAATAAGTGCTGAAGGGGTTTTAGAGAACTGCATACCCTTTAGCTGCTGGTGGGATGTAACCTGGTAAGAGCCAGTAGTGAGAACAGAACGGAGGTGCGTTTCAAGGTAAAAATTGAGCTACCATGTGATCTGGTAGGCCCACTGATGGGCCTATCACCTGAGTAGACCAGAATCAAAAAGACACAGCCTGCCAGGCCTTCAATTCAGCAACATGTACCATAGCCAAGACCTGGAGGAAACCAAAATGTCCACCAACAGAAAAATGTACCAAGAAGAAGTCGTCCATGTACACAATGGAATATTAGCCATGAAAAAGCATGGAACAGTGCCGTTGCCACCACTACAGAAGGATCTAGAGATAATCACCCAACTTGAAGAAAGAAACCGAAAGACAGATATCCTATGACATCACTTATACGTGTTACCTAAAACTTGATACCCATGCAATAATTTCCAAGAGAAGGACACGCATAGATTCAGAAAACCAAATTATGTATAACCAAATGGAAAGGTGTAGGGAATGTATGAATTAGGTTATGGGGTTCAACAGACATGTACTAAGGCATATGATATATATATATATATATATATATATATAATCACAAAATACCTATGGAATACAAAGAGAGGTCTACTCAACACTCTATAATAACATACATGGGAAAGGATCCAAAGAGGAATAGACAGATACATTGATAGGATGAACCAGAAACTGTACACCCAGGAGAATCTACATTTTTATCAAATTTGCTCTGATCATTCATAAAAATTAAATTTCAAAAGCAAACAACAATTTAGGAGATATAAGCTCTTGGGGGTTTGCGCTGGCACATTCCACTCTAATTTGCAGCGTTCTAACATGATTTCCAGGAAAGCTCTGTTGCCCCAAATCCCAGAGTTGGAAATGAAGAAATGCTGCCGCCTTGTGGCCGTTTCCCACAAGGGCAGCTTTAAACCCACAGCTAATGGTCACTTAACGTTCACAGGGACTCGGGGCTCTAAAGGACACCTGCCGTCAAAAAATGTCCTGAGGTAGGGAATGGCCAAAAAAATTCAAAACTGGCAAAATTTTCAAGGAGATAGTATGGAGGGGAAAGTTTTACTCACTCTTTTTCAACAATGAGGAAAATGGATAAAAGCTCAACATCAGGAATCATTAGACTCATGAAAATCTAACCTCCAAAACGGTTTCAACTCACACATGTCAACTACCGTCAGCAAAAAGTTTACAAACAATAAATGCTGAAGGGGATTTAGAGAACTGTGTACCCTCTAGCTGCTGGTGAGATGTAAAGTGGTAACAGCCAATACTGAGAACAGAAAGGAGCTGCGTTTAAAAGTAAAACTTGAGCCACCATTCCATTCAGCAGGCCCACCGATGAGCCTCTCACCTGAGAAGTCCAGAGTCGAGAAGGCACAGGCTTCAACAGCTGCACTGCAGGAACTTTCACAATAGCCAAGGCACGGAAGCAACCAAAATGTCCATAAAACGAATGAATGGATAAAGAAGAAGTAGTCCATGTACACAATGGAATATTAGCCATGGAAAACAATGAAACACTTCTCTTTGAGGCACCATAGATGAGCCTAGAGATAATCACAGAACATGAGGTAAGTCGGAAAGCAAAAGACATATCTTATGATACCACTTATAGGCGTTATCTAAGAACTGACACAAATGAACATATTTCCACAGAGAAAGACACTCACAGACTTAGAAAACAAACTATGCTTATCTAAAAAGAAAGGTGGGGGGAATGGAAAAATTAAGAGTACACTTACCATACGTGTACCGATACCTATTAAATACGTATATCAAAAAGACCGAACATATAGCAAGGGAGGTCTATGGAACACTCTGCAATAATTTACATGGGAAGTGGATCTGTACGTGAACATGTATATGTAATGTACAAATGAACCAGATTGTGTACACCTAGGACAAACAATATTCTAATCATTACCGCGATAAAAAATTAAAACATGAATTAATGTGACATAAACTTATGGGGGTTTTTCCTGGCGCATTCCATTGTAATTTACAACCTAGGAACAGGACTTCCAGAAAGGCTCTGCTGCCCTAGTAACCAGATTTGGGAATGGAGAAATGCTGCCGCCTTGTGGCCGTTTCCCACAACAGCAGCTTTAAGCCCAGGGCTAATGGTCACTAAATATTCACACTCATTGCAGGCCTGTAAATGACACCCGCCCTCAAAAAAGAAACCTGGGGTCGAAAATAGACCGAGAAATTCAAAAGAGGGCCACCTTTCAAGAAGGCAATTTCAACCGGTCTATTGTACTCACCGTTTGTTTTGGTTGTTTGTTTAACAGAAATTTAAAACGGTGTGGAAAATGCTGAACATTAGGAATAATTAAACACATGCAAATCCAAATTACGAAAACCTATCAGCTCACACCAGTCAGAAGGGCAATCAGCAAAAATTCTGCAAATAATAAATGCTGAAGGGGTTGTGGAGAAATGCCTACCCTTGGTTCAACGTGGAACATGGTAAGAGCCAGTAATGAAAACACAAAGGAGGTGCCTTGAAAAGGTAAATATTGAGCTACCATTCAATCAAGCATACCCACTTCTGGGCCTATCGCCTGAGAGGATGTGAATCAAAAGGTCACAGGCTGGGCTTCACTGGTGGCGCAGTGGTTGAGAGTCCGCCTGCCGATGCAGGGGACACGGGTTCGTGCCCCGGTCCGGGAAGAACCCACATGCTGCGGAGCGGCTAGTCCCATGAGCTATGGCTGCTGGGCCTGCGTGTCTGGAGCCTGTGCTCTGCAACGGGAGGGGCCACGGCAGTGAGAAGCCCACGTACCACAAAAATTAATAATAATAATAAAGAAACAGGCCGGCAATCCTGCACTCCAGCAATATTTACCATAGCCAACACTTGGAAGCAATGAAAATGTCCATCAACAGAGGAATTCACAAAGAAGAAGTGGTCCACGTACACAGCAGAATATGACTCCAATAAAAAAATAAAAATTCATTTTAAAAAACAAAGATAAGTAAGGAGACATCAGGTTTTGGGGGTTTATCCGGGCACATTCCCCTCTAATTTATAACCGAGGACCAACGCTGGCAGGAAGGTCAGATACCCTAGTTACCAGATTGGGAAAAGCAGAAATGCTGCCGCCCTCTGGCCGTTACCTGCAACAGCAGCTTTAAAACCTGTGTTAAGGGTCACTTCCTATGCACCAGTACTGGAGGGCTGTAAATGAAACCTGCCCTCAAAGTGTCTTGAGGGAAGTAATGGCCAAAATAGTTCAAAATGTCACACATACTTCAAGAAAACAATTTGAAGAGCTAGGCTGTACTCACAGTTTCAAGGAAAAAAGGACATGCCAGAAAGCTCAATTTCAAGGGATTATGAGACGCATGCAAATCCAACCACAAAGAGGTATCAGCTCACACTAGTCAGAATAAACATCAGCAAAAAAACTACAAACAATAAATGCTGAAGGTGTTGTGGAGAAGTGCGTACCCTCACCTTGAAGTGGGACGTAACCTGGTAAGAGCCACTAATGAGAACAGAATGGAGGTGCCGTTATAAGGTAAACATTTGGCTACCATAAGATCCAGCAGGCCCACTCCTGGGCCTATAACGTAAGAAGACAGAATTGGAAAGACACAGGCAGGCAAATGTGCATTGCTGCAGTATTACAATAGCCAAGACATGGAAGCAACCAAAAAGTCCATCAACAGATGAGTGGACAAAGAAGAACTGGTACATGTACAGACGGAATATTAGCCAAGGAAAAAAAGGACACAATGTCATTTGCAGCACTGTAGATGAGTCTACAGGTAATCACGCAACATGTAGTAAGTCAGAAAGAGAAAGACACATATTGTATGGTATCACTTATAGGTGTTGCCTAAAAATTGATACCAGTGAAGATATTTCCACAGAGAAGGGCAATCACAGATTCATTAAACAAACTTATGGTTTACCAATGGAAAGGTGTGAGGATTCGATACATTCGGTCATTGGGGTTAAGAGACTCATACAAACACAGGTGAAATATATAATCACCAAAAACCTACGGAATACCAAGAGAAGACTACTCAACATTCTCTCATAACGTACATGGGAAAAGGATCCCAGGAAGAATAGACATAGGTATATGTGTAAAAGAACCACATCTTGCACACCTAGAACAAGCAAAGCATTGTAATCAAACTTGCTGTGATAAAAAATATAAATTCAATTAAAGAAACGAACAAGAAGTAGGGACATAAACTTAAGGGGCTTTTTCCTGGCAAATTCCATTCTAAATTACAACCTAGAACACGACTTCCATTGACGTTCTGTTGCCCTAGTAACCAGATTTAGTAAAGGACAGCTGCTGCCACCTTGTGGCCGTTTCACACAACAGCAGCTTTTAACCCAGTGCTAATGGTCAGTTGATATTCAAAATAATTGCAGGCGTGTAAATGACACCTGCCCTGAAAACAAATCCTGGGGCCGTATATCGACCAAAAAATTCGAAAGACGTCCACATTTCAAAACGACAGTTTCAAGAGGCATATTTTATGCACATTTGTCTTATGATTCTTTTTCTTTCTTTCTTTCTTTCTTTCTTTCGTTAAAAAAACGGGAATGGAAAAAGGCTGAACATCAGGAATTAATAAAGCCATGCAAATCCAGTGTACCAAAACGTTCACCTCACAGCCGTCAGAATGATCATCAGCAAGAAAACTCTACAAAAAATAAGTGCTGAAGGGGTTTTAGAGAACTGCATACCCTTTAGCTGCTGGTGGGATGTAACCTGGTAAGAGCCAGTAGTGAGAACAGAACGGAGGTGCGTTTCAAGGTAAAAATTGAGCTACCATGTGATCTGGTAGGCCCACTGATGGGCCTATCACCTGAGTAGACCAGAATCAAAAAGACACAGCCTGCCAGGCCTTCAATTCAGCAACATGTACCATAGCCAAGACCTGGAGGAAACCAAAATGTCCACCAACAGAAAAATGTACCAAGAAGAAGTCGTCCATGTACACAATGGAATATTAGCCATGAAAAAGCATGGAACAGTGCCGTTGCCACCACTACAGAAGGATCTAGAGATAATCACCCAACTTGAAGAAAGAAACCGAAAGACAGATATCCTATGACATCACTTATACGTGTTACCTAAAACTTGATACCCATGCAATAATTTCCAAGAGAAGGACACGCATAGATTCAGAAAACCAAATTATGTATAACCAAATGGAAAGGTGTAGGGAATGTATGAATTAGGTTATGGGGTTCAACAGACATGTACTAAGGCATATGATATATATATATATATATATATATAATCACAAAATACCTATGGAATACAAAGAGAGGTCTACTCAACACTCTATAATAACATACATGGGAAAGGATCCAAAGAGGAATAGACAGATACATTGATAGGATGAACCAGAAACTGTACACCCAGGAGAATCTACATTTTTATCAAATTTGCTCTGATCATTCATAAAAATTAAATTTCAAAAGCAAACAACAATTTAGGAGATATAAGCTCTTGGGGGTTTGCGCTGGCACATTCCACTCTAATTTGCAGTGTTCTAACATGATTTCCAGGAAAGCTCTGTTGCCCCAAATCCCAGAGTTGGAAATGAAGAAATGCTGCCGCCTTGTGGCCGTTTCCCACAAGGGCAGCTTTAAACCCACAGCTAATGGTCACTTAACGTTCACAGGGACTCGGGGCTCTAAAGGACACCTGCCGTCAAAAAATGTCCTGAGGTAGGGAATGGCCAAAAAAATTCAAAACTGGCAAAATTTTCAAGGAGATAGTATGGAGGGGAAAGTTTTACTCACTCTTTTTCAACAATGAGGAAAATGGATAAAAGCTCAACATCAGGAATCATTAGACTCATGAAAATCTAACCTCCAAAACGGTTTCAACTCACACATGTCAACTACCATCAGCAAAAAGTTTACAAACAATAAATGCTGAAGGGGATTTAGAGAACTGTGTACCCTCTAGCTGCTGGTGAGATGTAAAGTGGTAACAGCCAATACTGAGAACAGAAAGGAGCTGCGTTTAAAAGTAAAACTTGAGCCACCATTCCATTCAGCAGGCCCACCGATGAGCCTCTCACCTGAGAAGTCCAGAGTCGAGAAGGCACAGGCTTCAACAGCTGCACTGCAGGAACTTTCACAATAGCCAAGGCACGGAAGCAACCAAAATGTCCATAAAACGAATGAATGGATAAAGAAGAAGTAGTCCATGTACACAATGGAATATTAGCCATGGAAAACAATGAAACACTTCTCTTTGAGGCACCATAGATGAGCCTAGAGATAATCACAGAACATGAGGTAAGTCGGAAAGCAAAAGACATATCTTATGATACCACTTATAGGCGTTATCTAAGAACTGACACAAATGAACATATTTCCACAGAGAAAGACACTCACAGACTTAGAAAACAAACTATGCTTATCTAAAAAGAAAGGTGGGGGGAATGGAAAAATTAAGAGTACACTTACCATACGTGTACAGATACCTATTAAATACGTATATCAAAAAGACCGAACATATAGCAAGGGAGGTCTATGGAACACTCTGCAATAATTTACATGGGAAGTGGATCTGTACGTGAACATGTATATGTAATGTACAAATGAACCAGATTGTGTACACCTAGGACAAACAATATTCTAATCATTACCGCGATAAAAAATTAAAACATGAATTAATGTGACATAAACTTATGGGGGTTTTTCCTGGCGCATTCCATTGTAATTTACAACCTAGGAACAGGACTTCCAGAAAGGCTCTGCTGCCCTAGTAACCAGATTTGGGAATGGAGAAATGCTGCCGCCTTGTGGCCGTTTCCCACAACAGCAGCTTTAAGCCCAGGGCTAATGGTCACTAAATATTCACACTCATTGCAGGCCTGTAAATGACACCCGCCCTCAAAAAAGAAACCTGGGGTCGAAAATAGACCGAGAAATTCAAAAGAGGGCCACCTTTCAAGAAGGCAATTTCAACCGGTCTATTGTACTCACCGTTTGTTTTGGTTGTTTGTTTAACAGAAATTTAAAACGGTGTGGAAAATGCTGAACATTAGGAATAATTAAACACATGCAAATCCAAATTACGAAAACCTATCAGCTCACACCAGTCAGAAGGGCAATCAGCAAAAATTCTGCAAATAATAAATGCTGAAGGGGTTGTGGAGAAATGCCTACCCTTGGTTCAACGTGGAACATGGTAAGAGCCAGTAATGAAAACACAAAGGAGGTGCCTTGAAAAGGTAAATATTGAGCTACCATTCAATCAAGCATACCCACTTCTGGGCCTATCGCCTGAGAGGATGTGAATCAAAAGGTCACAGGCTGGGCTTCACTGGTGGCGCAGTGGTTGAGAGTCCGCCTGCCGATGCAGGGGACACGGGTTCGTGCCCCGGTCCGGGAAGAACCCACATGCTGCGGAGCGGCTAGTCCCATGAGCTATGGCTGCTGGGCCTGCGTGTCTGGAGCCTGTGCTCTGCAACGGGAGGGGCCACGGCAGTGAGAAGCCCACGTACCACAAAAATTAATAATAATAATAAAGAAACAGGCCGGCAATCCTGCACTCCAGCAATATTTACCATAGCCAACACTTGGAAGCAATGAAAATGTCCATCAACAGAGGAATTCACAAAGAAGAAGTGGTCCACGTACACAGCAGAATATGACTCCAATAAAAAAATAAAAATTCATTTTAAAAAACAAAGATAAGTAAGGAGACATCAGGTTTTGGGGGTTTATCCGGGCACATTCCCCTCTAATTTATAACCGAGGACCAACGCTGGCAGGAAGGTCAGATACCCTAGTTACCAGATTGGGAAAAGCAGAAATGCTGCCGCCCTCTGGCCGTTACCTGCAACAGCAGCTTTAAAACCTGTGTTAAGGGTCACTTCCTATGCACCAGTACTGGAGGGCTGTAAATGAAACCTGCCCTCAAAGTGTCTTGAGGGAAGTAATGGCCAAAATAGTTCAAAATGTCACACATACTTCAAGAAAACAATTTGAAGAGCTAGGCTGTACTCACAGTTTCAAGGAAAAAAGGACATGCCAGAAAGCTCAATTTCAAGGGATTATGAGACGCATGCAAATCCAACCACAAAGAGGTATCAGCTCACACTAGTCAGAATAAACATCAGCAAAAAAACTACAAACAATAAATGCTGAAGGTGTTGTGGAGAAGTGCGTACCCTCACCTTGAAGTGGGACGTAACCTGGTAAGAGCCACTAATGAGAACAGAATGGAGGTGCCGTTATAAGGTAAACATTTGGCTACCATAAGATCCAGCAGGCCCACTCCTGGGCCTATAACGTAAGAAGACAGAATTGGAAAGACACAGGCAGGCAAATGTGCATTGCTGCAGTATTACAATAGCCAAGACATGGAAGCAACCAAAAAGTCCATCAACAGATGAGTGGACAAAGAAGAACTGGTACATGTACAGACGGAATATTAGCCAAGGAAAAAAAGGACACAATGTCATTTGCAGCACTGTAGATGAGTCTACAGGTAATCACGCAACATGTAGTAAGTCAGAAAGAGAAAGACACATATTGTATGGTATCACTTATAGGTGTTGCCTAAAAATTGATACCAGTGAAGATATTTCCACAGAGAAGGGCAATCACAGATTCATTAAACAAACTTATGGTTTACCAATGGAAAGGTGTGAGGATTCGATACATTCGGTCATTGGGGTTAAGAGACTCATACAAACACAGGTGAAATATATAATCACCAAAAACCTACGGAATACCAAGAGAAGACTACTCAACATTCTCTCATAACGTACATGGGAAAAGGATCCCAGGAAGAATAGACATAGGTATATGTGTAAAAGAACCACATCTTGCACACCTAGAACAAGCAAAGCATTGTAATCAAACTTGCTGTGATAAAAAATATAAATTCAATTAAAGAAACGAACAAGAAGTAGGGACATAAACTTAAGGGGCTTTTTCCTGGCAAATTCCATTCTAAATTACAACCTAGAACACGACTTCCATTGACGTTCTGTTGCCCTAGTAACCAGATTTAGTAAAGGACAGCTGCTGCCACCTTGTGGCCGTTTCACACAACAGCAGCTTTTAACCCAGTGCTAATGGTCAGTTGATATTCAAAATAATTGCAGGCGTGTAAATGACACCTGCCCTGAAAACAAATCCTGGGGCCGTATATCGACCAAAAAATTCGAAAGACGTCCACATTTCAAAACGACAGTTTCAAGAGGCATATTTTATGCACATTTGTCTTATGATTCTTTTTCTTTCTTTCTTTCTTTCTTTCTTTCGTTAAAAAAACGGGAATGGAAAAAGGCTGAACATCAGGAATTAATAAAGCCATGCAAATCCAGTGTACCAAAACGTTCACCTCACAGCCGTCAGAATGATCATCAGCAAGAAAACTCTACAAAAAATAAGTGCTGAAGGGGTTTTAGAGAACTGCATACCCTTTAGCTGCTGGTGGGATGTAACCTGGTAAGAGCCAGTAGTGAGAACAGAACGGAGGTGCGTTTCAAGGTAAAAATTGAGCTACCATGTGATCTGGTAGGCCCACTGATGGGCCTATCACCTGAGTAGACCAGAATCAAAAAGACACAGCCTGCCAGGCCTTCAATTCAGCAACATGTACCATAGCCAAGACCTGGAGGAAACCAAAATGTCCACCAACAGAAAAATGTACCAAGAAGAAGTCGTCCATGTACACAATGGAATATTAGCCATGAAAAAGCATGGAACAGTGCCGTTGCCACCACTACAGAAGGATCTAGAGATAATCACCCAACTTGAAGAAAGAAACCGAAAGACAGATATCCTATGACATCACTTATACGTGTTACCTAAAACTTGATACCCATGCAATAATTTCCAAGAGAAGGACACGCATAGATTCAGAAAACCAAATTATGTATAACCAAATGGAAAGGTGTAGGGAATGTATGAATTAGGTTATGGGGTTCAACAGACATGTACTAAGGCATATGATATATATATATATATATATAATCACAAAATACCTATGGAATACAAAGAGAGGTCTACTCAACACTCTATAATAACATACATGGGAAAGGATCCAAAGAGGAATAGACAGATACATTGATAGGATGAACCAGAAACTGTACACCCAGGAGAATCTACATTTTTATCAAATTTGCTCTGATCATTCATAAAAATTAAATTTCAAAAGCAAACAACAATTTAGGAGATATAAGCTCTTGGGGGTTTGCGCTGGCACATTCCACTCTAATTTGCAGCGTTCTAACATGATTTCCAGGAAAGCTCTGTTGCCCCAAATCCCAGAGTTGGAAATGAAGAAATGCTGCCGCCTTGTGGCCGTTTCCCACAAGGGCAGCTTTAAACCCACAGCTAATGGTCACTTAACGTTCACAGGGACTCGGGGCTCTAAAGGACACCTGCCGTCAAAAAATGTCCTGAGGTAGGGAATGGCCAAAAAAATTCAAAACTGGCAAAATTTTCAAGGAGATAGTATGGAGGGGAAAGTTTTACTCACTCTTTTTCAACAATGAGGAAAATGGATAAAAGCTCAACATCAGGAATCATTAGACTCATGAAAATCTAACCTCCAAAACGGTTTCAACTCACACATGTCAACTACCATCAGCAAAAAGTTTACAAACAATAAATGCTGAAGGGGATTTAGAGAACTGTGTACCCTCTAGCTGCTGGTGAGATGTAAAGTGGTAACAGCCAATACTGAGAACAGAAAGGAGCTGCGTTTAAAAGTAAAACTTGAGCCACCATTCCATTCAGCAGGCCCACCGATGAGCCTCTCACCTGAGAAGTCCAGAGTCGAGAAGGCACAGGCTTCAACAGCTGCACTGCAGGAACTTTCACAATAGCCAAGGCACGGAAGCAACCAAAATGTCCATAAAACGAATGAATGGATAAAGAAGAAGTAGTCCATGTACACAATGGAATATTAGCCATGGAAAACAATGAAACACTTCTCTTTGAGGCACCATAGATGAGCCTAGAGATAATCACAGAACATGAGGTAAGTCGGAAAGCAAAAGACATATCTTATGATACCACTTATAGGCGTTATCTAAGAACTGACACAAATGAACATATTTCCACAGAGAAAGACACTCACAGACTTAGAAAACAAACTATGCTTATCTAAAAAGAAAGGTGGGGGGAATGGAAAAATTAAGAGTACACTTACCATACGTGTACAGATACCTATTAAATACGTATATCAAAAAGACCGAACATATAGCAAGGGAGGTCTATGGAACACTCTGCAATAATTTACATGGGAAGTGGATCTGTACGTGAACATGTATATGTAATGTACAAATGAACCAGATTGTGTACACCTAGGACAAACAATATTCTAATCATTACCGCGATAAAAAATTAAAACATGAATTAATGTGACATAAACTTATGGGGGTTTTTCCTGGCACATTCCATTGTAATTTACAACCTAGGAACAGGACTTCCAGAAAGGCTCTGCTGCCCTAGTAACCAGATTTGGGAATGGAGAAATGCTGCCGCCTTGTGGCCGTTTCCCACAACAGCAGCTTTAAGCCCAGGGCTAATGGTCACTAAATATTCACACTCATTGCAGGCCTGTAAATGACACCCGCCCTCAAAAAAGAAACCTGGGGTCGAAAATAGACCGAGAAATTCAAAAGAGGGCCACCTTTCAAGAAGGCAATTTCAACCGGTCTATTGTACTCACCGTTTGTTTTGGTTGTTTGTTTAACAGAAATTTAAAACGGTGTGGAAAATGCTGAACATTAGGAATAATTAAACACATGCAAATCCAAATTACGAAAACCTATCAGCTCACACCAGTCAGAAGGGCAATCAGCAAAAATTCTGCAAATAATAAATGCTGAAGGGGTTGTGGAGAAATGCCTACCCTTGGTTCAACGTGGAACATGGTAAGAGCCAGTAATGAAAACACAAAGGAGGTGCCTTGAAAAGGTAAATATTGAGCTACCATTCAATCAAGCATACCCACTTCTGGGCCTATCGCCTGAGAGGATGTGAATCAAAAGGTCACAGGCTGGGCTTCACTGGTGGCGCAGTGGTTGAGAGTCCGCCTGCCGATGCAGGGGACACGGGTTCGTGCCCCGGTCCGGGAAGAACCCACATGCTGCGGAGCGGCTAGTCCCATGAGCTATGGCTGCTGGGCCTGCGTGTCTGGAGCCTGTGCTCTGCAACGGGAGGGGCCACGGCAGTGAGAAGCCCACGTACCACAAAAATTAATAATAATAATAAAGAAACAGGCCGGCAATCCTGCACTCCAGCAATATTTACCATAGCCAACACTTGGAAGCAATGAAAATGTCCATCAACAGAGGAATTCACAAAGAAGAAGTGGTCCACGTACACAGCAGAATATGACTCCAATAAAAAAATAAAAATTCATTTTAAAAAACAAAGATAAGTAAGGAGACATCAGGTTTTGGGGGTTTATCCGGGCACATTCCCCTCTAATTTATAACCGAGGACCAACGCTGGCAGGAAGGTCAGATACCCTAGTTACCAGATTGGGAAAAGCAGAAATGCTGCCGCCCTCTGGCCGTTACCTGCAACAGCAGCTTTAAAACCTGTGTTAAGGGTCACTTCCTATGCACCAGTACTGGAGGGCTGTAAATGAAACCTGCCCTCAAAGTGTCTTGAGGGAAGTAATGGCCAAAATAGTTCAAAATGTCACACATACTTCAAGAAAACAATTTGAAGAGCTAGGCTGTACTCACAGTTTCAAGGAAAAAAGGACATGCCAGAAAGCTCAATTTCAAGGGATTATGAGACGCATGCAAATCCAACCACAAAGAGGTATCAGCTCACACTAGTCAGAATAAACATCAGCAAAAAAACTACAAACAATAAATGCTGAAGGTGTTGTGGAGAAGTGCGTACCCTCACCTTGAAGTGGGACGTAACCTGGTAAGAGCCACTAATGAGAACAGAATGGAGGTGCCGTTATAAGGTAAACATTTGGCTACCATAAGATCCAGCAGGCCCACTCCTGGGCCTATAACGTAAGAAGACAGAATTGGAAAGACACAGGCAGGCAAATGTGCATTGCTGCAGTATTACAATAGCCAAGACATGGAAGCAACCAAAAAGTCCATCAACAGATGAGTGGACAAAGAAGAACTGGTACATGTACAGACGGAATATTAGCCAAGGAAAAAAAGGACACAATGTCATTTGCAGCACTGTAGATGAGTCTACAGGTAATCACGCAACATGTAGTAAGTCAGAAAGAGAAAGACACATATTGTATGGTATCACTTATAGGTGTTGCCTAAAAATTGATACCAGTGAAGATATTTCCACAGAGAAGGGCAATCACAGATTCATTAAACAAACTTATGGTTTACCAATGGAAAGGTGTGAGGATTCGATACATTCGGTCATTGGGGTTAAGAGACTCATACAAACACAGGTGAAATATATAATCACCAAAAACCTACGGAATACCAAGAGAAGACTACTCAACATTCTCTCATAACGTACATGGGAAAAGGATCCCAGGAAGAATAGACATAGGTATATGTGTAAAAGAACCACATCTTGCACACCTAGAACAAGCAAAGCATTGTAATCAAACTTGCTGTGATAAAAAATATAAATTCAATTAAAGAAACGAACAAGAAGTAGGGACATAAACTTAAGGGGCTTTTTCCTGGCAAATTCCATTCTAAATTACAACCTAGAACACGACTTCCATTGA
The DNA here is from genome assembly GCF_964165515.1 of Mesoplodon bidens. Taxonomy (NCBI): domain Eukaryota; kingdom Metazoa; phylum Chordata; class Mammalia; order Artiodactyla; family Ziphiidae; genus Mesoplodon; species Mesoplodon bidens. The sequence goes on along the minus strand of NC_138162.1, from coordinate 78,649,376 downwards.
CGTTCTGTTGCCCTAGTAACCAGATTTAGTAAAGGACAGCTGCTGCCACCTTGTGGCCGTTTCACACAACAGCAGCTTTTAACCCAGTGCTAATGGTCAGTTGATATTCAAAATAATTGCAGGCGTGTAAATGACACCTGCCCTGAAAACAAATCCTGGGGCCGTATATCGACCAAAAAATTCGAAAGACGTCCACATTTCAAAACGACAGTTTCAAGAGGCATATTTTATGCACATTTGTCTTATGATTCTTTTTCTTTCTTTCTTTCTTTCTTTCTTTCGTTAAAAAAACGGGAATGGAAAAAGGCTGAACATCAGGAATTAATAAAGCCATGCAAATCCAGTGTACCAAAACGTTCACCTCACAGCCGTCAGAATGATCATCAGCAAGAAAACTCTACAAAAAATAAGTGCTGAAGGGGTTTTAGAGAACTGCATACCCTTTAGCTGCTGGTGGGATGTAACCTGGTAAGAGCCAGTAGTGAGAACAGAACGGAGGTGCGTTTCAAGGTAAAAATTGAGCTACCATGTGATCTGGTAGGCCCACTGATGGGCCTATCACCTGAGTAGACCAGAATCAAAAAGACACAGCCTGCCAGGCCTTCAATTCAGCAACATGTACCATAGCCAAGACCTGGAGGAAACCAAAATGTCCACCAACAGAAAAATGTACCAAGAAGAAGTCGTCCATGTACACAATGGAATATTAGCCATGAAAAAGCATGGAACAGTGCCGTTGCCACCACTACAGAAGGATCTAGAGATAATCACCCAACTTGAAGAAAGAAACCGAAAGACAGATATCCTATGACATCACTTATACGTGTTACCTAAAACTTGATACCCATGCAATAATTTCCAAGAGAAGGACACGCATAGATTCAGAAAACCAAATTATGTATAACCAAATGGAAAGGTGTAGGGAATGTATGAATTAGGTTATGGGGTTCAACAGACATGTACTAAGGCATATGATATATATATATATATATATATATATATAATCACAAAATACCTATGGAATACAAAGAGAGGTCTACTCAACACTCTATAATAACATACATGGGAAAGGATCCAAAGAGGAATAGACAGATACATTGATAGGATGAACCAGAAACTGTACACCCAGGAGAATCTACATTTTTATCAAATTTGCTCTGATCATTCATAAAAATTAAATTTCAAAAGCAAACAACAATTTAGGAGATATAAGCTCTTGGGGGTTTGCGCTGGCACATTCCACTCTAATTTGCAGCGTTCTAACATGATTTCCAGGAAAGCTCTGTTGCCCCAAATCCCAGAGTTGGAAATGAAGAAATGCTGCCGCCTTGTGGCCGTTTCCCACAAGGGCAGCTTTAAACCCACAGCTAATGGTCACTTAACGTTCACAGGGACTCGGGGCTCTAAAGGACACCTGCCGTCAAAAAATGTCCTGAGGTAGGGAATGGCCAAAAAAATTCAAAACTGGCAAAATTTTCAAGGAGATAGTATGGAGGGGAAAGTTTTACTCACTCTTTTTCAACAATGAGGAAAATGGATAAAAGCTCAACATCAGGAATCATTAGACTCATGAAAATCTAACCTCCAAAACGGTTTCAACTCACACATGTCAACTACCATCAGCAAAAAGTTTACAAACAATAAATGCTGAAGGGGATTTAGAGAACTGTGTACCCTCTAGCTGCTGGTGAGATGTAAAGTGGTAACAGCCAATACTGAGAACAGAAAGGAGCTGCGTTTAAAAGTAAAACTTGAGCCACCATTCCATTCAGCAGGCCCACCGATGAGCCTCTCACCTGAGAAGTCCAGAGTCGAGAAGGCACAGGCTTCAACAGCTGCACTGCAGGAACTTTCACAATAGCCAAGGCACGGAAGCAACCAAAATGTCCATAAAACGAATGAATGGATAAAGAAGAAGTAGTCCATGTACACAATGGAATATTAGCCATGGAAAACAATGAAACACTTCTCTTTGAGGCACCATAGATGAGCCTAGAGATAATCACAGAACATGAGGTAAGTCGGAAAGCAAAAGACATATCTTATGATACCACTTATAGGCGTTATCTAAGAACTGACACAAATGAACATATTTCCACAGAGAAAGACACTCACAGACTTAGAAAACAAACTATGCTTATCTAAAAAGAAAGGTGGGGGGAATGGAAAAATTAAGAGTACACTTACCATACGTGTACAGATACCTATTAAATACGTATATCAAAAAGACCGAACATATAGCAAGGGAGGTCTATGGAACACTCTGCAATAATTTACATGGGAAGTGGATCTGTACGTGAACATGTATATGTAATGTACAAATGAACCAGATTGTGTACACCTAGGACAAACAATATTCTAATCATTACCGCGATAAAAAATTAAAACATGAATTAATGTGACATAAACTTATGGGGGTTTTTCCTGGCACATTCCATTGTAATTTACAACCTAGGAACAGGACTTCCAGAAAGGCTCTGCTGCCCTAGTAACCAGATTTGGGAATGGAGAAATGCTGCCGCCTTGTGGCCGTTTCCCACAACAGCAGCTTTAAGCCCAGGGCTAATGGTCACTAAATATTCACACTCATTGCAGGCCTGTAAATGACACCCGCCCTCAAAAAAGAAACCTGGGGTCGAAAATAGACCGAGAAATTCAAAAGAGGGCCACCTTTCAAGAAGGCAATTTCAACCGGTCTATTGTACTCACCGTTTGTTTTGGTTGTTTGTTTAACAGAAATTTAAAACGGTGTGGAAAATGCTGAACATTAGGAATAATTAAACACATGCAAATCCAAATTACGAAAACCTATCAGCTCACACCAGTCAGAAGGGCAATCAGCAAAAATTCTGCAAATAATAAATGCTGAAGGGGTTGTGGAGAAATGCCTACCCTTGGTTCAACGTGGAACATGGTAAGAGCCAGTAATGAAAACACAAAGGAGGTGCCTTGAAAAGGTAAATATTGAGCTACCATTCAATCAAGCATACCCACTTCTGGGCCTATCGCCTGAGAGGATGTGAATCAAAAGGTCACAGGCTGGGCTTCACTGGTGGCGCAGTGGTTGAGAGTCCGCCTGCCGATGCAGGGGACACGGGTTCGTGCCCCGGTCCGGGAAGAACCCACATGCTGCGGAGCGGCTAGTCCCATGAGCTATGGCTGCTGGGCCTGCGTGTCTGGAGCCTGTGCTCTGCAACGGGAGGGGCCACGGCAGTGAGAAGCCCACGTACCACAAAAATTAATAATAATAATAAAGAAACAGGCCGGCAATCCTGCACTCCAGCAATATTTACCATAGCCAACACTTGGAAGCAATGAAAATGTCCATCAACAGAGGAATTCACAAAGAAGAAGTGGTCCACGTACACACCGGAATATGACTCCAATAAAAAAATAAAAATTCATTTTAAAAAACAAAGATAAGTAAGGAGACATCAGGTTTTGGGGGTTTATCCGGGCACATTCCCCTCTAATTTATAACCGAGGACCAACGCTGGCAGGAAGGTCAGATACCCTAGTTACCAGATTGGGAAAAGCAGAAATGCTGCCGCCCTCTGGCCGTTACCTGCAACAGCAGCTTTAAAACCTGTGTTAAGGGTCACTTCCTATGCACCAGTACTGGAGGGCTGTAAATGAAACCTGCCCTCAAAGTGTCTTGAGGGAAGTAATGGCCAAAATAGTTCAAAATGTCACACATACTTCAAGAAAACAATTTGAAGAGCTAGGCTGTACTCACAGTTTCAAGGAAAAAAGGACATGCCAGAAAGCTCAATTTCAAGGGATTATGAGACGCATGCAAATCCAACCACAAAGAGGTATCAGCTCACACTAGTCAGAATAAACATCAGCAAAAAAACTACAAACAATAAATGCTGAAGGTGTTGTGGAGAAGTGCGTACCCTCACCTTGAAGTGGGACGTAACCTGGTAAGAGCCACTAATGAGAACAGAATGGAGGTGCCGTTATAAGGTAAACATTTGGCTACCATAAGATCCAGCAGGCCCACTCCTGGGCCTATAACGTAAGAAGACAGAATTGGAAAGACACAGGCAGGCAAATGTGCATTGCTGCAGTATTACAATAGCCAAGACATGGAAGCAACCAAAAAGTCCATCAACAGATGAGTGGACAAAGAAGAACTGGTACATGTACAGACGGAATATTAGCCAAGGAAAAAAAGGACACAATGTCATTTGCAGCACTGTAGATGAGTCTACAGGTAATCACGCAACATGTAGTAAGTCAGAAAGAGAAAGACACATATTGTATGGTATCACTTATAGGTGTTGCCTAAAAATTGATACCAGTGAAGATATTTCCACAGAGAAGGGCAATCACAGATTCATTAAACAAACTTATGGTTTACCAATGGAAAGGTGTGAGGATTCGATACATTCGGTCATTGGGGTTAAGAGACTCATACAAACACAGGTGAAATATATAATCACCAAAAACCTACGGAATACCAAGAGAAGACTACTCAACATTCTCTCATAACGTACATGGGAAAAGGATCCCAGGAAGAATAGACATAGGTATATGTGTAAAAGAACCACATCTTGCACACCTAGAACAAGCAAAGCATTGTAATCAAACTTGCTGTGATAAAAAATATAAATTCAATTAAAGAAACGAACAAGAAGTAGGGACATAAACTTAAGGGGCTTTTTCCTGGCAAATTCCATTCTAAATTACAACCTAGAACACGACTTCCATTGACGTTCTGTTGCCCTAGTAACCAGATTTAGTAAAGGACAGCTGCTGCCACCTTGTGGCCGTTTCACACAACAGCAGCTTTTAACCCAGTGCTAATGGTCAGTTGATATTCAAAATAATTGCAGGCGTGTAAATGACACCTGCCCTGAAAACAAATCCTGGGGCCGTATATCGACCAAAAAATTCGAAAGACGTCCACATTTCAAAACGACAGTTTCAAGAGGCATATTTTATGCACATTTGTCTTATGATTCTTTTTCTTTCTTTCTTTCTTTCTTTCTTTCTTTCTTTCGTTAAAAAAACGGGAATGGAAAAAGGCTGAACATCAGGAATTAATAAAGCCATGCAAATCCAGTGTACCAAAACGTTCACCTCACAGCCGTCAGAATGATCATCAGCAAGAAAACTCTACAAAAAATAAGTGCTGAAGGGGTTTTAGAGAACTGCATACCCTTTAGCTGCTGGTGGGATGTAACCTGGTAAGAGCCAGTAGTGAGAACAGAACGGAGGTGCGTTTCAAGGTAAAAATTGAGCTACCATGTGATCTGGTAGGCCCACTGATGGGCCTATCACCTGAGTAGACCAGAATCAAAAAGACACAGCCTGCCAGGCCTTCAATTCAGCAACATGTACCATAGCCAAGACCTGGAGGAAACCAAAATGTCCACCAACAGAAAAATGTACCAAGAAGAAGTCGTCCATGTACACAATGGAATATTAGCCATGAAAAAGCATGGAACAGTGCCGTTGCCACCACTACAGAAGGATCTAGAGATAATCACCCAACTTGAAGAAAGAAACCGAAAGACAGATATCCTATGACATCACTTATACGTGTTACCTAAAACTTGATACCCATGCAATAATTTCCAAGAGAAGGACACGCATAGATTCAGAAAACCAAATTATGTATAACCAAATGGAAAGGTGTAGGGAATGTATGAATTAGGTTATGGGGTTCAACAGACATGTACTAAGGCATATGATATATATATATATATATATAATCACAAAATACCTATGGAATACAAAGAGAGGTCTACTCAACACTCTATAATAACATACATGGGAAAGGATCCAAAGAGGAATAGACAGATACATTGATAGGATGAACCAGAAACTGTACACCCAGGAGAATCTACATTTTTATCAAATTTGCTCTGATCATTCATAAAAATTAAATTTCAAAAGCAAACAACAATTTAGGAGATATAAGCTCTTGGGGGTTTGCGCTGGCACATTCCACTCTAATTTGCAGCGTTCTAACATGATTTCCAGGAAAGCTCTGTTGCCCCAAATCCCAGAGTTGGAAATGAAGAAATGCTGCCGCCTTGTGGCCGTTTCCCGCAAGGGCGGCTTTAAACCCACAGCTAATGGTCACTTAACGTTCACAAGGACTCGGGGCTCTAAAGGACACCTGCCGTCAAAAAATGTCCTGAGGTAGGGAATGGCCAAAAAAATTCAAAACTGGCAAAATTTTCAAGGAGATAGTATGGAGGGGAAAGTTTTACTCACTCTTTTTCAACAATGAGGAAAATGGATAAAAGCTCAACATCGGGAATCATTAGACTCATGAAAATCTAACCTCCAAAACGGTTTCAACTCACACATGTCAACTACCATCAGCAAAAAGTTTACAAACAATAAATGCTGAAGGGGATTTAGAGAACTGTGTACCCTCTAGCTGCTGGTGAGATGTAAAGTGGTAACAGCCAATACTGAGAACAGAAAGGAGCTGCGTTTAAAAGTAAAACTTGAGCCACCATTCCATTCAGCAGGCCCACCGATGAGCCTCTCACCTGAGAAGTCCAGAGTCGAGAAGGCACAGGCTTCAACAGCTGCACTGCAGGAACTTTCACAATAGCCAAGGCACGGAAGCAACCAAAATGTCCATAAAACGAATGAATGGATAAAGAAGAAGTAGTCCATGTACACAATGGAATATTAGCCATGGAAAACAATGAAACACTTCTCTTTGAGGCACCATAGATGAGCCTAGAGATAATCACAGAACATGAGGTAAGTCGGAAAGCAAAAGACATATCTTATGATACCACTTATAGGCGTTATCTAAGAACTGACACAAATGAACATATTTCCACAGAGAAAGACACTCACAGACTTAGAAAACAAACTATGCTTATCTAAAAAGAAAGGTGGGGGGAATGGAAAAATTAAGAGTACACTTACCATACGTGTACAGATACCTATTAAATACGTATATCAAAAAGACCGAACATATAGCAAGGGAGGTCTATGGAACACTCTGCAATAATTTACATGGGAAGTGGATCTGTACGTGAACATGTATATGTAATGTACAAATGAACCAGATTGTGTACACCTAGGACAAACAATATTCTAATCATTACCGCGATAAAAAATTAAAACATGAATTAATGTGACATAAACTTATGGGGGTTTTTCCTGGCACATTCCATTGTAATTTACAACCTAGGAACAGGACTTCCAGAAAGGCTCTGCTGCCCTAGTAACCAGATTTGGGAATGGAGAAATGCTGCCGCCTTGTGGCCGTTTCCCACAACAGCAGCTTTAAGCCCAGGGCTAATGGTCACTAAATATTCACACTCATTGCAGGCCTGTAAATGACACCCGCCCTCAAAAAAGAAACCTGGGGTCGAAAATAGACCGAGAAATTCAAAAGAGGGCCACCTTTCAAGAAGGCAATTTCAACCGGTCTATTGTACTCACCGTTTGTTTTGGTTGTTTGTTTAACAGAAATTTAAAACGGTGTGGAAAATGCTGAACATTAGGAATAATTAAACACATGCAAATCCAAATTACGAAAACCTATCAGCTCACACCAGTCAGAAGGGCAATCAGCAAAAATTCTGCAAATAATAAATGCTGAAGGGGTTGTGGAGAAATGCCTACCCTTGGTTCAACGTGGAACATGGTAAGAGCCAGTAATGAAAACACAAAGGAGGTGCCTTGAAAAGGTAAATATTGAGCTACCATTCAATCAAGCATACCCACTTCTGGGCCTATCGCCTGAGAGGATGTGAATCAAAAGGTCACAGGCTGGGCTTCACTGGTGGCGCAGTGGTTGAGAGTCCGCCTGCCGATGCAGGGGACACGGGTTCGTGCCCCGGTCCGGGAAGAACCCACATGCTGCGGAGCGGCTAGTCCCATGAGCTATGGCTGCTGGGCCTGCGTGTCTGGAGCCTGTGCTCTGCAACGGGAGGGGCCACGGCAGTGAGAAGCCCACGTACCACAAAAATTAATAATAATAATAAAGAAACAGGCCGGCAATCCTGCACTCCAGCAATATTTACCATAGCCAACACTTGGAAGCAATGAAAATGTCCATCAACAGAGGAATTCACAAAGAAGAAGTGGTCCACGTACACAGCAGAATATGACTCCAATAAAAAAATAAAAATTCATTTTAAAAAACAAAGATAAGTAAGGAGACATCAGGTTTTGGGGGTTTATCCGGGCACATTCCCCTCTAATTTATAACCGAGGACCAACGCTGGCAGGAAGGTCAGATACCCTAGTTACCAGATTGGGAAAAGCAGAAATGCTGCCGCCCTCTGGCCGTTACCTGCAACAGCAGCTTTAAAACCTGTGTTAAGGGTCACTTCCTATGCACCAGTACTGGAGGGCTGTAAATGAAACCTGCCCTCAAAGTGTCTTGAGGGAAGTAATGGCCAAAATAGTTCAAAATGTCACACATACTTCAAGAAAACAATTTGAAGAGCTAGGCTGTACTCACAGTTTCAAGGAAAAAAGGACATGCCAGAAAGCTCAATTTCAAGGGATTATGAGACGCATGCAAATCCAACCACAAAGAGGTATCAGCTCACACTAGTCAGAATAAACATCAGCAAAAAAACTACAAACAATAAATGCTGAAGGTGTTGTGGAGAAGTGCGTACCCTCACCTTGAAGTGGGACGTAACCTGGTAAGAGCCACTAATGAGAACAGAATGGAGGTGCCGTTATAAGGTAAACATTTGGCTACCATAAGATCCAGCAGGCCCACTCCTGGGCCTATAACGTAAGAAGACAGAATTGGAAAGACACAGGCAGGCAAATGTGCATTGCTGCAGTATTACAATAGCCAAGACATGGAAGCAACCAAAAAGTCCATCAACAGATGAGTGGACAAAGAAGAACTGGTACATGTACAGACGGAATATTAGCCAAGGAAAAAAAGGACACAATGTCATTTGCAGCACTGTAGATGAGTCTACAGGTAATCACGCAACATGTAGTAAGTCAGAAAGAGAAAGACACATATTGTATGGTATCACTTATAGGTGTTGCCTAAAAATTGATACCAGTGAAGATATTTCCACAGAGAAGGGCAATCACAGATTCATTAAACAAACTTATGGTTTACCAATGGAAAGGTGTGAGGATTCGATACATTCGGTCATTGGGGTTAAGAGACTCATACAAACACAGGTGAAATATATAATCACCAAAAACCTACGGAATACCAAGAGAAGACTACTCAACATTCTCTCATAACGTACATGGGAAAAGGATCCCAGGAAGAATAGACATAGGTATATGTGTAAAAGAACCACATCTTGCACACCTAGAACAAGCAAAGCATTGTAATCAAACTTGCTGTGATAAAAAATATAAATTCAATTAAAGAAACGAACAAGAAGTAGGGACATAAACTTAAGGGGCTTTTTCCTGGCAAATTCCATTCTAAATTACAACCTAGAACACGACTTCCATTGACGTTCTGTTGCCCTAGTAACCAGATTTAGTAAAGGACAGCTGCTGCCACCTTGTGGCCGTTTCACACAACAGCAGCTTTTAACCCAGTGCTAATGGTCAGTTGATATTCAAAATAATTGCAGGCGTGTAAATGACACCTGCCCTGAAAACAAATCCTGGGGCCGTATATCGACCAAAAAATTCGAAAGACGTCCACATTTCAAAACGACAGTTTCAAGAGGCATATTTTATGCACATTTGTCTTATGATTCTTTTTCTTTCTTTCTTTCTTTCTTTCTTTCTTTCTTTCGTTAAAAAAACGGGAATGGAAAAAGGCTGAACATCAGGAATTAATAAAGCCATGCAAATCCAGTGTACCAAAACGTTCACCTCACAGCCGTCAGAATGATCATCAGCAAGAAAACTCTACAAAAAATAAGTGCTGAAGGGGTTTTAGAGAACTGCATACCCTTTAGCTGCTGGTGGGATGTAACCTGGTAAGAGCCAGTAGTGAGAACAGAACGGAGGTGCGTTTCAAGGTAAAAATTGAGCTACCATGTGATCTGGTAGGCCCACTGATGGGCCTATCACCTGAGTAGACCAGAATCAAAAAGACACAGCCTGCCAGGCCTTCAATTCAGCAACATGTACCATAGCCAAGACCTGGAGGAAACCAAAATGTCCACCAACAGAAAAATGTACCAAGAAGAAGTCGTCCATGTACACAATGGAATATTAGCCATGAAAAAGCATGGAACAGTGCCGTTGCCACCACTACAGAAGGATCTAGAGATAATCACCCAACTTGAAGAAAGAAACCGAAAGACAGATATCCTATGACATCACTTATACGTGTTACCTAAAACTTGATACCCATGCAATAATTTCCAAGAGAAGGACACGCATAGATTCAGAAAACCAAATTATGTATAACCAAATGGAAAGGTGTAGGGAATGTATGAATTAGGTTATGGGGTTCAACAGACATGTACTAAGGCATATGATATATATATATATATATATATAATCACAAAATACCTATGGAATACAAAGAGAGGTCTACTCAACACTCTATAATAACATACATGGGAAAGGATCCAAAGAGGAATAGACAGATACATTGATAGGATGAACCAGAAACTGTACACCCAGGAGAATCTACATTTTTATCAAATTTGCTCTGATCATTCATAAAAATTAAATTTCAAAAGCAAACAACAATTTAGGAGATATAAGCTCTTGGGGGTTTGCGCTGGCACATTCCACTCTAATTTGCAGCGTTCTAACATGATTTCCAGGAAAGCTCTGTTGCCCCAAATCCCAGAGTTGGAAATGAAGAAATGCTGCCGCCTTGTGGCCGTTTCCCACAAGGGCAGCTTTAAACCCACAGCTAATGGTCACTTAACGTTCACAGGGACTCGGGGCTCTAAAGGACACCTGCCGTCAAAAAATGTCCTGAGGTAGGGAATGGCCAAAAAAATTCAAAACTGGCAAAATTTTCAAGGAGATAGTATGGAGGGGAAAGTTTTACTCACTCTTTTTCAACAATGAGGAAAATGGATAAAAGCTCAACATCAGGAATCATTAGACTCATGAAAATCTAACCTCCAAAACGGTTTCAACTCACACATGTCAACTACCATCAGCAAAAAGTTTACAAACAATAAATGCTGAAGGGGATTTAGAGAACTGTGTACCCTCTAGCTGCTGGTGAGATGTAAAGTGGTAACAGCCAATACTGAGAACAGAAAGGAGCTGCGTTTAAAAGTAAAACTTGAGCCACCATTCCATTCAGCAGGCCCACCGATGAGCCTCTCACCTGAGAAGTCCAGAGTCGAGAAGGCACAGGCTTCAACAGCTGCACTGCAGGAACTTTCACAATAGCCAAGGCACGGAAGCAACCAAAATGTCCATAAAACGAATGAATGGATAAAGAAGAAGTAGTCCATGTACACAATGGAATATTAGCCATGGAAAACAATGAAACACTTCTCTTTGAGGCACCATAGATGAGCCTAGAGATAATCACAGAACATGAGGTAAGTCGGAAAGCAAAAGACATATCTTATGATACCACTTATAGGCGTTATCTAAGAACTGACACAAATGAACATATTTCCACAGAGAAAGACACTCACAGACTTAGAAAACAAACTATGCTTATCTAAAAAGAAAGGTGGGGGGAATGGAAAAATTAAGAGTACACTTACCATACGTGTACAGATACCTATTAAATACGTATATCAAAAAGACCGAACATATAGCAAGGGAGGTCTATGGAACACTCTGCAATAATTTACATGGGAAGTGGATCTGTACGTGAACATGTATATGTAATGTACAAATGAACCAGATTGTGTACACCTAGGACAAACAATATTCTAATCATTACCGCGATAAAAAATTAAAACATGAATTAATGTGACATAAACTTATGGGGGTTTTTCCTGGCACATTCCATTGTAATTTACAACCTAGGAACAGGACTTCCAGAAAGGCTCTGCTGCCCTAGTAACCAGATTTGGGAATGGAGAAATGCTGCCGCCTTGTGGCCGTTTCCCACAACAGCAGCTTTAAGCCCAGGGCTAATGGTCACTAAATATTCACACTCATTGCAGGCCTGTAAATGACACCCGCCCTCAAAAAAGAAACCTGGGGTCGAAAATAGACCGAGAAATTCAAAAGAGGGCCACCTTTCAAGAAGGCAATTTCAACCGGTCTATTGTACTCACCGTTTGTTTTGGTTGTTTGTTTAACAGAAATTTAAAACGGTGTGGAAAATGCTGAACATTAGGAATAATTAAACACATGCAAATCCAAATTACGAAAACCTATCAGCTCACACCAGTCAGAAGGGCAATCAGCAAAAATTCTGCAAATAATAAATGCTGAAGGGGTTGTGGAGAAATGCCTACCCTTGGTTCAACGTGGAACATGGTAAGAGCCAGTAATGAAAACACAAAGGAGGTGCCTTGAAAAGGTAAATATTGAGCTACCATTCAATCAAGCATACCCACTTCTGGGCCTATCGCCTGAGAGGATGTGAATCAAAAGGTCACAGGCTGGGCTTCACTGGTGGCGCAGTGGTTGAGAGTCCGCCTGCCGATGCAGGGGACACGGGTTCGTGCCCCGGTCCGGGAAGAACCCACATGCTGCGGAGCGGCTAGTCCCATGAGCTATGGCTGCTGGGCCTGCGTGTCTGGAGCCTGTGCTCTGCAACGGGAGGGGCCACGGCAGTGAGAAGCCCACGTACCACAAAAATTAATAATAATAATAAAGAAACAGGCCGGCAATCCTGCACTCCAGCAATATTTACCATAGCCAACACTTGGAAGCAATGAAAATGTCCATCAACAGAGGAATTCACAAAGAAGAAGTGGTCCACGTACACACCGGAATATGACTCCAATAAAAAAATAAAAATTCATTTTAAAAAACAAAGATAAGTAAGGAGACATCAGGTTTTGGGGGTTTATCCGGGCACATTCCCCTCTAATTTATAACCGAGGACCAACGCTGGCAGGAAGGTCAGATACCCTAGTTACCAGATTGGGAAAAGCAGAAATGCTGCCGCCCTCTGGCCGTTACCTGCAACAGCAGCTTTAAAACCTGTGTTAAGGGTCACTTCCTATGCACCAGTACTGGAGGGCTGTAAATGAAACCTGCCCTCAAAGTGTCTTGAGGGAAGTAATGGCCAAAATAGTTCAAAATGTCACACATACTTCAAGAAAACAATTTGAAGAGCTAGGCTGTACTCACAGTTTCAAGGAAAAAAGGACATGCCAGAAAGCTCAATTTCAAGGGATTATGAGACGCATGCAAATCCAACCACAAAGAGGTATCAGCTCACACTAGTCAGAATAAACATCAGCAAAAAAACTACAAACAATAAATGCTGAAGGTGTTGTGGAGAAGTGCGTACCCTCACCTTGAAGTGGGACGTAACCTGGTAAGAGCCACTAATGAGAACAGAATGGAGGTGCCGTTATAAGGTAAACATTTGGCTACCATAAGATCCAGCAGGCCCACTCCTGGGCCTATAACGTAAGAAGACAGAATTGGAAAGACACAGGCAGGCAAATGTGCATTGCTGCAGTATTACAATAGCCAAGACATGGAAGCAACCAAAAAGTCCATCAACAGATGAGTGGACAAAGAAGAACTGGTACATGTACAGACGGAATATTAGCCAAGGAAAAAAAGGACACAATGTCATTTGCAGCACTGTAGATGAGTCTACAGGTAATCACGCAACATGTAGTAAGTCAGAAAGAGAAAGACACATATTGTATGGTATCACTTATAGGTGTTGCCTAAAAATTGATACCAGTGAAGATATTTCCACAGAGAAGGGCAATCACAGATTCATTAAACAAACTTATGGTTTACCAATGGAAAGGTGTGAGGATTCGATACATTCGGTCATTGGGGTTAAGAGACTCATACAAACACAGGTGAAATATATAATCACCAAAAACCTACGGAATACCAAGAGAAGACTACTCAACATTCTCTCATAACGTACATGGGAAAAGGATCCCAGGAAGAATAGACATAGGTATATGTGTAAAAGAACCACATCTTGCACACCTAGAACAAGCAAAGCATTGTAATCAAACTTGCTGTGATAAAAAATATAAATTCAATTAAAGAAACGAACAAGAAGTAGGGACATAAACTTAAGGGGCTTTTTCCTGGCAAATTCCATTCTAAATTACAACCTAGAACACGACTTCCATTGACGTTCTGTTGCCCTAGTAACCAGATTTAGTAAAGGACAGCTGCTGCCACCTTGTGGCCGTTTCACACAACAGCAGCTTTTAACCCAGTGCTAATGGTCAGTTGATATTCAAAATAATTGCAGGCGTGTAAATGACACCTGCCCTGAAAACAAATCCTGGGGCCGTATATCGACCAAAAAATTCGAAAGACGTCCACATTTCAAAACGACAGTTTCAAGAGGCATATTTTATGCACATTTGTCTTATGATTCTTTCTTTCTTTCTTTCTTTCTTTCTTTCTTTCGTTAAAAAAACGGGAATGGAAAAAGGCTGAACATCAGGAATTAATAAAGCCATGCAAATCCAGTGTACCAAAACGTTCACCTCACAGCCGTCAGAATGATCATCAGCAAGAAAACTCTACAAAAAATAAGTGCTGAAGGGGTTTTAGAGAACTGCATACCCTTTAGCTGCTGGTGGGATGTAACCTGGTAAGAGCCAGTAGTGAGAACAGAACGGAGGTGCGTTTCAAGGTAAAAATTGAGCTACCATGTGATCTGGTAGGCCCACTGATGGGCCTATCACCTGAGTAGACCAGAATCAAAAAGACACAGCCTGCCAGGCCTTCAATTCAGCAACATGTACCATAGCCAAGACCTGGAGGAAACCAAAATGTCCACCAACAGAAAAATGTACCAAGAAGAAGTCGTCCATGTACACAATGGAATATTAGCCATGAAAAAGCATGGAACAGTGCCGTTGCCACCACTACAGAAGGATCTAGAGATAATCACCCAACTTGAAGAAAGAAACCGAAAGACAGATATCCTATGACATCACTTATACGTGTTACCTAAAACTTGATACCCATGCAATAATTTCCAAGAGAAGGACACGCATAGATTCAGAAAACCAAATTATGTATAACCAAATGGAAAGGTGTAGGGAATGTATGAATTAGGTTATGGGGTTCAACAGACATGTACTAAGGCATATGATATATATATATATATATATATATATATAATCACAAAATACCTATGGAATACAAAGAGAGGTCTACTCAACACTCTATAATAACATACATGGGAAAGGATCCAAAGAGGAATAGACAGATACATTGATAGGATGAACCAGAAACTGTACACCCAGGAGAATCTACATTTTTATCAAATTTGCTCTGATCATTCATAAAAATTAAATTTCAAAAGCAAACAACAATTTAGGAGATATAAGCTCTTGGGGGTTTGCGCTGGCACATTCCACTCTAATTTGCAGCGTTCTAACATGATTTCCAGGAAAGCTCTGTTGCCCCAAATCCCAGAGTTGGAAATGAAGAAATGCTGCCGCCTTGTGGCCGTTTCCCACAAGGGCAGCTTTAAACCCACAGCTAATGGTCACTTAACGTTCACAGGGACTCGGGGCTCTAAAGGACACCTGCCGTCAAAAAATGTCCTGAGGTAGGGAATGGCCAAAAAAATTCAAAACTGGCAAAATTTTCAAGGAGATAGTATGGAGGGGAAAGTTTTACTCACTCTTTTTCAACAATGAGGAAAATGGATAAAAGCTCAACATCAGGAATCATTAGACTCATGAAAATCTAACCTCCAAAACGGTTTCAACTCACACATGTCAACTACCATCAGCAAAAAGTTTACAAACAATAAATGCTGAAGGGGATTTAGAGAACTGTGTACCCTCTAGCTGCTGGTGAGATGTAAAGTGGTAACAGCCAATACTGAGAACAGAAAGGAGCTGCGTTTAAAAGTAAAACTTGAGCCACCATTCCATTCAGCAGGCCCACCGATGAGCCTCTCACCTGAGAAGTCCAGAGTCGAGAAGGCACAGGCTTCAACAGCTGCACTGCAGGAACTTTCACAATAGCCAAGGCACGGAAGCAACCAAAATGTCCATAAAACGAATGAATGGATAAAGAAGAAGTAGTCCATGTACACAATGGAATATTAGCCATGGAAAACAATGAAACACTTCTCTTTGAGGCACCATAGATGAGCCTAGAGATAATCACAGAACATGAGGTAAGTCGGAAAGCAAAAGACATATCTTATGATACCACTTATAGGCGTTATCTAAGAACTGACACAAATGAACATATTTCCACAGAGAAAGACACTCACAGACTTAGAAAACAAACTATGCTTATCTAAAAAGAAAGGTGGGGGGAATGGAAAAATTAAGAGTACACTTACCATACGTGTACAGATACCTATTAAATACGTATATCAAAAAGACCGAACATATAGCAAGGGAGGTCTATGGAACACTCTGCAATAATTTACATGGGAAGTGGATCTGTACGTGAACATGTATATGTAATGTACAAATGAACCAGATTGTGTACACCTAGGACAAACAATATTCTAATCATTACCCCGATAAAAAATTAAAACATGAATTAATGTGACATAAACTTATGGGGGTTTTTCCTGGCACATTCCATTGTAATTTACAACCTAGGAACAGGACTTCCAGAAAGGCTCTGCTGCCCTAGTAACCAGATTTGGGAATGGAGAAATGCTGCCGCCTTGTGGCCGTTTCCCACAACAGCAGCTTTAAGCCCAGGGCTAATGGTCACTAAATATTCACACTCATTGCAGGCCTGTAAATGACACCCGCCCTCAAAAAAAAAACCTGGGGTCGAAAATAGACCGAGAAATTCAAAAGAGGGCCACCTTCCAAGAAGGCAATTTCAACCGGTCTATTGTACTCACCGTTTGTTTTGGTTGTTTGTTTAACAGAAATTTAAAACGGTGTGGAAAATGCTGAACATTAGGAATAATTAAACACATGCAAATCCAAATTACAAAAACCTATCAGCTCACACCAGTCAGAAGGGCAATCAGCAAAAATTCTGCAAACAATAAATGCTGAAGGGGTTGTGGAGAAATGCCTACCCTTGGTTCAACGTGGAACATGGTAAGAGCCAGTAATGAAAACACAAAGGAGGTGCCTTGAAAAGGTAAATATTGAGCTACCATTCAATCAAGCATACCCACTTCTGGGCCTATCGCCTGAGAGGATGTGAATCAAAAGGTCACAGGCTGGGCTTCACTGGTGGCGCAGTGGTTGAGAGTCCGCCTGCCGATGCAGGCGACACGGGTTCGTGCCCCGGTCCGGGAAGAACCCACATGCTGCGGAGCGGCTAGTCCCATGAGCTATGGCTGCTGGGCCTGCGTGTCTGGAGCCTGTGCTCTGCAACGGGAGGGGCCACGGCAGTGAGAAGCCCACGTACCACAAAAATTAATAATAATAATAAAGAAACAGGCCGGCAATCCTGCACTCCAGCAATATTTACCATAGCCAACACTTGGAAGCAATGAAAATGTCCATCAACAGAGGAATTCACAAAGAAGAAGTGGTCCACGTACACAGCAGAATATGACTCCAATAAAAAAATAAAAATTCATTTTAAAAAACAAAGATAAGTAAGGAGACATCAGGTTTTGGGGGTTTATCCGGGCACATTCCCCTCTAATTTATAACCGAGGACCAACGCTGGCAGGAAGGTCAGATACCCTAGTTACCAGATTGGGAAAAGCAGAAATGCTGCCGCCCTCTGGCCGTTACCTGCAACAGCAGCTTTAAAACCTGTGTTAAGGGTCACTTCCTATGCACCAGTACTGGAGGGCTGTAAATGAAACCTGCCCTCAAAGTGTCTTGAGGGAAGTAATGGCCAAAATAGTTCAAAATGTCACACATACTTCAAGAAAACAATTTGAAGAGCTAGGCTGTATTCACAGTTTCAAGGAAAAAAGGACATGCCAGAAAGCTCAATTTCAAGGGATTATGAGACGCATGCAAATCCAACCACAAAGAGGTATCAGCTCACACTAGTCAGAATAAACATCAGCAAAAAAACTACAAACAATAAATGCTGAAGGTGTTGTGGAGAAGTGCGTACCCTCACCTTGAAGTGGGACGTAACCTGGTAAGAGCCACTAATGAGAACAGAATGGAGGTGCCATTATAAGGTAAACATTTGGCTACCATAAGATCCAGCAGGCCCACTCCTGGGCCTATAACGTAAGAAGACAGAATTGGAAAGACACAGGCAGGCAAATGTGCATTGCTGCAGTATTACAATAGCCAAGACATGGAAGCAACCAAAAAGTCCATCAACAGATGAGTGGACAAAGAAGAACTGGTACATGTACAGACGGAATATTAGCCAAGGAAAAAAAGGACACAATGTCATTTGCAGCACTGTAGATGAGTCTACAGGTAATCACGCAACATGTAGTAAGTCAGAAAGAGAAAGACACATATTGTATGGTATCACTTATAGGTGTTGCCTAAAAATTGATACCAGTGAAGATATTTCCACAGAGAAGGGCAATCACAGATTCATTAAACAAACTTATGGTTTACCAATGGAAAGGTGTGAGGATTCGATACATTCGGTCATTGGGGTTAAGAGACTCATACAAACACAGGTGAAATATATAATCACCAAAAACCTACGGAATACCAAGAGAAGACTACTCAACATTCTCTCATAACGTACATGGGAAAAGGATCCCAGGAAGAATAGACATAGGTATATGTGTAAAAGAACCACATCTTGCACACCTAGAACAAGCAAAGCATTGTAATCAAACTTGCTGTGATAAAAAATATAAATTCAATTAAAGAAACGAACAAGAAGTAGGGACATAAACTTAAGGGGCTTTTTCCTGGCAAATTCCATTCTAAATTACAACCTAGAACACGACTTCCATTGACGTTCTGTTGCCCTAGTAACCAGATTTAGTAAAGGACAGCTGCTGCCACCTTGTGGCCGTTTCACACAACAGCAGCTTTTAACCCAGTGCTAATGGTCAGTTGATATTCAAAATAATTGCAGGCGTGTAAATGACACCTGCCCTGAAAACAAATCCTGGGGCCGTATATCGACCAAAAAATTCGAAAGACGTCCACATTTCAAAACGACAGTTTCAAGAGGCATATTTTATGCACATTTGTCTTATGATTCTTTTTCTTTCTTTCTTTCTTTCTTTCTTTCGTTAAAAAAACGGGAATGGAAAAAGGCTGAACATCAGGAATTAATAAAGCCATGCAAATCCAGTGTACCAAAACGTTCACCTCACAGCCGTCAGAATGATCATCAGCAAGAAAACTCTACAAAAAATAAGTGCTGAAGGGGTTTTAGAGAACTGCATACCCTTTAGCTGCTGGTGGGATGTAACCTGATAAGAGCCAGTAGTGAGAACAGAACGGAGGTGCGTTTCAAGGTAAAAATTGAGCTACCATGTGATCTGGTAGGCCCACTGATGGGCCTATCACCTGAGTAAACCAGAATCAAAAAGACACAGCCTGCCAGGCCTTCAATTCAGCAACATGTACCATAGCCAAGACCTGGAGGAAACCAAAATGTCCACCAACAGAAAAATGTACCAAGAAGAAGTCGTCCATGTACACAATGGAATATTAGTCATGAAAAAGCATGGAACAGTGCCGTTGCCACCACTACAGAAGGATCTAGAGATAATCACCCAACTTGAAGAAAGAAACCGAAAGACAGATATCCTATGACATCACTTATACGTGTTACCTAAAACTTGATACCCATGCAATAATTTCCAAGAGAAGGACACGCATAGACTCAGAAAACCAAATTATGTATAACCAAATGGAAAGGTGTAGGGAATGTATGAATTAGGTTATGGGGTTCAACAGACATGTACTAATGCATATGATATATATATATATAATCACAAAATACCTATGGAATACAAAGAGAGGTCTACTCAACACTCTATAATAACATACATGGGAAAGGATCCAAAGAGGAATAGACAGATACATTGATAGGATGAACCAGAAACTGTACACCCAGGAGAATCTACATTTTTATCAAATTTGCTCTGATCATTCATAAAAATTAAATTTCAAAAGCAAACAACAATTTAGGAGATATAAGCTCTTGGGGGTTTGCGCTGGCACATTCCACTCTAATTTGCAGCGTTCTAACATGATTTCCAGGAAAGCTCTGTTGCCCCAAATCCCAGAGTTGGAAATGAAGAAATGCTGCCGCCTTGTGGCCGTTTCCCGCAAGGGCGGCTTTAAACCCACAGCTAATGGTCACTTAACGTTCACAAGGACTCGGGGCTGTAAAGGACACCTGCCGTCAAAATGTGTCCTGAGGTAGGGAATGGCCAAAAAAATTCAAAACTGGCAAAATTTTCAAGGAGATAGTATGGAGGGGAAAGTTTTACTCACTCTTTTTCAACAATGAGGAAAATGGATAAAAGCTCAACATCAGGAATCATTAGACTCATGAAAATCTAACCTCCAAAACGGTTTCAACTCACACATGTCAACTACCATCAGCAAAAAGTTTACAAACAATAAATGCTGAAGGGGATTTAGAGAACTGTGTACCCTCTAGCTGCTGGTGAGATGTAAAGTGGTAACAGCCAATACTGAGAACAGAAAGGAGCTGCGTTTAAAAGTAAAACTTGAGCCACCATTCCATTCAGCAGGCCCACCGATGAGCCTCTCACCTGAGAAGTCCAGAGTCGAGAAGGCACAGGCTTCAACAGCTGCACTGCAGGAACTTTCACAATAGCCAAGGCACGGAAGCAACCAAAATGTCCATAAAACGAATGAATGGATAAAGAAGAAGTAGTCCATGTACACAATGGAATATTAGCCATGGAAAACAATGAAACACTTCTCTTTGAGGCACCATAGATGAGCCTAGAGATAATCACAGAACATGAGGTAAGTCGGAAAGCAAAAGACATATCTTATGATACCACTTATAGGCGTTATCTAAGAACTGACACAAATGAACATATTTCCACAGAGAAAGACACTCACAGACTTAGAAAACAAACTATGCTTATCTAAAAAGAAAGGTGGGGGGAATGGAAAAATTAAGAGTACACTTACCATACGTGTACAGATACCTATTAAATACGTATATCAAAAAGACCGAACATATAGCAAGGGAGGTCTATGGAACACTCTGCAATAATTTACATGGGAAGTGGATCTGTACGTGAACATGTATATGTAATGTACAAATGAACCAGATTGTGTACACCTAGGACAAACAATATTCTAATCATTACCGCGATAAAAAATTAAAACATGAATTAATGTGACATAAACTTATGGGGGTTTTTCCTGGCACATTCCATTGTAATTTACAACCTAGGAACAGGACTTCCAGAAAGGCTCTGCTGCCCTAGTAACCAGATTTGGGAATGGAGAAATGCTGCCGCCTTGTGGCCGTTTCCCACAACAGCAGCTTTAAGCCAAGGGCTAATGGTCACTAAATATTCACACTCATTGCAGGCCTGTAAATGACACCCGCCCTCAAAAAAGAAACCTGGGGTCGAAAATAGACCGAGAAATTCAAAAGAGGGCCACCTTTCAAGAAGGCAATTTCAACCGGTCTATTGTACTCACCGTTTGTTTTGGTTGTTTGTTTAACAGAAATTTAAAACGGTGTGGAAAATGCTGAACATTAGGAATAATTAAACACATGCAAATCCAAATTACGAAAACCTATCAGCTCACACCAGTCAGAAGGGCAATCAGCAAAAATTCTGCAAATAATAAATGCTGAAGGGGTTGTGGAGAAATGCCTACCCTTGGTTCAACGTGGAACATGGTAAGAGCCAGTAATGAAAACACAAAGGAGGTGCCTTGAAAAGGTAAATATTGAGCTACCATTCAATCAAGCATACCCACTTCTGGGCCTATCGCCTGAGAGGATGTGAATCAAAAGGTCACAGGCTGGGCTTCACTGGTGGCGCAGTGGTTGAGAGTCCGCCTGCCGATGCAGGCGACACGGGTTCGTGCCCCGGTCCGGGAAGAACCCACATGCTGCGGAGCGGCTAGTCCCATGAGCTGCTGGGCCTGCGTGTCTGGAGCCTGTGCTCTGCAACGGGAGGGGCCACGGCAGTGAGAAGCCCACGTACCACAAAAATTAATAATAATAATAAAGAAACAGGCCGGCAATCCTGCACTCCAGCAATATTTACCATAGCCAACACTTGGAAGCAATGAAAATGTCCATCAACAGAGGAATTCACAAAGAAGAAGTGGTCCACGTACACAGCAGAATATGACTCCAATAAAAAAATAAAAATTCATTTTAAAAAACAAAGATAAGTAAGGAGACATCAGGTTTTGGGGGTTTATCCGGGCACATTCCCCTCTAATTTATAACCGAGGACCAACGCTGGCAGGAAGGTCAGATACCCTAGTTACCAGATTGGGAAAAGCAGAAATGCTGCCGCCCTCTGGCCGTTACCTGCAACAGCAGCTTTAAAACCTGTGTTAAGGGTCACTTCCTATGCACCAGTACTGGAGGGCTGTAAATGAAACCTGCCCTCAAAGTGTCTTGAGGGAAGTAATGGCCAAAATAGTTCAAAATGTCACACATACTTCAAGAAAACAATTTGAAGAGCTAGGCTGTACTCACAGTTTCAAGGAAAAAAGGACATGCCAGAAAGCTCAATTTCAAGGGATTATGAGACGCATGCAAATCCAACCACAAAGAGGTATCAGCTCACACTAGTCAGAATAAACATCAGCAAAAAAACTACAAACAATAAATGCTGAAGGTGTTGTGGAGAAGTGCGTACCCTCACCTTGAAGTGGGACGTAACCTGGTAAGAGCCACTAATGAGAACAGAATGGAGGTGCCATTATAAGGTAAACATTTGGCTACCATAAGATCCAGCAGGCCCACTCCTGGGCCTATAACGTAAGAAGACAGAATTGGAAAGACACAGGCAGGCAAATGTGCATTGCTGCAGTATTACAATAGCCAAGACATGGAAGCAACCAAAAAGTCCATCAACAGATGAGTGGACAAAGAAGAACTGGTACATGTACAGACGGAATATTAGCCAAGGAAAAAAAGGACACAATGTCATTTGCAGCACTGTAGATGAGTCTACAGGTAATCACGCAACATGTAGTAAGTCAGAAAGAGAAAGACACATATTGTATGGTATCACTTATAGGTGTTGCCTAAAAATTGATACCAGTGAAGATATTTCCACAGAGAAGGGCAATCACAGATTCATTAAACAAACTTATGGTTTACCAATGGAAAGGTGTGAGGATTCGATACATTCGGTCATTGGGGTTAAGAGACTCATACAAACACAGGTGAAATATATAATCACCAAAAACCTACGGAATACCAAGAGAAGACTACTCAACATTCTCTCATAACGTACATGGGAAAAGGATCCCAGGAAGAATAGACATAGGTATATGTGTAAAAGAACCACATCTTGCACACCTAGAACAAGCAAAGCATTGTAATCAAACTTGCTGTGATAAAAAATATAAATTCAATTAAAGAAACGAACAAGAAGTAGGGACATAAACTTAAGGGGCTTTTTCCTGGCAAATTCCATTCTAAATTACAACCTAGAACACGACTTCCATTGACGTTCTGTTGCCCTAGTAACCAGATTTAGTAAAGGACAGCTGCTGCCACCTTGTGGCCGTTTCACACAACAGCAGCTTTTAACCCAGTGCTAATGGTCAGTTGATATTCAAAATAATTGCAGGCGTGTAAATGACACCTGCCCTGAAAACAAATCCTGGGGCCGTATATCGACCAAAAAATTCGAAAGACGTCCACATTTCAAAACGACAGTTTCAAGAGGCATATTTTATGCACATTTGTCTTATGATTCTTTTTCTTTCTTTCTTTCTTTCTTTCTTTCGTTAAAAAAACGGGAATGGAAAAAGGCTGAACATCAGGAATTAATAAAGCCATGCAAATCCAGTGTACCAAAACGTTCACCTCACAGCCGTCAGAATGATCATCAGCAAGAAAACTCTACAAAAAATAAGTGCTGAAGGGGTTTTAGAGAACTGCATACCCTTTAGCTGCTGGTGGGATGTAACCTGGTAAGAGCCAGTAGTGAGAACAGAACGGAGGTGCGTTTCAAGGTAAAAATTGAGCTACCATGTGATCTGGTAGGCCCACTGATGGGCCTATCACCTGAGTAGACCAGAATCAAAAAGACACAGCCTGCCAGGCCTTCAATTCAGCAACATGTACCATAGCCAAGACCTGGAGGAAACCAAAATGTCCACCAACAGAAAAATGTACCAAGAAGAAGTCGTCCATGTACACAATGGAATATTAGCCATGAAAAAGCATGGAACAGTGCCGTTGCCACCACTACAGAAGGATCTAGAGATAATCACCCAACTTGAAGAAAGAAACCGAAAGACAGATATCCTATGACATCACTTATACGTGTTACCTAAAACTTGATACCCATGCAATAATTTCCAAGAGAAGGACACGCATAGATTCAGAAAACCAAATTATGTATAACCAAATGGAAAGGTGTAGGGAATGTATGAATTAGGTTATGGGGTTCAACAGACATGTACTAAGGCATATGATATATATATATATATATATATATAATCACAAAATACCTATGGAATACAAAGAGAGGTCTACTCAACACTCTATAATAACATACATGGGAAAGGATCCAAAGAGGAATAGACAGATACATTGATAGGATGAACCAGAAACTGTACACCCAGGAGAATCTACATTTTTATCAAATTTGCTCTGATCATTCATAAAAATTAAATTTCAAAAGCAAACAACAATTTAGGAGATATAAGCTCTTGGGGGTTTGCGCTGGCACATTCCACTCTAATTTGCAGCGTTCTAACATGATTTCCAGGAAAGCTCTGTTGCCCCAAATCCCAGAGTTGGAAATGAAGAAATGCTGCCGCCTTGTGGCCGTTTCCCACAAGGGCAGCTTTAAACCCACAGCTAATGGTCACTTAACGTTCACAGGGACTCGGGGCTCTAAAGGACACCTGCCGTCAAAAAATGTCCTGAGGTAGGGAATGGCCAAAAAAATTCAAAACTGGCAAAATTTTCAAGGAGATAGTATGGAGGGGAAAGTTTTACTCACTCTTTTTCAACAATGAGGAAAATGGATAAAAGCTCAACATCAGGAATCATTAGACTCATGAAAATCTAACCTCCAAAACGGTTTCAACTCACACATGTCAACTACCATCAGCAAAAAGTTTACAAACAATAAATGCTGAAGGGGATTTAGAGAACTGTGTACCCTCTAGCTGCTGGTGAGATGTAAAGTGGTAACAGCCAATACTGAGAACAGAAAGGAGCTGCGTTTAAAAGTAAAACTTGAGCCACCATTCCATTCAGCAGGCCCACCGATGAGCCTCTCACCTGAGAAGTCCAGAGTCGAGAAGGCACAGGCTTCAACAGCTGCACTGCAGGAACTTTCACAATAGCCAAGGCACGGAAGCAACCAAAATGTCCATAAAACGAATGAATGGATAAAGAAGAAGTAGTCCATGTACACAATGGAATATTAGCCATGGAAAACAATGAAACACTTCTCTTTGAGGCACCATAGATGAGCCTAGAGATAATCACAGAACATGAGGTAAGTCGGAAAGCAAAAGACATATCTTATGATACCACTTATAGGCGTTATCTAAGAACTGACACAAATGAACATATTTCCACAGAGAAAGACACTCACAGACTTAGAAAACAAACTATGCTTATCTAAAAAGAAAGGTGGGGGGAATGGAAAAATTAAGAGTACACTTACCATACGTGTACAGATACCTATTAAATACGTATATCAAAAAGACCGAACATATAGCAAGGGAGGTCTATGGAACACTCTGCAATAATTTACATGGGAAGTGGATCTGTACGTGAACATGTATATGTAATGTACAAATGAACCAGATTGTGTACACCTAGGACAAACAATATTCTAATCATTACCGCGATAAAAAATTAAAACATGAATTAATGTGACATAAACTTATGGGGGTTTTTCCTGGCACATTCCATTGTAATTTACAACCTAGGAACAGGACTTCCAGAAAGGCTCTGCTGCCCTAGTAACCAGATTTGGGAATGGAGAAATGCTGCCGCCTTGTGGCCGTTTCCCACAACAGCAGCTTTAAGCCCAGGGCTAATGGTCACTAAATATTCACACTCATTGCAGGCCTGTAAATGACACCCGCCCTCAAAAAAGAAACCTGGGGTCGAAAATAGACCGAGAAATTCAAAAGAGGGCCACCTTTCAAGAAGGCAATTTCAACCGGTCTATTGTACTCACCGTTTGTTTTGGTTGTTTGTTTAACAGAAATTTAAAACGGTGTGGAAAATGCTGAACATTAGGAATAATTAAACACATGCAAATCCAAATTACAAAAACCTATCAGCTCACACCAGTCAGAAGGGCAATCAGCAAAAATTCTGCAAACAATAAATGCTGAAGGGGTTGTGGAGAAATGCCTACCCTTGGTTCAACGTGGAACATGGTAAGAGCCAGTAATGAAAACACAAAGGAGGTGCCTTGAAAAGGTAAATATTGAGCTACCATTCAATCAAGCATACCCACTTCTGGGCCTATCGCCTGAGAGGATGTGAATCAAAAGGTCACAGGCTGGGCTTCACTGGTGGCGCAGTGGTTGAGAGTCCGCCTGCCGATGCAGGGGACACGGGTTCGTGCCCCGGTCCGGGAAGAACCCACATGCTGCGGAGCGGCTAGTCCCATGAGCTATGGCTGCTGGGCCTGCGTGTCTGGAGCCTGTGCTCTGCAACGGGAGGGGCCACGGCAGTGAGAAGCCCACGTACCACAAAAATTAATAATAATAATAAAGAAACAGGCCGGCAATCCTGCACTCCAGCAATATTTACCATAGCCAACACTTGGAAGCAATGAAAATGTCCATCAACAGAGGAATTCACAAAGAAGAAGTGGTCCACGTACACAGCAGAATATGACTCCAATAAAAAAATAAAAATTCATTTTAAAAAACAAAGATAAGTAAGGAGACATCAGGTTTTGGGGGTTTATCCGGGCACATTCCCCTCTAATTTATAACCAAGGACCAACGCTGGCAGGAAGGTCAGATACCCTAGTTACCAGATTGGGAAAAGCAGAAATGCTGCCGCCCTCTGGCCGTTACCTGCAACAGCAGCTTTAAAACCTGTGTTAAGGGTCACTTCCTATGCACCAGTACTGGAGGGCTGTAAATGAAACCTGCCCTCAAAGTGTCTTGAGGGAAGTAATGGCCAAAATAGTTCAAAATGTCACACATACTTCAAGAAAACAATTTGAAGAGCTAGGCTGTACTCACAGTTTCAAGGAAAAAAGGACATGCCAGAAAGCTCAATTTCAAGGGATTATGAGACGCATGCAAATCCAACCACAAAGAGGTATCAGCTCACACTAGTCAGAATAAACATCAGCAAAAAAACTACAAACAATAAATGCTGAAGGTGTTGTGGAGAAGTGCGTACCCTCACCTTGAAGTGGGACGTAACCTGGTAAGAGCCACTAATGAGAACAGAATGGAGGTGCCGTTATAAGGTAAACATTTGGCTACCATAAGATCCAGCAGGCCCACTCCTGGGCCTATAACGTAAGAAGACAGAATTGGAAAGACACAGGCAGGCAAATGTGCATTGCTGCAGTATTACAATAGCCAAGACATGGAAGCAACCAAAAAGTCCATCAACAGATGAGTGGACAAAGAAGAACTGGTACATGTACAGACGGAATATTAGCCAAGGAAAAAAAGGACACAATGTCATTTGCAGCACTGTAGATGAGTCTACAGGTAATCACGCAACATGTAGTAAGTCAGAAAGAGAAAGACACATATTGTATGGTATCACTTATAGGTGTTGCCTAAAAATTGATACCAGTGAAGATATTTCCACAGAGAAGGGCAATCACAGATTCATTAAACAAACTTATGGTTTACCAATGGAAAGGTGTGAGGATTCGATACATTCGGTCATTGGGGTTAAGAGACTCATACAAACACAGGTGAAATATATAATCACCAAAAACCTACGGAATACCAAGAGAAGACTACTCAACATTCTCTCATA
The DNA here is from genome assembly GCF_964165515.1 of Mesoplodon bidens. NCBI lineage: Eukaryota > Metazoa > Chordata > Mammalia > Artiodactyla > Ziphiidae > Mesoplodon > Mesoplodon bidens. The sequence continues at coordinate 78,621,305 of NC_138162.1, read as the reverse complement.
ACGTACATGGGAAAAGGATCCCAGGAAGAATAGACATAGGTATATGTGTAAAAGAACCACATCTTGCACACCTAGAACAAGCAAAGCATTGTAATCAAACTTGCTGTGATAAAAAATATAAATTCAATTAAAGAAACGAACAAGAAGTAGGGACATAAACTTAAGGGGCTTTTTCCTGGCAAATTCCATTCTAAATTACAACCTAGAACACGACTTCCATTGACGTTCTGTTGCCCTAGTAACCAGATTTAGTAAAGGACAGCTGCTGCCACCTTGTGGCCGTTTCACACAACAGCAGCTTTTAACCCAGTGCTAATGGTCAGTTGATATTCAAAATAATTGCAGGCGTGTAAATGACACCTGCCCTGAAAACAAATCCTGGGGCCGTATATCGACCAAAAAATTCGAAAGACGTCCACATTTCAAAACGACAGTTTCAAGAGGCATATTTTATGCACATTTGTCTTATGATTCTTTTTCTTTCTTTCTTTCTTTCTTTCTTTCGTTAAAAAAACGGGAATGGAAAAAGGCTGAACATCAGGAATTAATAAAGCCATGCAAATCCAGTGTACCAAAACGTTCACCTCACAGCCGTCAGAATGATCATCAGCAAGAAAACTCTACAAAAAATAAGTGCTGAAGGGGTTTTAGAGAACTGCATACCCTTTAGCTGCTGGTGGGATGTAACCTGGTAAGAGCCAGTAGTGAGAACAGAACGGAGGTGCGTTTCAAGGTAAAAATTGAGCTACCATGTGATCTGGTAGGCCCACTGATGGGCCTATCACCTGAGTAGACCAGAATCAAAAAGACACAGCCTGCCAGGCCTTCAATTCAGCAACATGTACCATAGCCAAGACCTGGAGGAAACCAAAATGTCCACCAACAGAAAAATGTACCAAGAAGAAGTCGTCCATGTACACAATGGAATATTAGCCATGAAAAAGCATGGAACAGTGCCGTTGCCACCACTACAGAAGGATCTAGAGATAATCACCCAACTTGAAGAAAGAAACCGAAAGACAGATATCCTATGACATCACTTATACGTGTTACCTAAAACTTGATACCCATGCAATAATTTCCAAGAGAAGGACACGCATAGATTCAGAAAACCAAATTATGTATAACCAAATGGAAAGGTGTAGGGAATGTATGAATTAGGTTATGGGGTTCAACAGACATGTACTAAGGCATATGATATATATATATATATATATATAATCACAAAATACCTATGGAATACAAAGAGAGGTCTACTCAACACTCTATAATAACATACATGGGAAAGGATCCAAAGAGGAATAGACAGATACATTGATAGGATGAACCAGAAACTGTACACCCAGGAGAATCTACATTTTTATCAAATTTGCTCTGATCATTCATAAAAATTAAATTTCAAAAGCAAACAACAATTTAGGAGATATAAGCTCTTGGGGGTTTGCGCTGGCACATTCCACTCTAATTTGCAGCGTTCTAACATGATTTCCAGGAAAGCTCTGTTGCCCCAAATCCCAGAGTTGGAAATGAAGAAATGCTGCCGCCTTGTGGCCGTTTCCCACAAGGGCAGCTTTAAACCCACAGCTAATGGTCACTTAACGTTCACAGGGACTCGGGGCTCTAAAGGACACCTGCCGTCAAAAAATGTCCTGAGGTAGGGAATGGCCAAAAAAATTCAAAACTGGCAAAATTTTCAAGGAGATAGTATGGAGGGGAAAGTTTTACTCACTCTTTTTCAACAATGAGGAAAATGGATAAAAGCTCAACATCAGGAATCATTAGACTCATGAAAATCTAACCTCCAAAACGGTTTCAACTCACACATGTCAACTACCATCAGCAAAAAGTTTACAAACAATAAATGCTGAAGGGGATTTAGAGAACTGTGTACCCTCTAGCTGCTGGTGAGATGTAAAGTGGTAACAGCCAATACTGAGAACAGAAAGGAGCTGCGTTTAAAAGTAAAACTTGAGCCACCATTCCATTCAGCAGGCCCACCGATGAGCCTCTCACCTGAGAAGTCCAGAGTCGAGAAGGCACAGGCTTCAACAGCTGCACTGCAGGAACTTTCACAATAGCCAAGGCACGGAAGCAACCAAAATGTCCATAAAACGAATGAATGGATAAAGAAGAAGTAGTCCATGTACACAATGGAATATTAGCCATGGAAAACAATGAAACACTTCTCTTTGAGGCACCATAGATGAGCCTAGAGATAATCACAGAACATGAGGTAAGTCGGAAAGCAAAAGACATATCTTATGATACCACTTATAGGCGTTATCTAAGAACTGACACAAATGAACATATTTCCACAGAGAAAGACACTCACAGACTTAGAAAACAAACTATGCTTATCTAAAAAGAAAGGTGGGGGGAATGGAAAAATTAAGAGTACACTTACCATACGTGTACAGATACCTATTAAATACGTATATCAAAAAGACCGAACATATAGCAAGGGAGGTCTATGGAACACTCTGCAATAATTTACATGGGAAGTGGATCTGTACGTGAACATGTATATGTAATGTACAAATGAACCAGATTGTGTACACCTAGGACAAACAATATTCTAATCATTACCCCGATAAAAAATTAAAACATGAATTAATGTGACATAAACTTATGGGGGTTTTTCCTGGCACATTCCATTGTAATTTACAACCTAGGAACAGGACTTCCAGAAAGGCTCTGCTGCCCTAGTAACCAGATTTGGGAATGGAGAAATGCTGCCGCCTTGTGGCCGTTTCCCACAACAGCAGCTTTAAGCCCAGGGCTAATGGTCACTAAATATTCACACTCATTGCAGGCCTGTAAATGACACCCGCCCTCAAAAAAAAAACCTGGGGTCGAAAATAGACCGAGAAATTCAAAAGAGGGCCACCTTCCAAGAAGGCAATTTCAACCGGTCTATTGTACTCACCGTTTGTTTTGGTTGTTTGTTTAACAGAAATTTAAAACGGTGTGGAAAATGCTGAACATTAGGAATAATTAAACACATGCAAATCCAAATTACAAAAACCTATCAGCTCACACCAGTCAGAAGGGCAATCAGCAAAAATTCTGCAAACAATAAATGCTGAAGGGGTTGTGGAGAAATGCCTACCCTTGGTTCAACGTGGAACATGGTAAGAGCCAGTAATGAAAACACAAAGGAGGTGCCTTGAAAAGGTAAATATTGAGCTACCATTCAATCAAGCATACCCACTTCTGGGCCTATCGCCTGAGAGGATGTGAATCAAAAGGTCACAGGCTGGGCTTCACTGGTGGCGCAGTGGTTGAGAGTCCGCCTGCCGATGCAGGGGACACGGGTTCGTGCCCCGGTCCGGGAAGAACCCACATGCTGCGGAGCGGCTAGTCCCATGAGCTATGGCTGCTGGGCCTGCGTGTCTGGAGCCTGTGCTCTGCAACGGGAGGGGCCACGGCAGTGAGAAGCCCACGTACCACAAAAATTAATAATAATAATAAAGAAACAGGCCGGCAATCCTGCACTCCAGCAATATTTACCATAGCCAACACTTGGAAGCAATGAAAATGTCCATCAACAGAGGAATTCACAAAGAAGAAGTGGTCCACGCACACAGCAGAATATGACTCCAATAAAAAAATAAAAATTCATTTTAAAAAACAAAGATAAGTAAGGAGACATCAGGTTTTGGGGGTTTATCCGGGCACATTCCCCTCTAATTTATAACCGAGGACCAACGCTGGCAGGAAGGTCAGATACCCTAGTTACCAGATTGGGAAAAGCAGAAATGCTGCCGCCCTCTGGCCGTTACCTGCAACAGCAGCTTTAAAACCTGTGTTAAGGGTCACTTCCTATGCACCAGTACTGGAGGGCTGTAAATGAAACCTGCCCTCAAAGTGTCTTGAGGGAAGTAATGGCCAAAATAGTTCAAAATGTCACACATACTTCAAGAAAACAATTTGAAGAGCTAGGCTGTACTCACAGTTTCAAGGAAAAAAGGACATGCCAGAAAGCTCAATTTCAAGGGATTATGAGACGCATGCAAATCCAACCACAAAGAGGTATCAGCTCACACTAGTCAGAATAAACATCAGCAAAAAAACTACAAACAATAAATGCTGAAGGTGTTGTGGAGAAGTGCGTACCCTCACCTTGAAGTGGGACGTAACCTGGTAAGAGCCACTAATGAGAACAGAATGGAGGTGCCATTATAAGGTAAACATTTGGCTACCATAAGATCCAGCAGGCCCACTCCTGGGCCTATAACGTAAGAAGACAGAATTGGAAAGACACAGGCAGGCAAATGTGCATTGCTGCAGTATTACAATAGCCAAGACATGGAAGCAACCAAAAAGTCCATCAACAGATGAGTGGACAAAGAAGAACTGGTACATGTACAGACGGAATATTAGCCAAGGAAAAAAAGGACACAATGTCATTTGCAGCACTGTAGATGAGTCTACAGGTAATCACGCAACATGTAGTAAGTCAGAAAGAGAAAGACACATATTGTATGGTATCACTTATAGGTGTTGCCTAAAAATTGATACCAGTGAAGATATTTCCACAGAGAAGGGCAATCACAGATTCATTAAACAAACTTATGGTTTACCAATGGAAAGGTGTGAGGATTCGATACATTCGGTCATTGGGGTTAAGAGACTCATACAAACACAGGTGAAATATATAATCACCAAAAACCTACGGAATACCAAGAGAAGACTACTCAACATTCTCTCATAACGTACATGGGAAAAGGATCCCAGGAAGAATAGACATAGGTATATGTGTAAAAGAACCACATCTTGCACACCTAGAACAAGCAAAGCATTGTAATCAAACTTGCTGTGATAAAAAATATAAATTCAATTAAAGAAACGAACAAGAAGTAGGGACATAAACTTAAGGGGCTTTTTCCTGGCAAATTCCATTCTAAATTACAACCTAGAACACGACTTCCATTGACGTTCTGTTGCCCTAGTAACCAGATTTAGTAAAGGACAGCTGCTGCCACCTTGTGGCCGTTTCACACAACAGCAGCTTTTAACCCAGTGCTAATGGTCAGTTGATATTCAAAATAATTGCAGGCGTGTAAATGACACCTGCCCTGAAAACAAATCCTGGGGCCGTATATCGACCAAAAAATTCGAAAGACGTCCACATTTCAAAACGACAGTTTCAAGAGGCATATTTTATGCACATTTGTCTTATGATTCTTTTTCTTTCTTTCTTTCTTTCTTTCTTTCGTTAAAAAAACGGGAATGGAAAAAGGCTGAACATCAGGAATTAATAAAGCCATGCAAATCCAGTGTACCAAAACGTTCACCTCACAGCCGTCAGAATGATCATCAGCAAGAAAACTCTACAAAAAATAAGTGCTGAAGGGGTTTTAGAGAACTGCATACCCTTTAGCTGCTGGTGGGATGTAACCTGATAAGAGCCAGTAGTGAGAACAGAACGGAGGTGCGTTTCAAGGTAAAAATTGAGCTACCATGTGATCTGGTAGGCCCACTGATGGGCCTATCACCTGAGTAAACCAGAATCAAAAAGACACAGCCTGCCAGGCCTTCAATTCAGCAACATGTACCATAGCCAAGACCTGGAGGAAACCAAAATGTCCACCAACAGAAAAATGTACCAAGAAGAAGTCGTCCATGTACACAATGGAATATTAGTCATGAAAAAGCATGGAACAGTGCCGTTGCCACCACTACAGAAGGATCTAGAGATAATCACCCAACTTGAAGAAAGAAACCGAAAGACAGATATCCTATGACATCACTTATACGTGTTACCTAAAACTTGATACCCATGCAATAATTTCCAAGAGAAGGACACGCATAGACTCAGAAAACCAAATTATGTATAACCAAATGGAAAGGTGTAGGGAATGTATGAATTAGGTTATGGGGTTCAACAGACATGTACTAATGCATATGATATATATATATATAATCACAAAATACCTATGGAATACAAAGAGAGGTCTACTCAACACTCTATAATAACATACATGGGAAAGGATCCAAAGAGGAATAGACAGATACATTGATAGGATGAACCAGAAACTGTACACCCAGGAGAATCTACATTTTTATCAAATTTGCTCTGATCATTCATAAAAATTAAATTTCAAAAGCAAACAACAATTTAGGAGATATAAGCTCTTGGGGGTTTGCGCTGGCACATTCCACTCTAATTTGCAGCGTTCTAACATGATTTCCAGGAAAGCTCTGTTGCCCCAAATCCCAGAGTTGGAAATGAAGAAATGCTGCCGCCTTGTGGCCGTTTCCCGCAAGGGCGGCTTTAAACCCACAGCTAATGGTCACTTAACGTTCACAAGGACTCGGGGCTCTAAAGGACACCTGCCGTCAAAAAATGTCCTGAGGTAGGGAATGGCCAAAAAAATTCAAAACTGGCAAAATTTTCAAGGAGATAGTATGGAGGGGAAAGTTTTACTCACTCTTTTTCAACAATGAGGAAAATGGATAAAAGCTCAACATCAGGAATCATTAGACTCATGAAAATCTAACCTCCAAAACGGTTTCAACTCACACATGTCAACTACCATCAGCAAAAAGTTTACAAACAATAAATGCTGAAGGGGATTTAGAGAACTGTGTACCCTCTAGCTGCTGGTGAGATGTAAAGTGGTAACAGCCAATACTGAGAACAGAAAGGAGCTGCGTTTAAAAGTAAAACTTGAGCCACCATTCCATTCAGCAGGCCCACCGATGAGCCTCTCACCTGAGAAGTCCAGAGTCGAGAAGGCACAGGCTTCAACAGCTGCACTGCAGGAACTTTCACAATAGCCAAGGCACGGAAGCAACCAAAATGTCCATAAAACGAATGAATGGATAAAGAAGAAGTAGTCCATGTACACAATGGAATATTAGCCATGGAAAACAATGAAACACTTCTCTTTGAGGCACCATAGATGAGCCTAGAGATAATCACAGAACATGAGGTAAGTCGGAAAGCAAAAGACATATCTTATGATACCACTTATAGGCGTTATCTAAGAACTGACACAAATGAACATATTTCCACAGAGAAAGACACTCACAGACTTAGAAAACAAACTATGCTTATCTAAAAAGAAAGGTGGGGGGAATGGAAAAATTAAGAGTACACTTACCATACGTGTACAGATACCTATTAAATACGTATATCAAAAAGACCGAACATATAGCAAGGGAGGTCTATGGAACACTCTGCAATAATTTACATGGGAAGTGGATCTGTACGTGAACATGTATATGTAATGTACAAATGAACCAGATTGTGTACACCTAGGACAAACAATATTCTAATCATTACCGCGATAAAAAATTAAAACATGAATTAATGTGACATAAACTTATGGGGGTTTTTCCTGGCACATTCCATTGTAATTTACAACCTAGGAACAGGACTTCCAGAAAGGCTCTGCTGCCCTAGTAACCAGATTTGGGAATGGAGAAATGCTGCCGCCTTGTGGCCGTTTCCCACAACAGCAGCTTTAAGCCCAGGGCTAATGGTCACTAAATATTCACACTCATTGCAGGCCTGTAAATGACACCCGCCCTCAAAAAAGAAACCTGGGGTCGAAAATAGACCGAGAAATTCAAAAGAGGGCCACCTTTCAAGAAGGCAATTTCAACCGGTCTATTGTACTCACCGTTTGTTTTGGTTGTTTGTTTAACAGAAATTTAAAACGGTGTGGAAAATGCTGAACATTAGGAATAATTAAACACATGCAAATCCAAATTACGAAAACCTATCAGCTCACACCAGTCAGAAGGGCAATCAGCAAAAATTCTGCAAATAATAAATGCTGAAGGGGTTGTGGAGAAATGCCTACCCTTGGTTCAACGTGGAACATGGTAAGAGCCAGTAATGAAAACACAAAGGAGGTGCCTTGAAAAGGTAAATATTGAGCTACCATTCAATCAAGCATACCCACTTCTGGGCCTATCGCCTGAGAGGATGTGAATCAAAAGGTCACAGGCTGGGCTTCACTGGTGGCGCAGTGGTTGAGAGTCCGCCTGCCGATGCAGGGGACACGGGTTCGTGCCCCGGTCCGGGAAGAACCCACATGCTGCGGAGCGGCTAGTCCCATGAGCTATGGCTGCTGGGCCTGCGTGTCTGGAGCCTGTGCTCTGCAACGGGAGGGGCCACGGCAGTGAGAAGCCCACGTACCACAAAAATTAATAATAATAATAAAGAAACAGGCCGGCAATCCTGCACTCCAGCAATATTTACCATAGCCAACACTTGGAAGCAATGAAAATGTCCATCAACAGAGGAATTCACAAAGAAGAAGTGGTCCACGTACACAGCAGAATATGACTCCAATAAAAAAATAAAAATTCATTTTAAAAAACAAAGATAAGTAAGGAGACATCAGGTTTTGGGGGTTTATCCGGGCACATTCCCCTCTAATTTATAACCGAGGACCAACGCTGGCAGGAAGGTCAGATACCCTAGTTACCAGATTGGGAAAAGCAGAAATGCTGCCGCCCTCTGGCCGTTACCTGCAACAGCAGCTTTAAAACCTGTGTTAAGGGTCACTTCCTATGCACCAGTACTGGAGGGCTGTAAATGAAACCTGCCCTCAAAGTGTCTTGAGGGAAGTAATGGCCAAAATAGTTCAAAATGTCACACATACTTCAAGAAAACAATTTGAAGAGCTAGGCTGTACTCACAGTTTCAAGGAAAAAAGGACATGCCAGAAAGCTCAATTTCAAGGGATTATGAGACGCATGCAAATCCAACCACAAAGAGGTATCAGCTCACACTAGTCAGAATAAACATCAGCAAAAAAACTACAAACAATAAATGCTGAAGGTGTTGTGGAGAAGTGCGTACCCTCACCTTGAAGTGGGACGTAACCTGGTAAGAGCCACTAATGAGAACAGAATGGAGGTGCCATTATAAGGTAAACATTTGGCTACCATAAGATCCAGCAGGCCCACTCCTGGGCCTATAACGTAAGAAGACAGAATTGGAAAGACACAGGCAGGCAAATGTGCATTGCTGCAGTATTACAATAGCCAAGACATGGAAGCAACCAAAAAGTCCATCAACAGATGAGTGGACAAAGAAGAACTGGTACATGTACAGACGGAATATTAGCCAAGGAAAAAAAGGACACAATGTCATTTGCAGCACTGTAGATGAGTCTACAGGTAATCACGCAACATGTAGTAAGTCAGAAAGAGAAAGACACATATTGTATGGTATCACTTATAGGTGTTGCCTAAAAATTGATACCAGTGAAGATATTTCCACAGAGAAGGGCAATCACAGATTCATTAAACAAACTTATGGTTTACCAATGGAAAGGTGTGAGGATTCGATACATTCGGTCATTGGGGTTAAGAGACTCATACAAACACAGGTGAAATATATAATCACCAAAAACCTACGGAATACCAAGAGAAGACTACTCAACATTCTCTCATAACGTACATGGGAAAAGGATCCCAGGAAGAATAGACATAGGTATATGTGTAAAAGAACCACATCTTGCACACCTAGAACAAGCAAAGCATTGTAATCAAACTTGCTGTGATAAAAAATATAAATTCAATTAAAGAAACGAACAAGAAGTAGGGACATAAACTTAAGGGGCTTTTTCCTGGCAAATTCCATTCTAAATTACAACCTAGAACACGACTTCCATTGACGTTCTGTTGCCCTAGTAACCAGATTTAGTAAAGGACAGCTGCTGCCACCTTGTGGCCGTTTCACACAACAGCAGCTTTTAACCCAGTGCTAATGGTCAGTTGATATTCAAAATAATTGCAGGCGTGTAAATGACACCTGCCCTGAAAACAAATCCTGGGGCCGTATATCGACCAAAAAATTCGAAAGACGTCCACATTTCAAAACGACAGTTTCAAGAGGCATATTTTATGCACATTTGTCTTATGATTCTTTTTCTTTCTTTCTTTCTTTCTTTCTTTCGTTAAAAAAACGGGAATGGAAAAAGGCTGAACATCAGGAATTAATAAAGCCATGCAAATCCAGTGTACCAAAACGTTCACCTCACAGCCGTCAGAATGATCATCAGCAAGAAAACTCTACAAAAAATAAGTGCTGAAGGGGTTTTAGAGAACTGCATACCCTTTAGCTGCTGGTGGGATGTAACCTGGTAAGAGCCAGTAGTGAGAACAGAACGGAGGTGCGTTTCAAGGTAAAAATTGAGCTACCATGTGATCTGGTAGGCCCACTGATGGGCCTATCACCTGAGTAGACCAGAATCAAAAAGACACAGCCTGCCAGGCCTTCAATTCAGCAACATGTACCATAGCCAAGACCTGGAGGAAACCAAAATGTCCACCAACAGAAAAATGTACCAAGAAGAAGTCGTCCATGTACACAATGGAATATTAGCCATGAAAAAGCATGGAACAGTGCCGTTGCCACCACTACAGAAGGATCTAGAGATAATCACCCAACTTGAAGAAAGAAACCGAAAGACAGATATCCTATGACATCACTTATACGTGTTACCTAAAACTTGATACCCATGCAATAATTTCCAAGAGAAGGACACGCATAGATTCAGAAAACCAAATTATGTATAACCAAATGGAAAGGTGTAGGGAATGTATGAATTAGGTTATGGGGTTCAACAGACATGTACTAAGGCATATGATATATATATATATATATATATATAATCACAAAATACCTATGGAATACAAAGAGAGGTCTACTCAACACTCTATAATAACATACATGGGAAAGGATCCAAAGAGGAATAGACAGATACATTGATAGGATGAACCAGAAACTGTACACCCAGGAGAATCTACATTTTTATCAAATTTGCTCTGATCATTCATAAAAATTAAATTTCAAAAGCAAACAACAATTTAGGAGATATAAGCTCTTGGGGGTTTGCGCTGGCACATTCCACTCTAATTTGCAGCGTTCTAACATGATTTCCAGGAAAGCTCTGTTGCCCCAAATCCCAGAGTTGGAAATGAAGAAATGCTGCCGCCTTGTGGCCGTTTCCCACAAGGGCAGCTTTAAACCCACAGCTAATGGTCACTTAACGTTCACAGGGACTCGGGGCTCTAAAGGACACCTGCCGTCAAAAAATGTCCTGAGGTAGGGAATGGCCAAAAAAATTCAAAACTGGCAAAATTTTCAAGGAGATAGTATGGAGGGGAAAGTTTTACTCACTCTTTTTCAACAATGAGGAAAATGGATAAAAGCTCAACATCAGGAATCATTAGACTCATGAAAATCTAACCTCCAAAACGGTTTCAACTCACACATGTCAACTACCATCAGCAAAAAGTTTACAAACAATAAATGCTGAAGGGGATTTAGAGAACTGTGTACCCTCTAGCTGCTGGTGAGATGTAAAGTGGTAACAGCCAATACTGAGAACAGAAAGGAGCTGCGTTTAAAAGTAAAACTTGAGCCACCATTCCATTCAGCAGGCCCACCGATGAGCCTCTCACCTGAGAAGTCCAGAGTCGAGAAGGCACAGGCTTCAACAGCTGCACTGCAGGAACTTTCACAATAGCCAAGGCACGGAAGCAACCAAAATGTCCATAAAACGAATGAATGGATAAAGAAGAAGTAGTCCATGTACACAATGGAATATTAGCCATGGAAAACAATGAAACACTTCTCTTTGAGGCACCATAGATGAGCCTAGAGATAATCACAGAACATGAGGTAAGTCGGAAAGCAAAAGACATATCTTATGATACCACTTATAGGCGTTATCTAAGAACTGACACAAATGAACATATTTCCACAGAGAAAGACACTCACAGACTTAGAAAACAAACTATGCTTATCTAAAAAGAAAGGTGGGGGGAATGGAAAAATTAAGAGTACACTTACCATACGTGTACAGATACCTATTAAATACGTATATCAAAAAGACCGAACATATAGCAAGGGAGGTCTATGGAACACTCTGCAATAATTTACATGGGAAGTGGATCTGTACGTGAACATGTATATGTAATGTACAAATGAACCAGATTGTGTACACCTAGGACAAACAATATTCTAATCATTACCGCGATAAAAAATTAAAACATGAATTAATGTGACATAAACTTATGGGGGTTTTTCCTGGCACATTCCATTGTAATTTACAACCTAGGAACAGGACTTCCAGAAAGGCTCTGCTGCCCTAGTAACCAGATTTGGGAATGGAGAAATGCTGCCGCCTTGTGGCCGTTTCCCACAACAGCAGCTTTAAGCCCAGGGCTAATGGTCACTAAATATTCACACTCATTGCAGGCCTGTAAATGACACCCGCCCTCAAAAAAGAAACCTGGGGTCGAAAATAGACCGAGAAATTCAAAAGAGGGCCACCTTTCAAGAAGGCAATTTCAACCGGTCTATTGTACTCACCGTTTGTTTTGGTTGTTTGTTTAACAGAAATTTAAAACGGTGTGGAAAATGCTGAACATTAGGAATAATTAAACACATGCAAATCCAAATTACGAAAACCTATCAGCTCACACCAGTCAGAAGGGCAATCAGCAAAAATTCTGCAAATAATAAATGCTGAAGGGGTTGTGGAGAAATGCCTACCCTTGGTTCAACGTGGAACATGGTAAGAGCCAGTAATGAAAACACAAAGGAGGTGCCTTGAAAAGGTAAATATTGAGCTACCATTCAATCAAGCATACCCACTTCTGGGCCTATCGCCTGAGAGGATGTGAATCAAAAGGTCACAGGCTGGGCTTCACTGGTGGCGCAGTGGTTGAGAGTCCGCCTGCCGATGCAGGGGACACGGGTTCGTGCCCCGGTCCGGGAAGAACCCACATGCTGCGGAGCGGCTAGTCCCATGAGCTATGGCTGCTGGGCCTGCGTGTCTGGAGCCTGTGCTCTGCAACGGGAGGGGCCACGGCAGTGAGAAGCCCACGTACCACAAAAATTAATAATAATAATAAAGAAACAGGCCGGCAATCCTGCACTCCAGCAATATTTACCATAGCCAACACTTGGAAGCAATGAAAATGTCCATCAACAGAGGAATTCACAAAGAAGAAGTGGTCCACGTACACAGCAGAATATGACTCCAATAAAAAAATAAAAATTCATTTTAAAAAACAAAGATAAGTAAGGAGACATCAGGTTTTGGGGGTTTATCCGGGCACATTCCCCTCTAATTTATAACCGAGGACCAACGCTGGCAGGAAGGTCAGATACCCTAGTTACCAGATTGGGAAAAGCAGAAATGCTGCCGCCCTCTGGCCGTTACCTGCAACAGCAGCTTTAAAACCTGTGTTAAGGGTCACTTCCTATGCACCAGTACTGGAGGGCTGTAAATGAAACCTGCCCTCAAAGTGTCTTGAGGGAAGTAATGGCCAAAATAGTTCAAAATGTCACACATACTTCAAGAAAACAATTTGAAGAGCTAGGCTGTACTCACAGTTTCAAGGAAAAAAGGACATGCCAGAAAGCTCAATTTCAAGGGATTATGAGACGCATGCAAATCCAACCACAAAGAGGTATCAGCTCACACTAGTCAGAATAAACATCAGCAAAAAAACTACAAACAATAAATGCTGAAGGTGTTGTGGAGAAGTGCGTACCCTCACCTTGAAGTGGGACGTAACCTGGTAAGAGCCACTAATGAGAACAGAATGGAGGTGCCGTTATAAGGTAAACATTTGGCTACCATAAGATCCAGCAGGCCCACTCCTGGGCCTATAACGTAAGAAGACAGAATTGGAAAGACACAGGCAGGCAAATGTGCATTGCTGCAGTATTACAATAGCCAAGACATGGAAGCAACCAAAAAGTCCATCAACAGATGAGTGGACAAAGAAGAACTGGTACATGTACAGACGGAATATTAGCCAAGGAAAAAAAGGACACAATGTCATTTGCAGCACTGTAGATGAGTCTACAGGTAATCACGCAACATGTAGTAAGTCAGAAAGAGAAAGACACATATTGTATGGTATCACTTATAGGTGTTGCCTAAAAATTGATACCAGTGAAGATATTTCCACAGAGAAGGGCAATCACAGATTCATTAAACAAACTTATGGTTTACCAATGGAAAGGTGTGAGGATTCGATACATTCGGTCATTGGGGTTAAGAGACTCATACAAACACAGGTGAAATATATAATCACCAAAAACCTACGGAATACCAAGAGAAGACTACTCAACATTCTCTCATAACGTACATGGGAAAAGGATCCCAGGAAGAATAGACATAGGTATATGTGTAAAAGAACCACATCTTGCACACCTAGAACAAGCAAAGCATTGTAATCAAACTTGCTGTGATAAAAAATATAAATTCAATTAAAGAAACGAACAAGAAGTAGGGACATAAACTTAAGGGGCTTTTTCCTGGCAAATTCCATTCTAAATTACAACCTAGAACACGACTTCCATTGACGTTCTGTTGCCCTAGTAACCAGATTTAGTAAAGGACAGCTGCTGCCACCTTGTGGCCGTTTCACACAACAGCAGCTTTTAACCCAGTGCTAATGGTCAGTTGATATTCAAAATAATTGCAGGCGTGTAAATGACACCTGCCCTGAAAACAAATCCTGGGGCCGTATATCGACCAAAAAATTCGAAAGACGTCCACATTTCAAAACGACAGTTTCAAGAGGCATATTTTATGCACATTTGTCTTATGATTCTTTTTCTTTCTTTCTTTCTTTCTTTCTTTCGTTAAAAAAACGGGAATGGAAAAAGGCTGAACATCAGGAATTAATAAAGCCATGCAAATCCAGTGTACCAAAACGTTCACCTCACAGCCGTCAGAATGATCATCAGCAAGAAAACTCTACAAAAAATAAGTGCTGAAGGGGTTTTAGAGAACTGCATACCCTTTAGCTGCTGGTGGGATGTAACCTGGTAAGAGCCAGTAGTGAGAACAGAACGGAGGTGCGTTTCAAGGTAAAAATTGAGCTACCATGTGATCTGGTAGGCCCACTGATGGGCCTATCACCTGAGTAGACCAGAATCAAAAAGACACAGCCTGCCAGGCCTTCAATTCAGCAACATGTACCATAGCCAAGACCTGGAGGAAACCAAAATGTCCACCAACAGAAAAATGTACCAAGAAGAAGTCGTCCATGTACACAATGGAATATTAGCCATGAAAAAGCATGGAACAGTGCCGTTGCCACCACTACAGAAGGATCTAGAGATAATCACCCAACTTGAAGAAAGAAACCGAAAGACAGATATCCTATGACATCACTTATACGTGTTACCTAAAACTTGATACCCATGCAATAATTTCCAAGAGAAGGACACGCATAGATTCAGAAAACCAAATTATGTATAACCAAATGGAAAGGTGTAGGGAATGTATGAATTAGGTTATGGGGTTCAACAGACATGTACTAAGGCATATGATATATATATATATATATATATAATCACAAAATACCTATGGAATACAAAGAGAGGTCTACTCAACACTCTATAATAACATACATGGGAAAGGATCCAAAGAGGAATAGACAGATACATTGATAGGATGAACCAGAAACTGTACACCCAGGAGAATCTACATTTTTATCAAATTTGCTCTGATCATTCATAAAAATTAAATTTCAAAAGCAAACAACAATTTAGGAGATATAAGCTCTTGGGGGTTTGCGCTGGCACATTCCACTCTAATTTGCAGCGTTCTAACATGATTTCCAGGAAAGCTCTGTTGCCCCAAATCCCAGAGTTGGAAATGAAGAAATGCTGCCGCCTTGTGGCCGTTTCCCACAAGGGCAGCTTTAAACCCACAGCTAATGGTCACTTAACGTTCACAGGGACTCGGGGCTCTAAAGGACACCTGCCGTCAAAAAATGTCCTGAGGTAGGGAATGGCCAAAAAAATTCAAAACTGGCAAAATTTTCAAGGAGATAGTATGGAGGGGAAAGTTTTACTCACTCTTTTTCAACAATGAGGAAAATGGATAAAAGCTCAACATCAGGAATCATTAGACTCATGAAAATCTAACCTCCAAAACGGTTTCAACTCACACATGTCAACTACCATCAGCAAAAAGTTTACAAACAATAAATGCTGAAGGGGATTTAGAGAACTGTGTACCCTCTAGCTGCTGGTGAGATGTAAAGTGGTAACAGCCAATACTGAGAACAGAAAGGAGCTGCGTTTAAAAGTAAAACTTGAGCCACCATTCCATTCAGCAGGCCCACCGATGAGCCTCTCACCTGAGAAGTCCAGAGTCGAGAAGGCACAGGCTTCAACAGCTGCACTGCAGGAACTTTCACAATAGCCAAGGCACGGAAGCAACCAAAATGTCCATAAAACGAATGAATGGATAAAGAAGAAGTAGTCCATGTACACAATGGAATATTAGCCATGGAAAACAATGAAACACTTCTCTTTGAGGCACCATAGATGAGCCTAGAGATAATCACAGAACATGAGGTAAGTCGGAAAGCAAAAGACATATCTTATGATACCACTTATAGGCGTTATCTAAGAACTGACACAAATGAACATATTTCCACAGAGAAAGACACTCACAGACTTAGAAAACAAACTATGCTTATCTAAAAAGAAAGGTGGGGGGAATGGAAAAATTAAGAGTACACTTACCATACGTGTACAGATACCTATTAAATACGTATATCAAAAAGACCGAACATATAGCAAGGGAGGTCTATGGAACACTCTGCAATAATTTACATGGGAAGTGGATCTGTACGTGAACATGTATATGTAATGTACAAATGAACCAGATTGTGTACACCTAGGACAAACAATATTCTAATCATTACCGCGATAAAAAATTAAAACATGAATTAATGTGACATAAACTTATGGGGGTTTTTCCTGGCACATTCCATTGTAATTTACAACCTAGGAACAGGACTTCCAGAAAGGCTCTGCTGCCCTAGTAACCAGATTTGGGAATGGAGAAATGCTGCCGCCTTGTGGCCGTTTCCCACAACAGCAGCTTTAAGCCCAGGGCTAATGGTCACTAAATATTCACACTCATTGCAGGCCTGTAAATGACACCCGCCCTCAAAAAAGAAACCTGGGGTCGAAAATAGACCGAGAAATTCAAAAGAGGGCCACCTTTCAAGAAGGCAATTTCAACCGGTCTATTGTACTCACCGTTTGTTTTGGTTGTTTGTTTAACAGAAATTTAAAACGGTGTGGAAAATGCTGAACATTAGGAATAATTAAACACATGCAAATCCAAATTACGAAAACCTATCAGCTCACACCAGTCAGAAGGGCAATCAGCAAAAATTCTGCAAATAATAAATGCTGAAGGGGTTGTGGAGAAATGCCTACCCTTGGTTCAACGTGGAACATGGTAAGAGCCAGTAATGAAAACACAAAGGAGGTGCCTTGAAAAGGTAAATATTGAGCTACCATTCAATCAAGCATACCCACTTCTGGGCCTATCGCCTGAGAGGATGTGAATCAAAAGGTCACAGGCTGGGCTTCACTGGTGGCGCAGTGGTTGAGAGTCCGCCTGCCGATGCAGGGGACACGGGTTCGTGCCCCGGTCCGGGAAGAACCCACATGCTGCGGAGCGGCTAGTCCCATGAGCTATGGCTGCTGGGCCTGCGTGTCTGGAGCCTGTGCTCTGCAACGGGAGGGGCCACGGCAGTGAGAAGCCCACGTACCACAAAAATTAATAATAATAATAAAGAAACAGGCCGGCAATCCTGCACTCCAGCAATATTTACCATAGCCAACACTTGGAAGCAATGAAAATGTCCATCAACAGAGGAATTCACAAAGAAGAAGTGGTCCACGTACACAGCAGAATATGACTCCAATAAAAAAATAAAAATTCATTTTAAAAAACAAAGATAAGTAAGGAGACATCAGGTTTTGGGGGTTTATCCGGGCACATTCCCCTCTAATTTATAACCGAGGACCAACGCTGGCAGGAAGGTCAGATACCCTAGTTACCAGATTGGGAAAAGCAGAAATGCTGCCGCCCTCTGGCCGTTACCTGCAACAGCAGCTTTAAAACCTGTGTTAAGGGTCACTTCCTATGCACCAGTACTGGAGGGCTGTAAATGAAACCTGCCCTCAAAGTGTCTTGAGGGAAGTAATGGCCAAAATAGTTCAAAATGTCACACATACTTCAAGAAAACAATTTGAAGAGCTAGGCTGTACTCACAGTTTCAAGGAAAAAAGGACATGCCAGAAAGCTCAATTTCAAGGGATTATGAGACGCATGCAAATCCAACCACAAAGAGGTATCAGCTCACACTAGTCAGAATAAACATCAGCAAAAAAACTACAAACAATAAATGCTGAAGGTGTTGTGGAGAAGTGCGTACCCTCACCTTGAAGTGGGACGTAACCTGGTAAGAGCCACTAATGAGAACAGAATGGAGGTGCCATTATAAGGTAAACATTTGGCTACCATAAGATCCAGCAGGCCCACTCCTGGGCCTATAACGTAAGAAGACAGAATTGGAAAGACACAGGCAGGCAAATGTGCATTGCTGCAGTATTACAATAGCCAAGACATGGAAGCAACCAAAAAGTCCATCAACAGATGAGTGGACAAAGAAGAACTGGTACATGTACAGACGGAATATTAGCCAAGGAAAAAAAGGACACAATGTCATTTGCAGCACTGTAGATGAGTCTACAGGTAATCACGCAACATGTAGTAAGTCAGAAAGAGAAAGACACATATTGTATGGTATCACTTATAGGTGTTGCCTAAAAATTGATACCAGTGAAGATATTTCCACAGAGAAGGGCAATCACAGATTCATTAAACAAACTTATGGTTTACCAATGGAAAGGTGTGAGGATTCGATACATTCGGTCATTGGGGTTAAGAGACTCATACAAACACAGGTGAAATATATAATCACCAAAAACCTACGGAATACCAAGAGAAGACTACTCAACATTCTCTCATAACGTACATGGGAAAAGGATCCCAGGAAGAATAGACATAGGTATATGTGTAAAAGAACCACATCTTGCACACCTAGAACAAGCAAAGCATTGTAATCAAACTTGCTGTGATAAAAAATATAAATTCAATTAAAGAAACGAACAAGAAGTAGGGACATAAACTTAAGGGGCTTTTTCCTGGCAAATTCCATTCTAAATTACAACCTAGAACACGACTTCCATTGACGTTCTGTTGCCCTAGTAACCAGATTTAGTAAAGGACAGCTGCTGCCACCTTGTGGCCGTTTCACACAACAGCAGCTTTTAACCCAGTGCTAATGGTCAGTTGATATTCAAAATAATTGCAGGCGTGTAAATGACACCTGCCCTGAAAACAAATCCTGGGGCCGTATATCGACCAAAAAATTCGAAAGACGTCCACATTTCAAAACGACAGTTTCAAGAGGCATATTTTATGCACATTTGTCTTATGATTCTTTTTCTTTCTTTCTTTCTTTCTTTCTTTCTTTCTTTCGTTAAAAAAACGGGAATGGAAAAAGGCTGAACATCAGGAATTAATAAAGCCATGCAAATCCAGTGTACCAAAACGTTCACCTCACAGCCGTCAGAATGATCATCAGCAAGAAAACTCTACAAAAAATAAGTGCTGAAGGGGTTTTAGAGAACTGCATACCCTTTAGCTGCTGGTGGGATGTAACCTGGTAAGAGCCAGTAGTGAGAACAGAACGGAGGTGCGTTTCAAGGTAAAAATTGAGCTACCATGTGATCTGGTAGGCCCACTGATGGGCCTATCACCTGAGTAGACCAGAATCAAAAAGACACAGCCTGCCAGGCCTTCAATTCAGCAACATGTACCATAGCCAAGACCTGGAGGAAACCAAAATGTCCACCAACAGAAAAATGTACCAAGAAGAAGTCGTCCATGTACACAATGGAATATTAGCCATGAAAAAGCATGGAACAGTGCCGTTGCCACCACTACAGAAGGATCTAGAGATAATCACCCAACTTGAAGAAAGAAACCGAAAGACAGATATCCTATGACATCACTTATACGTGTTACCTAAAACTTGATACCCATGCAATAATTTCCAAGAGAAGGACACGCATAGATTCAGAAAACCAAATTATGTATAA
The DNA here is from genome assembly GCF_964165515.1 of Mesoplodon bidens. Lineage (NCBI taxonomy): Eukaryota > Metazoa > Chordata > Mammalia > Artiodactyla > Ziphiidae > Mesoplodon > Mesoplodon bidens. The sequence goes on along the minus strand of NC_138162.1, from coordinate 78,601,324 downwards.
CCAAATGGAAAGGTGTAGGGAATGTATGAATTAGGTTATGGGGTTCAACAGACATGTACTAAGGCATATGATATATATATATATATATATATATATAATCACAAAATACCTATGGAATACAAAGAGAGGTCTACTCAACACTCTATAATAACATACATGGGAAAGGATCCAAAGAGGAATAGACAGATACATTGATAGGATGAACCAGAAACTGTACACCCAGGAGAATCTACATTTTTATCAAATTTGCTCTGATCATTCATAAAAATTAAATTTCAAAAGCAAACAACAATTTAGGAGATATAAGCTCTTGGGGGTTTGCGCTGGCACATTCCACTCTAATTTGCAGCGTTCTAACATGATTTCCAGGAAAGCTCTGTTGCCCCAAATCCCAGAGTTGGAAATGAAGAAATGCTGCCGCCTTGTGGCCGTTTCCCACAAGGGCAGCTTTAAACCCACAGCTAATGGTCACTTAACGTTCACAGGGACTCGGGGCTCTAAAGGACACCTGCCGTCAAAAAATGTCCTGAGGTAGGGAATGGCCAAAAAAATTCAAAACTGGCAAAATTTTCAAGGAGATAGTATGGAGGGGAAAGTTTTACTCACTCTTTTTCAACAATGAGGAAAATGGATAAAAGCTCAACATCAGGAATCATTAGACTCATGAAAATCTAACCTCCAAAACGGTTTCAACTCACACATGTCAACTACCATCAGCAAAAAGTTTACAAACAATAAATGCTGAAGGGGATTTAGAGAACTGTGTACCCTCTAGCTGCTGGTGAGATGTAAAGTGGTAACAGCCAATACTGAGAACAGAAAGGAGCTGCGTTTAAAAGTAAAACTTGAGCCACCATTCCATTCAGCAGGCCCACCGATGAGCCTCTCACCTGAGAAGTCCAGAGTCGAGAAGGCACAGGCTTCAACAGCTGCACTGCAGGAACTTTCACAATAGCCAAGGCACGGAAGCAACCAAAATGTCCATAAAACGAATGAATGGATAAAGAAGAAGTAGTCCATGTACACAATGGAATATTAGCCATGGAAAACAATGAAACACTTCTCTTTGAGGCACCATAGATGAGCCTAGAGATAATCACAGAACATGAGGTAAGTCGGAAAGCAAAAGACATATCTTATGATACCACTTATAGGCGTTATCTAAGAACTGACACAAATGAACATATTTCCACAGAGAAAGACACTCACAGACTTAGAAAACAAACTATGCTTATCTAAAAAGAAAGGTGGGGGGAATGGAAAAATTAAGAGTACACTTACCATACGTGTACAGATACCTATTAAATACGTATATCAAAAAGACCGAACATATAGCAAGGGAGGTCTATGGAACACTCTGCAATAATTTACATGGGAAGTGGATCTGTACGTGAACATGTATATGTAATGTACAAATGAACCAGATTGTGTACACCTAGGACAAACAATATTCTAATCATTACCGCGATAAAAAATTAAAACATGAATTAATGTGACATAAACTTATGGGGGTTTTTCCTGGCGCATTCCATTGTAATTTACAACCTAGGAACAGGACTTCCAGAAAGGCTCTGCTGCCCTAGTAACCAGATTTGGGAATGGAGAAATGCTGCCGCCTTGTGGCCGTTTCCCACAACAGCAGCTTTAAGCCCAGGGCTAATGGTCACTAAATATTCACACTCATTGCAGGCCTGTAAATGACACCCGCCCTCAAAAAAGAAACCTGGGGTCGAAAATAGACCGAGAAATTCAAAAGAGGGCCACCTTCCAAGAAGGCAATTTCAACCGGTCTATTGTACTCACCGTTTGTTTTGGTTGTTTGTTTAACAGAAATTTAAAACGGTGTGGAAAATGCTGAACATTAGGAATAATTAAACACATGCAAATCCAAATTACGAAAACCTATCAGCTCACACCAGTCAGAAGGGCAATCAGCAAAAATTCTGCAAATAATAAATGCTGAAGGGGTTGTGGAGAAATGCCTACCCTTGGTTCAACGTGGAACATGGTAAGAGCCAGTAATGAAAACACAAAGGAGGTGCCTTGAAAAGGTAAATATTGAGCTACCATTCAATCAAGCATACCCACTTCTGGGCCTATCGCCTGAGAGGATGTGAATCAAAAGGTCACAGGCTGGGCTTCACTGGTGGCGCAGTGGTTGAGAGTCCGCCTGCCGATGCAGGGGACACGGGTTCGTGCCCCGGTCCGGGAAGAACCCACATGCTGCGGAGCGGCTAGTCCCATGAGCTATGGCTGCTGGGCCTGCGTGTCTGGAGCCTGTGCTCTGCAACGGGAGGGGCCACGGCAGTGAGAAGCCCACGTACCACAAAAATTAATAATAATAATAAAGAAACAGGCCGGCAATCCTGCACTCCAGCAATATTTACCATAGCCAACACTTGGAAGCAATGAAAATGTCCATCAACAGAGGAATTCACAAAGAAGAAGTGGTCCACGTACACAGCAGAATATGACTCCAATAAAAAAATAAAAATTCATTTTAAAAAACAAAGATAAGTAAGGAGACATCAGGTTTTGGGGGTTTATCCGGGCACATTCCCCTCTAATTTATAACCGAGGACCAACGCTGGCAGGAAGGTCAGATACCCTAGTTACCAGATTGGGAAAAGCAGAAATGCTGCCGCCCTCTGGCCGTTACCTGCAACAGCAGCTTTAAAACCTGTGTTAAGGGTCACTTCCTATGCACCAGTACTGGAGGGCTGTAAATGAAACCTGCCCTCAAAGTGTCTTGAGGGAAGTAATGGCCAAAATAGTTCAAAATGTCACACATACTTCAAGAAAACAATTTGAAGAGCTAGGCTGTACTCACAGTTTCAAGGAAAAAAGGACATGCCAGAAAGCTCAATTTCAAGGGATTATGAGACGCATGCAAATCCAACCACAAAGAGGTATCAGCTCACACTAGTCAGAATAAACATCAGCAAAAAAACTACAAACAATAAATGCTGAAGGTGTTGTGGAGAAGTGCGTACCCTCACCTTGAAGTGGGACGTAACCTGGTAAGAGCCACTAATGAGAACAGAATGGAGGTGCCGTTATAAGGTAAACATTTGGCTACCATAAGATCCAGCAGGCCCACTCCTGGGCCTATAACGTAAGAAGACAGAATTGGAAAGACACAGGCAGGCAAATGTGCATTGCTGCAGTATTACAATAGCCAAGACATGGAAGCAACCAAAAAGTCCATCAACAGATGAGTGGACAAAGAAGAACTGGTACATGTACAGACGGAATATTAGCCAAGGAAAAAAAGGACACAATGTCATTTGCAGCACTGTAGATGAGTCTACAGGTAATCACGCAACATGTAGTAAGTCAGAAAGAGAAAGACACATATTGTATGGTATCACTTATAGGTGTTGCCTAAAAATTGATACCAGTGAAGATATTTCCACAGAGAAGGGCAATCACAGATTCATTAAACAAACTTATGGTTTACCAATGGAAAGGTGTGAGGATTCGATACATTCGGTCATTGGGGTTAAGAGACTCATACAAACACAGGTGAAATATATAATCACCAAAAACCTACGGAATACCAAGAGAAGACTACTCAACATTCTCTCATAACGTACATGGGAAAAGGATCCCAGGAAGAATAGACATAGGTATATGTGTAAAAGAACCACATCTTGCACACCTAGAACAAGCAAAGCATTGTAATCAAACTTGCTGTGATAAAAAATATAAATTCAATTAAAGAAACGAACAAGAAGTAGGGACATAAACTTAAGGGGCTTTTTCCTGGCAAATTCCATTCTAAATTACAACCTAGAACACGACTTCCATTGACGTTCTGTTGCCCTAGTAACCAGATTTAGTAAAGGACAGCTGCTGCCACCTTGTGGCCGTTTCACACAACAGCAGCTTTTAACCCAGTGCTAATGGTCAGTTGATATTCAAAATAATTGCAGGCGTGTAAATGACACCTGCCCTGAAAACAAATCCTGGGGCCGTATATCGACCAAAAAATTCGAAAGACGTCCACATTTCAAAACGACAGTTTCAAGAGGCATATTTTATGCACATTTGTCTTATGATTCTTTTTCTTTCTTTCTTTCTTTCTTTCTTTCTTTCTTTCGTTAAAAAAACGGGAATGGAAAAAGGCTGAACATCAGGAATTAATAAAGCCATGCAAATCCAGTGTACCAAAACGTTCACCTCACAGCCGTCAGAATGATCATCAGCAAGAAAACTCTACAAAAAATAAGTGCTGAAGGGGTTTTAGAGAACTGCATACCCTTTAGCTGCTGGTGGGATGTAACCTGGTAAGAGCCAGTAGTGAGAACAGAACGGAGGTGCGTTTCAAGGTAAAAATTGAGCTACCATGTGATCTGGTAGGCCCACTGATGGGCCTATCACCTGAGTAGACCAGAATCAAAAAGACACAGCCTGCCAGGCCTTCAATTCAGCAACATGTACCATAGCCAAGACCTGGAGGAAACCAAAATGTCCACCAACAGAAAAATGTACCAAGAAGAAGTCGTCCATGTACACAATGGAATATTAGCCATGAAAAAGCATGGAACAGTGCCGTTGCCACCACTACAGAAGGATCTAGAGATAATCACCCAACTTGAAGAAAGAAACCGAAAGACAGATATCCTATGACATCACTTATACGTGTTACCTAAAACTTGATACCCATGCAATAATTTCCAAGAGAAGGACACGCATAGATTCAGAAAACCAAATTATGTATAACCAAATGGAAAGGTGTAGGGAATGTATGAATTAGGTTATGGGGTTCAACAGACATGTACTAAGGCATATGATATATATATATATATATATATATATAATCACAAAATACCTATGGAATACAAAGAGAGGTCTACTCAACACTCTATAATAACATACATGGGAAAGGATCCAAAGAGGAATAGACAGATACATTGATAGGATGAACCAGAAACTGTACACCCAGGAGAATCTACATTTTTATCAAATTTGCTCTGATCATTCATAAAAATTAAATTTCAAAAGCAAACAACAATTTAGGAGATATAAGCTCTTGGGGGTTTGCGCTGGCACATTCCACTCTAATTTGCAGCGTTCTAACATGATTTCCAGGAAAGCTCTGTTGCCCCAAATCCCAGAGTTGGAAATGAAGAAATGCTGCCGCCTTGTGGCCGTTTCCCACAAGGGCAGCTTTAAACCCACAGCTAATGGTCACTTAACGTTCACAGGGACTCGGGGCTCTAAAGGACACCTGCCGTCAAAAAATGTCCTGAGGTAGGGAATGGCCAAAAAAATTCAAAACTGGCAAAATTTTCAAGGAGATAGTATGGAGGGGAAAGTTTTACTCACTCTTTTTCAACAATGAGGAAAATGGATAAAAGCTCAACATCAGGAATCATTAGACTCATGAAAATCTAACCTCCAAAACGGTTTCAACTCACACATGTCAACTACCATCAGCAAAAAGTTTACAAACAATAAATGCTGAAGGGGATTTAGAGAACTGTGTACCCTCTAGCTGCTGGTGAGATGTAAAGTGGTAACAGCCAATACTGAGAACAGAAAGGAGCTGCGTTTAAAAGTAAAACTTGAGCCACCATTCCATTCAGCAGGCCCACCGATGAGCCTCTCACCTGAGAAGTCCAGAGTCGAGAAGGCACAGGCTTCAACAGCTGCACTGCAGGAACTTTCACAATAGCCAAGGCACGGAAGCAACCAAAATGTCCATAAAACGAATGAATGGATAAAGAAGAAGTAGTCCATGTACACAATGGAATATTAGCCATGGAAAACAATGAAACACTTCTCTTTGAGGCACCATAGATGAGCCTAGAGATAATCACAGAACATGAGGTAAGTCGGAAAGCAAAAGACATATCTTATGATACCACTTATAGGCGTTATCTAAGAACTGACACAAATGAACATATTTCCACAGAGAAAGACACTCACAGACTTAGAAAACAAACTATGCTTATCTAAAAAGAAAGGTGGGGGGAATGGAAAAATTAAGAGTACACTTACCATACGTGTACAGATACCTATTAAATACGTATATCAAAAAGACCGAACATATAGCAAGGGAGGTCTATGGAACACTCTGCAATAATTTACATGGGAAGTGGATCTGTACGTGAACATGTATATGTAATGTACAAATGAACCAGATTGTGTACACCTAGGACAAACAATATTCTAATCATTACCGCGATAAAAAATTAAAACATGAATTAATGTGACATAAACTTATGGGGGTTTTTCCTGGCACATTCCATTGTAATTTACAACCTAGGAACAGGACTTCCAGAAAGGCTCTGCTGCCCTAGTAACCAGATTTGGGAATGGAGAAATGCTGCCGCCTTGTGGCCGTTTCCCACAACAGCAGCTTTAAGCCCAGGGCTAATGGTCACTAAATATTCACACTCATTGCAGGCCTGTAAATGACACCCGCCCTCAAAAAAGAAACCTGGGGTCGAAAATAGACCGAGAAATTCAAAAGAGGGCCACCTTTCAAGAAGGCAATTTCAACCGGTCTATTGTACTCACCGTTTGTTTTGGTTGTTTGTTTAACAGAAATTTAAAACGGTGTGGAAAATGCTGAACATTAGGAATAATTAAACACATGCAAATCCAAATTACGAAAACCTATCAGCTCACACCAGTCAGAAGGGCAATCAGCAAAAATTCTGCAAATAATAAATGCTGAAGGGGTTGTGGAGAAATGCCTACCCTTGGTTCAACGTGGAACATGGTAAGAGCCAGTAATGAAAACACAAAGGAGGTGCCTTGAAAAGGTAAATATTGAGCTACCATTCAATCAAGCATACCCACTTCTGGGCCTATCGCCTGAGAGGATGTGAATCAAAAGGTCACAGGCTGGGCTTCACTGGTGGCGCAGTGGTTGAGAGTCCGCCTGCCGATGCAGGGGACACGGGTTCGTGCCCCGGTCCGGGAAGAACCCACATGCTGCGGAGCGGCTAGTCCCATGAGCTATGGCTGCTGGGCCTGCGTGTCTGGAGCCTGTGCTCTGCAACGGGAGGGGCCACGGCAGTGAGAAGCCCACGTACCACAAAAATTAATAATAATAATAAAGAAACAGGCCGGCAATCCTGCACTCCAGCAATATTTACCATAGCCAACACTTGGAAGCAATGAAAATGTCCATCAACAGAGGAATTCACAAAGAAGAAGTGGTCCACGTACACAGCAGAATATGACTCCAATAAAAAAATAAAAATTCATTTTAAAAAACAAAGATAAGTAAGGAGACATCAGGTTTTGGGGGTTTATCCGGGCACATTCCCCTCTAATTTATAACCGAGGACCAACGCTGGCAGGAAGGTCAGATACCCTAGTTACCAGATTGGGAAAAGCAGAAATGCTGCCGCCCTCTGGCCGTTACCTGCAACAGCAGCTTTAAAACCTGTGTTAAGGGTCACTTCCTATGCACCAGTACTGGAGGGCTGTAAATGAAACCTGCCCTCAAAGTGTCTTGAGGGAAGTAATGGCCAAAATAGTTCAAAATGTCACACATACTTCAAGAAAACAATTTGAAGAGCTAGGCTGTACTCACAGTTTCAAGGAAAAAAGGACATGCCAGAAAGCTCAATTTCAAGGGATTATGAGACGCATGCAAATCCAACCACAAAGAGGTATCAGCTCACACTAGTCAGAATAAACATCAGCAAAAAAACTACAAACAATAAATGCTGAAGGTGTTGTGGAGAAGTGCGTACCCTCACCTTGAAGTGGGACGTAACCTGGTAAGAGCCACTAATGAGAACAGAATGGAGGTGCCGTTATAAGGTAAACATTTGGCTACCATAAGATCCAGCAGGCCCACTCCTGGGCCTATAACGTAAGAAGACAGAATTGGAAAGACACAGGCAGGCAAATGTGCATTGCTGCAGTATTACAATAGCCAAGACATGGAAGCAACCAAAAAGTCCATCAACAGATGAGTGGACAAAGAAGAACTGGTACATGTACAGACGGAATATTAGCCAAGGAAAAAAAGGACACAATGTCATTTGCAGCACTGTAGATGAGTCTACAGGTAATCACGCAACATGTAGTAAGTCAGAAAGAGAAAGACACATATTGTATGGTATCACTTATAGGTGTTGCCTAAAAATTGATACCAGTGAAGATATTTCCACAGAGAAGGGCAATCACAGATTCATTAAACAAACTTATGGTTTACCAATGGAAAGGTGTGAGGATTCGATACATTCGGTCATTGGGGTTAAGAGACTCATACAAACACAGGTGAAATATATAATCACCAAAAACCTACGGAATACCAAGAGAAGACTACTCAACATTCTCTCATAACGTACATGGGAAAAGGATCCCAGGAAGAATAGACATAGGTATATGTGTAAAAGAACCACATCTTGCACACCTAGAACAAGCAAAGCATTGTAATCAAACTTGCTGTGATAAAAAATATAAATTCAATTAAAGAAACGAACAAGAAGTAGGGACATAAACTTAAGGGGCTTTTTCCTGGCAAATTCCATTCTAAATTACAACCTAGAACACGACTTCCATTGACGTTCTGTTGCCCTAGTAACCAGATTTAGTAAAGGACAGCTGCTGCCACCTTGTGGCCGTTTCACACAACAGCAGCTTTTAACCCAGTGCTAATGGTCAGTTGATATTCAAAATAATTGCAGGCGTGTAAATGACACCTGCCCTGAAAACAAATCCTGGGGCCGTATATCGACCAAAAAATTCGAAAGACGTCCACATTTCAAAACGACAGTTTCAAGAGGCATATTTTATGCACATTTGTCTTATGATTCTTTTTCTTTCTTTCTTTCTTTCTTTCTTTCTTTCTTTCGTTAAAAAAACGGGAATGGAAAAAGGCTGAACATCAGGAATTAATAAAGCCATGCAAATCCAGTGTACCAAAACGTTCACCTCACAGCCGTCAGAATGATCATCAGCAAGAAAACTCTACAAAAAATAAGTGCTGAAGGGGTTTTAGAGAACTGCATACCCTTTAGCTGCTGGTGGGATGTAACCTGGTAAGAGCCAGTAGTGAGAACAGAACGGAGGTGCGTTTCAAGGTAAAAATTGAGCTACCATGTGATCTGGTAGGCCCACTGATGGGCCTATCACCTGAGTAGACCAGAATCAAAAAGACACAGCCTGCCAGGCCTTCAATTCAGCAACATGTACCATAGCCAAGACCTGGAGGAAACCAAAATGTCCACCAACAGAAAAATGTACCAAGAAGAAGTCGTCCATGTACACAATGGAATATTAGCCATGAAAAAGCATGGAACAGTGCCGTTGCCACCACTACAGAAGGATCTAGAGATAATCACCCAACTTGAAGAAAGAAACCGAAAGACAGATATCCTATGACATCACTTATACGTGTTACCTAAAACTTGATACCCATGCAATAATTTCCAAGAGAAGGACACGCATAGATTCAGAAAACCAAATTATGTATAACCAAATGGAAAGGTGTAGGGAATGTATGAATTAGGTTATGGGGTTCAACAGACATGTACTAAGGCATATGATATATATATATATATATATATAATCACAAAATACCTATGGAATACAAAGAGAGGTCTACTCAACACTCTATAATAACATACATGGGAAAGGATCCAAAGAGGAATAGACAGATACATTGATAGGATGAACCAGAAACTGTACACCCAGGAGAATCTACATTTTTATCAAATTTGCTCTGATCATTCATAAAAATTAAATTTCAAAAGCAAACAACAATTTAGGAGATATAAGCTCTTGGGGGTTTGCGCTGGCACATTCCACTCTAATTTGCAGCGTTCTAACATGATTTCCAGGAAAGCTCTGTTGCCCCAAATCCCAGAGTTGGAAATGAAGAAATGCTGCCGCCTTGTGGCCGTTTCCCACAAGGGCAGCTTTAAACCCACAGCTAATGGTCACTTAACGTTCACAGGGACTCGGGGCTCTAAAGGACACCTGCCGTCAAAAAATGTCCTGAGGTAGGGAATGGCCAAAAAAATTCAAAACTGGCAAAATTTTCAAGGAGATAGTATGGAGGGGAAAGTTTTACTCACTCTTTTTCAACAATGAGGAAAATGGATAAAAGCTCAACATCAGGAATCATTAGACTCATGAAAATCTAACCTCCAAAACGGTTTCAACTCACACATGTCAACTACCATCAGCAAAAAGTTTACAAACAATAAATGCTGAAGGGGATTTAGAGAACTGTGTACCCTCTAGCTGCTGGTGAGATGTAAAGTGGTAACAGCCAATACTGAGAACAGAAAGGAGCTGCGTTTAAAAGTAAAACTTGAGCCACCATTCCATTCAGCAGGCCCACCGATGAGCCTCTCACCTGAGAAGTCCAGAGTCGAGAAGGCACAGGCTTCAACAGCTGCACTGCAGGAACTTTCACAATAGCCAAGGCACGGAAGCAACCAAAATGTCCATAAAACGAATGAATGGATAAAGAAGAAGTAGTCCATGTACACAATGGAATATTAGCCATGGAAAACAATGAAACACTTCTCTTTGAGGCACCATAGATGAGCCTAGAGATAATCACAGAACATGAGGTAAGTCGGAAAGCAAAAGACATATCTTATGATACCACTTATAGGCGTTATCTAAGAACTGACACAAATGAACATATTTCCACAGAGAAAGACACTCACAGACTTAGAAAACAAACTATGCTTATCTAAAAAGAAAGGTGGGGGGAATGGAAAAATTAAGAGTACACTTACCATACGTGTACAGATACCTATTAAATACGTATATCAAAAAGACCGAACATATAGCAAGGGAGGTCTATGGAACACTCTGCAATAATTTACATGGGAAGTGGATCTGTACGTGAACATGTATATGTAATGTACAAATGAACCAGATTGTGTACACCTAGGACAAACAATATTCTTAATCATTACCACGATAAAAAATTAAAACATGAATTAATGTGACATAAACTTATGGGGGTTTTTCCTGGCACATTCCATTGTAATTTACAACCTAGGAACAGGACTTCCAGAAAGGCTCTGCTGCCCTAGTAACCAGATTTGGGAATGGAGAAATGCTGCCGCCTTGTGGCCGTTTCCCACAACAGCAGCTTTAAGCCCAGGGCTAATGGTCACTAAATATTCACACTCATTGCAGGCCTGTAAATGACACCCGCCCTCAAAAAAGAAACCTGGGGTCGAAAATAGACCGAGAAATTCAAAAGAGGGCCACCTTTCAAGAAGGCAATTTCAACCGGTCTATTGTACTCACCGTTTGTTTTGGTTGTTTGTTTAACAGAAATTTAAAACGGTGTGGAAAATGCTGAACATTAGGAATAATTAAACACATGCAAATCCAAATTACGAAAACCTATCAGCTCACACCAGTCAGAAGGGCAATCAGCAAAAATTCTGCAAATAATAAATGCTGAAGGGGTTGTGGAGAAATGCCTACCCTTGGTTCAACGTGGAACATGGTAAGAGCCAGTAATGAAAACACAAAGGAGGTGCCTTGAAAAGGTAAATATTGAGCTACCATTCAATCAAGCATACCCACTTCTGGGCCTATCGCCTGAGAGGATGTGAATCAAAAGGTCACAGGCTGGGCTTCACTGGTGGCGCAGTGGTTGAGAGTCCGCCTGCCGATGCAGGGGACACGGGTTCGTGCCCCGGTCCGGGAAGAACCCACATGCTGCGGAGCGGCTAGTCCCATGAGCTATGGCTGCTGGGCCTGCGTGTCTGGAGCCTGTGCTCTGCAACGGGAGGGGCCACGGCAGTGAGAAGCCCACGTACCACAAAAATTAATAATAATAATAAAGAAACAGGCCGGCAATCCTGCACTCCAGCAATATTTACCATAGCCAACACTTGGAAGCAATGAAAATGTCCATCAACAGAGGAATTCACAAAGAAGAAGTGGTCCACGTACACAGCAGAATATGACTCCAATAAAAAAATAAAAATTCATTTTAAAAAACAAAGATAAGTAAGGAGACATCAGGTTTTGGGGGTTTATCCGGGCACATTCCCCTCTAATTTATAACCGAGGACCAACGCTGGCAGGAAGGTCAGATACCCTAGTTACCAGATTGGGAAAAGCAGAAATGCTGCCGCCCTCTGGCCGTTACCTGCAACAGCAGCTTTAAAACCTGTGTTAAGGGTCACTTCCTATGCACCAGTACTGGAGGGCTGTAAATGAAACCTGCCCTCAAAGTGTCTTGAGGGAAGTAATGGCCAAAATAGTTCAAAATGTCACACATACTTCAAGAAAACAATTTGAAGAGCTAGGCTGTACTCACAGTTTCAAGGAAAAAAGGACATGCCAGAAAGCTCAATTTCAAGGGATTATGAGACGCATGCAAATCCAACCACAAAGAGGTATCAGCTCACACTAGTCAGAATAAACATCAGCAAAAAAACTACAAACAATAAATGCTGAAGGTGTTGTGGAGAAGTGCGTACCCTCACCTTGAAGTGGGACGTAACCTGGTAAGAGCCACTAATGAGAACAGAATGGAGGTGCCATTATAAGGTAAACATTTGGCTACCATAAGATCCAGCAGGCCCACTCCTGGGCCTATAACGTAAGAAGACAGAATTGGAAAGACACAGGCAGGCAAATGTGCATTGCTGCAGTATTACAATAGCCAAGACATGGAAGCAACCAAAAAGTCCATCAACAGATGAGTGGACAAAGAAGAACTGGTACATGTACAGACGGAATATTAGCCAAGGAAAAAAAGGACACAATGTCATTTGCAGCACTGTAGATGAGTCTACAGGTAATCACGCAACATGTAGTAAGTCAGAAAGAGAAAGACACATATTGTATGGTATCACTTATAGGTGTTGCCTAAAAATTGATACCAGTGAAGATATTTCCACAGAGAAGGGCAATCACAGATTCATTAAACAAACTTATGGTTTACCAATGGAAAGGTGTGAGGATTCGATACATTCGGTCATTGGGGTTAAGAGACTCATACAAACACAGGTGAAATATATAATCACCAAAAACCTACGGAATACCAAGAGAAGACTACTCAACATTCTCTCATAACGTACATGGGAAAAGGATCCCAGGAAGAATAGACATAGGTATATGTGTAAAAGAACCACATCTTGCACACCTAGAACAAGCAAAGCATTGTAATCAAACTTGCTGTGATAAAAAATATAAATTCAATTAAAGAAACGAACAAGAAGTAGGGACATAAACTTAAGGGGCTTTTTCCTGGCAAATTCCATTCTAAATTACAACCTAGAACACGACTTCCATTGACGTTCTGTTGCCCTAGTAACCAGATTTAGTAAAGGACAGCTGCTGCCACCTTGTGGCCGTTTCACACAACAGCAGCTTTTAACCCAGTGCTAATGGTCAGTTGATATTCAAAATAATTGCAGGCGTGTAAATGACACCTGCCCTGAAAACAAATCCTGGGGCCGTATATCGACCAAAAAATTCGAAAGACGTCCACATTTCAAAACGACAGTTTCAAGAGGCATATTTTATGCACATTTGTCTTATGATTCTTTTTCTTTCTTTCTTTCTTTCTTTCTTTCTTTCTTTCGTTAAAAAAACGGGAATGGAAAAAGGCTGAACATCAGGAATTAATAAAGCCATGCAAATCCAGTGTACCAAAACGTTCACCTCACAGCCGTCAGAATGATCATCAGCAAGAAAACTCTACAAAAAATAAGTGCTGAAGGGGTTTTAGAGAACTGCATACCCTTTAGCTGCTGGTGGGATGTAACCTGGTAAGAGCCAGTAGTGAGAACAGAACGGAGGTGCGTTTCAAGGTAAAAATTGAGCTACCATGTGATCTGGTAGGCCCACTGATGGGCCTATCACCTGAGTAGACCAGAATCAAAAAGACACAGCCTGCCAGGCCTTCAATTCAGCAACATGTACCATAGCCAAGACCTGGAGGAAACCAAAATGTCCACCAACAGAAAAATGTACCAAGAAGAAGTCGTCCATGTACACAATGGAATATTAGCCATGAAAAAGCATGGAACAGTGCCGTTGCCACCACTACAGAAGGATCTAGAGATAATCACCCAACTTGAAGAAAGAAACCGAAAGACAGATATCCTATGACATCACTTATACGTGTTACCTAAAACTTGATACCCATGCAATAATTTCCAAGAGAAGGACACGCATAGATTCAGAAAACCAAATTATGTATAACCAAATGGAAAGGTGTAGGGAATGTATGAATTAGGTTATGGGGTTCAACAGACATGTACTAAGGCATATGATATATATATATATATATATATATATAATCACAAAATACCTATGGAATACAAAGAGAGGTCTACTCAACACTCTATAATAACATACATGGGAAAGGATCCAAAGAGGAATAGACAGATACATTGATAGGATGAACCAGAAACTGTACACCCAGGAGAATCTACATTTTTATCAAATTTGCTCTGATCATTCATAAAAATTAAATTTCAAAAGCAAACAACAATTTAGGAGATATAAGCTCTTGGGGGTTTGCGCTGGCACATTCCACTCTAATTTGCAGCGTTCTAACATGATTTCCAGGAAAGCTCTGTTGCCCCAAATCCCAGAGTTGGAAATGAAGAAATGCTGCCGCCTTGTGGCCGTTTCCCACAAGGGCAGCTTTAAACCCACAGCTAATGGTCACTTAACGTTCACAGGGACTCGGGGCTCTAAAGGACACCTGCCGTCAAAAAATGTCCTGAGGTAGGGAATGGCCAAAAAAATTCAAAACTGGCAAAATTTTCAAGGAGATAGTATGGAGGGGAAAGTTTTACTCACTCTTTTTCAACAATGAGGAAAATGGATAAAAGCTCAACATCAGGAATCATTAGACTCATGAAAATCTAACCTCCAAAACGGTTTCAACTCACACATGTCAACTACCATCAGCAAAAAGTTTACAAACAATAAATGCTGAAGGGGATTTAGAGAACTGTGTACCCTCTAGCTGCTGGTGAGATGTAAAGTGGTAACAGCCAATACTGAGAACAGAAAGGAGCTGCGTTTAAAAGTAAAACTTGAGCCACCATTCCATTCAGCAGGCCCACCGATGAGCCTCTCACCTGAGAAGTCCAGAGTCGAGAAGGCACAGGCTTCAACAGCTGCACTGCAGGAACTTTCACAATAGCCAAGGCACGGAAGCAACCAAAATGTCCATAAAACGAATGAATGGATAAAGAAGAAGTAGTCCATGTACACAATGGAATATTAGCCATGGAAAACAATGAAACACTTCTCTTTGAGGCACCATAGATGAGCCTAGAGATAATCACAGAACATGAGGTAAGTCGGAAAGCAAAAGACATATCTTATGATACCACTTATAGGCGTTATCTAAGAACTGACACAAATGAACATATTTCCACAGAGAAAGACACTCACAGACTTAGAAAACAAACTATGCTTATCTAAAAAGAAAGGTGGGGGGAATGGAAAAATTAAGAGTACACTTACCATACGTGTACAGATACCTATTAAATACGTATATCAAAAAGACCGAACATATAGCAAGGGAGGTCTATGGAACACTCTGCAATAATTTACATGGGAAGTGGATCTGTACGTGAACATGTATATGTAATGTACAAATGAACCAGATTGTGTACACCTAGGACAAACAATATTCTAATCATTACCGCGATAAAAAATTAAAACATGAATTAATGTGACATAAACTTATGGGGGTTTTTCCTGGCACATTCCATTGTAATTTACAACCTAGGAACAGGACTTCCAGAAAGGCTCTGCTGCCCTAGTAACCAGATTTGGGAATGGAGAAATGCTGCCGCCTTGTGGCCGTTTCCCACAACAGCAGCTTTAAGCCCAGGGCTAATGGTCACTAAATATTCACACTCATTGCAGGCCTGTAAATGACACCCGCCCTCAAAAAAGAAACCTGGGGTCGAAAATAGACCGAGAAATTCAAAAGAGGGCCACCTTTCAAGAAGGCAATTTCAACCGGTCTATTGTACTCACCGTTTGTTTTGGTTGTTTGTTTAACAGAAATTTAAAACGGTGTGGAAAATGCTGAACATTAGGAATAATTAAACACATGCAAATCCAAATTACGAAAACCTATCAGCTCACACCAGTCAGAAGGGCAATCAGCAAAAATTCTGCAAATAATAAATGCTGAAGGGGTTGTGGAGAAATGCCTACCCTTGGTTCAACGTGGAACATGGTAAGAGCCAGTAATGAAAACACAAAGGAGGTGCCTTGAAAAGGTAAATATTGAGCTACCATTCAATCAAGCATACCCACTTCTGGGCCTATCGCCTGAGAGGATGTGAATCAAAAGGTCACAGGCTGGGCTTCACTGGTGGCGCAGTGGTTGAGAGTCCGCCTGCCGATGCAGGGGACACGGGTTCGTGCCCCGGTCCGGGAAGAACCCACATGCTGCGGAGCGGCTAGTCCCATGAGCTATGGCTGCTGGGCCTGCGTGTCTGGAGCCTGTGCTCTGCAACGGGAGGGGCCACGGCAGTGAGAAGCCCACGTACCACAAAAATTAATAATAATAATAAAGAAACAGGCCGGCAATCCTGCACTCCAGCAATATTTACCATAGCCAACACTTGGAAGCAATGAAAATGTCCATCAACAGAGGAATTCACAAAGAAGAAGTGGTCCACGTACACAGCAGAATATGACTCCAATAAAAAAATAAAAATTCATTTTAAAAAACAAAGATAAGTAAGGAGACATCAGGTTTTGGGGGTTTATCCGGGCACATTCCCCTCTAATTTATAACCGAGGACCAACGCTGGCAGGAAGGTCAGATACCCTAGTTACCAGATTGGGAAAAGCAGAAATGCTGCCGCCCTCTGGCCGTTACCTGCAACAGCAGCTTTAAAACCTGTGTTAAGGGTCACTTCCTATGCACCAGTACTGGAGGGCTGTAAATGAAACCTGCCCTCAAAGTGTCTTGAGGGAAGTAATGGCCAAAATAGTTCAAAATGTCACACATACTTCAAGAAAACAATTTGAAGAGCTAGGCTGTACTCACAGTTTCAAGGAAAAAAGGACATGCCAGAAAGCTCAATTTCAAGGGATTATGAGACGCATGCAAATCCAACCACAAAGAGGTATCAGCTCACACTAGTCAGAATAAACATCAGCAAAAAAACTACAAACAATAAATGCTGAAGGTGTTGTGGAGAAGTGCGTACCCTCACCTTGAAGTGGGACGTAACCTGGTAAGAGCCACTAATGAGAACAGAATGGAGGTGCCGTTATAAGGTAAACATTTGGCTACCATAAGATCCAGCAGGCCCACTCCTGGGCCTATAACGTAAGAAGACAGAATTGGAAAGACACAGGCAGGCAAATGTGCATTGCTGCAGTATTACAATAGCCAAGACATGGAAGCAACCAAAAAGTCCATCAACAGATGAGTGGACAAAGAAGAACTGGTACATGTACAGACGGAATATTAGCCAAGGAAAAAAAGGACACAATGTCATTTGCAGCACTGTAGATGAGTCTACAGGTAATCACGCAACATGTAGTAAGTCAGAAAGAGAAAGACACATATTGTATGGTATCACTTATAGGTGTTGCCTAAAAATTGATACCAGTGAAGATATTTCCACAGAGAAGGGCAATCACAGATTCATTAAACAAACTTATGGTTTACCAATGGAAAGGTGTGAGGATTCGATACATTCGGTCATTGGGGTTAAGAGACTCATACAAACACAGGTGAAATATATAATCACCAAAAACCTACGGAATACCAAGAGAAGACTACTCAACATTCTCTCATAACGTACATGGGAAAAGGATCCCAGGAAGAATAGACATAGGTATATGTGTAAAAGAACCACATCTTGCACACCTAGAACAAGCAAAGCATTGTAATCAAACTTGCTGTGATAAAAAATATAAATTCAATTAAAGAAACGAACAAGAAGTAGGGACATAAACTTAAGGGGCTTTTTCCTGGCAAATTCCATTCTAAATTACAACCTAGAACACGACTTCCATTGACGTTCTGTTGCCCTAGTAACCAGATTTAGTAAAGGACAGCTGCTGCCACCTTGTGGCCGTTTCACACAACAGCAGCTTTTAACCCAGTGCTAATGGTCAGTTGATATTCAAAATAATTGCAGGCGTGTAAATGACACCTGCCCTGAAAACAAATCCTGGGGCCGTATATCGACCAAAAAATTCGAAAGACGTCCACATTTCAAAACGACAGTTTCAAGAGGCATATTTTATGCACATTTGTCTTATGATTCTTTTTCTTTCTTTCTTTCTTTCTTTCTTTCTTTCTTTCGTTAAAAAAACGGGAATGGAAAAAGGCTGAACATCAGGAATTAATAAAGCCATGCAAATCCAGTGTACCAAAACGTTCACCTCACAGCCGTCAGAATGATCATCAGCAAGAAAACTCTACAAAAAATAAGTGCTGAAGGGGTTTTAGAGAACTGCATACCCTTTAGCTGCTGGTGGGATGTAACCTGGTAAGAGCCAGTAGTGAGAACAGAACGGAGGTGCGTTTCAAGGTAAAAATTGAGCTACCATGTGATCTGGTAGGCCCACTGATGGGCCTATCACCTGAGTAGACCAGAATCAAAAAGACACAGCCTGCCAGGCCTTCAATTCAGCAACATGTACCATAGCCAAGACCTGGAGGAAACCAAAATGTCCACCAACAGAAAAATGTACCAAGAAGAAGTCGTCCATGTACACAATGGAATATTAGCCATGAAAAAGCATGGAACAGTGCCGTTGCCACCACTACAGAAGGATCTAGAGATAATCACCCAACTTGAAGAAAGAAACCGAAAGACAGATATCCTATGACATCACTTATACGTGTTACCTAAAACTTGATACCCATGCAATAATTTCCAAGAGAAGGACACGCATAGATTCAGAAAACCAAATTATGTATAACCAAATGGAAAGGTGTAGGGAATGTATGAATTAGGTTATGGGGTTCAACAGACATGTACTAAGGCATATGATATATATATATATATATATATATATAATCACAAAATACCTATGGAATACAAAGAGAGGTCTACTCAACACTCTATAATAACATACATGGGAAAGGATCCAAAGAGGAATAGACAGATACATTGATAGGATGAACCAGAAACTGTACACCCAGGAGAATCTACATTTTTATCAAATTTGCTCTGATCATTCATAAAAATTAAATTTCAAAAGCAAACAACAATTTAGGAGATATAAGCTCTTGGGGGTTTGCGCTGGCACATTCCACTCTAATTTGCAGCGTTCTAACATGATTTCCAGGAAAGCTCTGTTGCCCCAAATCCCAGAGTTGGAAATGAAGAAATGCTGCCGCCTTGTGGCCGTTTCCCACAAGGGCAGCTTTAAACCCACAGCTAATGGTCACTTAACGTTCACAGGGACTCGGGGCTCTAAAGGACACCTGCCGTCAAAAAATGTCCTGAGGTAGGGAATGGCCAAAAAAATTCAAAACTGGCAAAATTTTCAAGGAGATAGTATGGAGGGGAAAGTTTTACTCACTCTTTTTCAACAATGAGGAAAATGGATAAAAGCTCAACATCAGGAATCATTAGACTCATGAAAATCTAACCTCCAAAACGGTTTCAACTCACACATGTCAACTACCATCAGCAAAAAGTTTACAAACAATAAATGCTGAAGGGGATTTAGAGAACTGTGTACCCTCTAGCTGCTGGTGAGATGTAAAGTGGTAACAGCCAATACTGAGAACAGAAAGGAGCTGCGTTTAAAAGTAAAACTTGAGCCACCATTCCATTCAGCAGGCCCACCGATGAGCCTCTCACCTGAGAAGTCCAGAGTCGAGAAGGCACAGGCTTCAACAGCTGCACTGCAGGAACTTTCACAATAGCCAAGGCACGGAAGCAACCAAAATGTCCATAAAACGAATGAATGGATAAAGAAGAAGTAGTCCATGTACACAATGGAATATTAGCCATGGAAAACAATGAAACACTTCTCTTTGAGGCACCATAGATGAGCCTAGAGATAATCACAGAACATGAGGTAAGTCGGAAAGCAAAAGACATATCTTATGATACCACTTATAGGCGTTATCTAAGAACTGACACAAATGAACATATTTCCACAGAGAAAGACACTCACAGACTTAGAAAACAAACTATGCTTATCTAAAAAGAAAGGTGGGGGGAATGGAAAAATTAAGAGTACACTTACCATACGTGTACAGATACCTATTAAATACGTATATCAAAAAGACCGAACATATAGCAAGGGAGGTCTATGGAACACTCTGCAATAATTTACATGGGAAGTGGATCTGTACGTGAACATGTATATGTAATGTACAAATGAACCAGATTGTGTACACCTAGGACAAACAATATTCTAATCATTACCGCGATAAAAAATTAAAACATGAATTAATGTGACATAAACTTATGGGGGTTTTTCCTGGCACATTCCATTGTAATTTACAACCTAGGAACAGGACTTCCAGAAAGGCTCTGCTGCCCTAGTAACCAGATTTGGGAATGGAGAAATGCTGCCGCCTTGTGGCCGTTTCCCACAACAGCAGCTTTAAGCCCAGGGCTAATGGTCACTAAATATTCACACTCATTGCAGGCCTGTAAATGACACCCGCCCTCAAAAAAGAAACCTGGGGTCGAAAATAGACCGAGAAATTCAAAAGAGGGCCACCTTTCAAGAAGGCAATTTCAACCGGTCTATTGTACTCACCATTTGTTTTGGTTGTTTGTTTAACAGAAATTTAAAACGGTGTGGAAAATGCTGAACATTAGGAATAATTAAACACATGCAAATCCAAATTACAAAAACCTATCAGCTCACACCAGTCAGAAGGGCAATCAGCAAAAATTCTGCAAACAATAAATGCTGAAGGGGTTGTGGAGAAACGCCTACCCTTGGTTCAACATGGGACATGGTAAGAGCCAGTAATGAAAACACAAAGGAGGTGCCTTGAAAAGGTAAATATTGAGCTACCATTCAATCAAGCATACCCACTTCTGGGCCTATCGCCTGAGAGGATGTGAATCAAAAGGTCACAGGCTGGGCTTCACTGGTGGCGCAGTGGTTGAGAGTCCGCCTGCCGATGCAGGCGACACGGGTTCATGCCCCGGTCCGGGAAGAACCCACATGCTGCGGAGCGGCTAGTCCCATGAGCTATGGCTGCTGGGCCTGCGTGTCTGGAGCCTGTGCTCTGCAACGGGAGGGGCCCTGGCAGTGAGAGGCCCACGTACCGCAAAAAATAAGAATAATAATAAAGAAACAGGCCGGCAATCCTGCACTCCAGCAATATTTACCATAGCCAACACTTGGAAGCAATGAAAATGTCCATCAACAGAGGAATTCACAAAGAAGAAGTGGTCCATGTGCACACCGGAATATGACTCCAATAAAAAAATATAAATTCATTTTAAAAAACAAAGATAAGTAAGGAGACATCAGGTTTGGGGGGTTTATCCGGGCACATTCCCCTCTAATTTATAACCGAGGACCAACACTGGCAGGAAGGTCGGATTCCCTAGTTACCAGATTGGGAAGAGCAGAAATGCTGCCGCCCTCTGGCCGTTACCTGCAACAGCAGCTTTAAAACCTGTGTTAAGGGTCACTTCCTATGCACCAGTACTGGAGGGCTGTAAATGAAACCTGCCCTCAAAGTGTCTTGAGGGAAGTAATGGCCAAAATAGTTCAAAATGTCACACATACTTCAAGAAAACAATTTGAAGAGCTAGGCTGTACTCACAGTTTCAAGGAAAAAAGGACATGCCAGAAAGCTCAATTTCAAGGGATTATGAGACGCATGCAAATCCAACCACAAAGAGGTATCAGCTCACACTAGTCAGAATAAACATCAGCAAAAAAACTACAAACAATAAATGCTGAAGGTGTTGTGGAGAAGTGCGTACCCTCACCTTGAAGTGGGACGTAACCTGGTAAGAGCCACTAATGAGAACAGAATGGAGGTGCCGTTATAAGGTAAACATTTGGCTACCATAAGATCCAGCAGGCCCACTCCTGGGCCTATAACGTAAGAAGACAGAATTGGAAAGACACAGGCAGGCAAATGTGCATTGCTGCAGTATTACAATAGCCAAGACATGGAAGCAACCAAAAAGTCCATCAACAGATGAGTGGACAAAGAAGAACTGGTACATGTACAGACGGAATATTAGCCAAGGAAAAAAAGGACACAATGTCATTTGCAGCACTGTAGATGAGTCTACAGGTAATCACGCAACATGTAGTAAGTCAGAAAGAGAAAGACACATATTGTATGGTATCACTTATAGGTGTTGCCTAAAAATTGATACCAGTGAAGATATTTCCACAGAGAAGGGCAATCACAGATTCATTAAACAAACTTATGGTTTACCAATGGAAAGGTGTGAGGATTCGATACATTCGGTCATTGGGGTTAAGAGACTCATACAAACACAGGTGAAATATATAATCACCAAAAACCTACGGAATACCAAGAGAAGACTACTCAACATTCTCTCATAACGTACATGGGAAAAGGATCCCAGGAAGAATAGACATAGGTATATGTGTAAAAGAACCACATCTTGCACACCTAGAACAAGCAAAGCATTGTAATCAAACTTGCTGTGATAAAAAATATAAATTCAATTAAAGAAACGAACAAGAAGTAGGGACATAAACTTAAGGGGCTTTTTCCTGGCAAATTCCATTCTAAATTACAACCTAGAACACGACTTCCATTGACGTTCTGTTGCCCTAGTAACCAGATTTAGTAAAGGACAGCTGCTGCCACCTTGTGGCCGTTTCACACAACAGCAGCTTTTAACCCAGTGCTAATGGTCAGTTGATATTCAAAATAATTGCAGGCGTGTAAATGACACCTGCCCTGAAAACAAATCCTGGGGCCGTATATCGACCAAAAAATTCGAAAGACGTCCACATTTCAAAACGACAGTTTCAAGAGGCATATTTTATGCACATTTGTCTTATGATTCTTTTTCTTTCTTTCTTTCTTTCTTTCTTTCGTTAAAAAAACGGGAATGGAAAAAGGCTGAACATCAGGAATTAATAAAGCCATGCAAATCCAGTGTACCAAAACGTTCACCTCACAGCCGTCAGAATGATCATCAGCAAGAAAACTCTACAAAAAATAAGTGCTGAAGGGGTTTTAGAGAACTGCATACCCTTTAGCTGCTGGTGGGATGTAACCTGGTAAGAGCCAGTAGTGAGAACAGAACGGAGGTGCGTTTCAAGGTAAAAATTGAGCTACCATGTGATCTGGTAGGCCCACTGATGGGCCTATCACCTGAGTAGACCAGAATCAAAAAGACACAGCCTGCCAGGCCTTCAATTCAGCAACATGTACCATAGCCAAGACCTGGAGGAAACCAAAATGTCCACCAACAGAAAAATGTACCAAGAAGAAGTCGTCCATGTACACAATGGAATATTAGCCATGAAAAAGCATGGAACAGTGCCGTTGCCACCACTACAGAAGGATCTAGAGATAATCACCCAACTTGAAGAAAGAAACCGAAAGACAGATATCCTATGACATCACTTATACGTGTTACCTAAAACTTGATACCCATGCAATAATTTCCAAGAGAAGGACACGCATAGATTCAGAAAACCAAATTATGTATAACCAAATGGAAAGGTGTAGGGAATGTATGAATTAGGTTATGGGGTTCAACAGACATGTACTAAGGCATATGATATATATATATATATATATATATATAATCACAAAATACCTATGGAATACAAAGAGAGGTCTACTCAACACTCTATAATAACATACATGGGAAAGGATCCAAAGAGGAATAGACAGATACATTGATAGGATGAACCAGAAACTGTACACCCAGGAGAATCTACATTTTTATCAAATTTGCTCTGATCATTCATAAAAATTAAATTTCAAAAGCAAACAACAATTTAGGAGATATAAGCTCTTGGGGGTTTGCGCTGGCACATTCCACTCTAATTTGCAGCGTTCTAACATGATTTCCAGGAAAGCTCTGTTGCCCCAAATCCCAGAGTTGGAAATGAAGAAATGCTGCCGCCTTGTGGCCGTTTCCCACAAGGGCAGCTTTAAACCCACAGCTAATGGTCACTTAACGTTCACAGGGACTCGGGGCTCTAAAGGACACCTGCCGTCAAAAAATGTCCTGAGGTAGGGAATGGCCAAAAAAATTCAAAACTGGCAAAATTTTCAAGGAGATAGTATGGAGGGGAAAGTTTTACTCACTCTTTTTCAACAATGAGGAAAATGGATAAAAGCTCAACATCAGGAATCATTAGACTCATGAAAATCTAACCTCCAAAACGGTTTCAACTCACACATGTCAACTACCATCAGCAAAAAGTTTACAAACAATAAATGCTGAAGGGGATTTAGAGAACTGTGTACCCTCTAGCTGCTGGTGAGATGTAAAGTGGTAACAGCCAATACTGAGAACAGAAAGGAGCTGCGTTTAAAAGTAAAACTTGAGCCACCATTCCATTCAGCAGGCCCACCGATGAGCCTCTCACCTGAGAAGTCCAGAGTCGAGAAGGCACAGGCTTCAACAGCTGCACTGCAGGAACTTTCACAATAGCCAAGGCACGGAAGCAACCAAAATGTCCATAAAACGAATGAATGGATAAAGAAGAAGTAGTCCATGTACACAATGGAATATTAGCCATGGAAAACAATGAAACACTTCTCTTTGAGGCACCATAGATGAGCCTAGAGATAATCACAGAACATGAGGTAAGTCGGAAAGCAAAAGACATATCTTATGATACCACTTATAGGCGTTATCTAAGAACTGACACAAATGAACATATTTCCACAGAGAAAGACACTCACAGACTTAGAAAACAAACTATGCTTATCTAAAAAGAAAGGTGGGGGGAATGGAAAAATTAAGAGTACACTTACCATACGTGTACAGATACCTATTAAATACGTATATCAAAAAGACCGAACATATAGCAAGGGAGGTCTATGGAACACTCTGCAATAATTTACATGGGAAGTGGATCTGTACGTGAACATGTATATGTAATGTACAAATGAACCAGATTGTGTACACCTAGGACAAACAATATTCTAATCATTACCGCGATAAAAAATTAAAACATGAATTAATGTGACATAAACTTATGGGGGTTTTTCCTGGCACATTCCATTGTAATTTACAACCTAGGAACAGGACTTCCAGAAAGGCTCTGCTGCCCTAGTAACCAGATTTGGGAATGGAGAAATGCTGCCGCCTTGTGGCCGTTTCCCACAACAGCAGCTTTAAGCCCAGGGCTAATGGTCACTAAATATTCACACTCATTGCAGGCCTGTAAATGACACCCGCCCTCAAAAAAGAAACCTGGGGTCGAAAATAGACCGAGAAATTCAAAAGAGGGCCACCTTTCAAGAAGGCAATTTCAACCGGTCTATTGTACTCACCGTTTGTTTTGGTTGTTTGTTTAACAGAAATTTAAAACGGTGTGGAAAATGCTGAACATTAGGAATAATTAAACACATGCAAATCCAAATTACGAAAACCTATCAGCTCACACCAGTCAGAAGGGCAATCAGCAAAAATTCTGCAAATAATAAATGCTGAAGGGGTTGTGGAGAAATGCCTACCCTTGGTTCAACGTGGAACATGGTAAGAGCCAGTAATGAAAACACAAAGGAGGTGCCTTGAAAAGGTAAATATTGAGCTACCATTCAATCAAGCATACCCACTTCTGGGCCTATCGCCTGAGAGGATGTGAATCAAAAGGTCACAGCCTGGGCTTCACTCGTGGCGCAGTGGTTGAGAGTCCGCCTGCCGATGCAGGCGACACGGGTTCATGCCCCGGTCCGGGAAGAACCCACATGCTGCGGAGCGGCTAGTCCCATGAGCTATGGCTGCTGGGCCTGCGTGTCTGGAGCCTGTGCTCTGCAACGGGAGGGGCCCTGGCAGTGAGAGGCCCACGTACCGCAAAAAATAAGAATAATAATAAAGAAACAGGCCGGCAATCCTGCACTCCAGCAATATTTACCATAGCCAACACTTGGAAGCAATGAAAATGTCCATCAACAGAGGAATTCACAAAGAAGAAGTGGTCCATGTGCACACCGGAATATGACTCCAATAAAAAAATATAAATTCATTTTAAAAAACAAAGATAAGTAAGGAGACATCAGGTTTGGGGGGTTTATCCGGGCACATTCCCCTCTAATTTATAACCGAGGACCAACACTGGCAGGAAGGTCGGATTCCCTAGTTACCAGATTGGGAAGAGCAGAAATGCTGCCGCCCTCTGGCCGTTACCTGCAACAGCAGCTTTAAAACCTGTGTTAAGGGTCACTTCCTATGCACCAGTACTGGAGGGCTGTAAATGAAACCTGCCCTCAAAGTGTCTTGAGGGAAGTAATGGCCAAAATAGTTCAAAATGTCACACATACTTCAAGAAAACAATTTGAAGAGCTAGGCTGTACTCACAGTTTCAAGGAAAAAAGGACATGCCAGAAAGCTCAATTTCAAGGGATTATGAGACGCATGCAAATCCAACCACAAAGAGGTATCAGCTCACACTAGTCAGAATAAACATCAGCAAAAAAACTACAAACAATAAATGCTGAAGGTGTTGTGGAGAAGTGCGTACCCTCACCTTGAAGTGGGACGTAACCTGGTAAGAGCCACTAATGAGAACAGAATGGAGGTGCCGTTATAAGGTAAACATTTGGCTACCATAAGATCCAGCAGGCCCACTCCTGGGCCTATAACGTAAGAAGACAGAATTGGAAAGACACAGGCAGGCAAATGTGCATTGCTGCAGTATTACAATAGCCAAGACATGGAAGCAACCAAAAAGTCCATCAACAGATGAGTGGACAAAGAAGAACTGGTACATGTACAGACGGAATATTAGCCAAGGAAAAAAAGGACACAATGTCATTTGCAGCACTGTAGATGAGTCTACAGGTAATCACGCAACATGTAGTAAGTCAGAAAGAGAAAGACACATATTGTATGGTATCACTTATAGGTGTTGCCTAAAAATTGATACCAGTGAAGATATTTCCACAGAGAAGGGCAATCACAGATTCATTAAACAAACTTATGGTTTACCAATGGAAAGGTGTGAGGATTCGATACATTCGGTCATTGGGGTTAAGAGACTCATACAAACACAGGTGAAATATATAATCACCAAAAACCTACGGAATACCAAGAGAAGACTACTCAACATTCTCTCATAACGTACATGGGAAAAGGATCCCAGGAAGAATAGACATAGGTATATGTGTAAAAGAACCACATCTTGCACACCTAGAACAAGCAAAGCATTGTAATCAAACTTGCTGTGATAAAAAATATAAATTCAATTAAAGAAACGAACAAGAAGTAGGGACATAAACTTAAGGGGCTTTTTCCTGGCAAATTCCATTCTAAATTACAACCTAGAACACGACTTCCATTGACGTTCTGTTGCCCTAGTAACCAGATTTAGTAAAGGACAGCTGCTGCCACCTTGTGGCCGTTTCACACAACAGCAGCTTTTAACCCAGTGCTAATGGTCAGTTGATATTCAAAATAATTGCAGGCGTGTAAATGACACCTGCCCTGAAAACAAATCCTGGGGCCGTATATCGACCAAAAAATTCGAAAGACGTCCACATTTCAAAACGACAGTTTCAAGAGGCATATTTTATGCACATTTGTCTTATGATTCTTTTTCTTTCTTTCTTTCTTTCTTTCTTTCGTTAAAAAAACGGGAATGGAAAAAGGCTGAACATCAGGAATTAATAAAGCCATGCAAATCCAGTGTACCAAAACGTTCACCTCACAGCCGTCAGAATGATCATCAGCAAGAAAACTCTACAAAAAATAAGTGCTGAAGGGGTTTTAGAGAACTGCATACCCTTTAGCTGCTGGTGGGATGTAACCTGGTAAGAGCCAGTAGTGAGAACAGAACGGAGGTGCGTTTCAAGGTAAAAATTGAGCTACCATGTGATCTGGTAGGCCCACTGATGGGCCTATCACCTGAGTAGACCAGAATCAAAAAGACACAGCCTGCCAGGCCTTCAATTCAGCAACATGTACCATAGCCAAGACCTGGAGGAAACCAAAATGTCCACCAACAGAAAAATGTACCAAGAAGAAGTCGTCCATGTACACAATGGAATATTAGCCATGAAAAAGCATGGAACAGTGCCGTTGCCACCACTACAGAAGGATCTAGAGATAATCACCCAACTTGAAGAAAGAAACCGAAAGACAGATATCCTATGACATCACTTATACGTGTTACCTAAAACTTGATACCCATGCAATAATTTCCAAGAGAAGGACACGCATAGATTCAGAAAACCAAATTATGTATAACCAAATGGAAAGGTGTAGGGAATGTATGAATTAGGTTATGGGGTTCAACAGACATGTACTAAGGCATATGATATATATATATATATATATATAATCACAAAATACCTATGGAATACAAAGAGAGGTCTACTCAACACTCTATAATAACATACATGGGAAAGGATCCAAAGAGGAATAGACAGATACATTGATAGGATGAACCAGAAACTGTACACCCAGGAGAATCTACATTTTTATCAAATTTGCTCTGATCATTCATAAAAATTAAATTTCAAAAGCAAACAACAATTTAGGAGATATAAGCTCTTGGGGGTTTGCGCTGGCACATTCCACTCTAATTTGCAGCGTTCTAACATGATTTCCAGGAAAGCTCTGTTGCCCCAAATCCCAGAGTTGGAAATGAAGAAATGCTGCCGCCTTGTGGCCGTTTCCCACAAGGGCAGCTTTAAACCCACAGCTAATGGTCACTTAACGTTCACAGGGACTCGGGGCTCTAAAGGACACCTGCCGTCAAAAAATGTCCTGAGGTAGGGAATGGCCAAAAAAATTCAAAACTGGCAAAATTTTCAAGGAGATAGTATGGAGGGGAAAGTTTTACTCACTCTTTTTCAACAATGAGGAAAATGGATAAAAGCTCAACATCAGGAATCATTAGACTCATGAAAATCTAACCTCCAAAACGGTTTCAACTCACACATGTCAACTACCATCAGCAAAAAGTTTACAAACAATAAATGCTGAAGGGGATTTAGAGAACTGTGTACCCTCTAGCTGCTGGTGAGATGTAAAGTGGTAACAGCCAATACTGAGAACAGAAAGGAGCTGCGTTTAAAAGTAAAACTTGAGCCACCATTCCATTCAGCAGGCCCACCGATGAGCCTCTCACCTGAGAAGTCCAGAGTCGAGAAGGCACAGGCTTCAACAGCTGCACTGCAGGAACTTTCACAATAGCCAAGGCACGGAAGCAACCAAAATGTCCATAAAACGAATGAATGGATAAAGAAGAAGTAGTCCATGTACACAATGGAATATTAGCCATGGAAAACAATGAAACACTTCTCTTTGAGGCACCATAGATGAGCCTAGAGATAATCACAGAACATGAGGTAAGTCGGAAAGCAAAAGACATATCTTATGATACCACTTATAGGCGTTATCTAAGAACTGACACAAATGAACATATTTCCACAGAGAAAGACACTCACAGACTTAGAAAACAAACTATGCTTATCTAAAAAGAAAGGTGGGGGGAATGGAAAAATTAAGAGTACACTTACCATACGTGTACAGATACCTATTAAATACGTATATCAAAAAGACCGAACATATAGCAAGGGAGGTCTATGGAACACTCTGCAATAATTTACATGGGAAGTGGATCTGTACGTGAACATGTATATGTAATGTACAAATGAACCAGATTGTGTACACCTAGGACAAACAATATTCTAATCATTACCGCGATAAAAAATTAAAACATGAATTAATGTGACATAAACTTATGGGGGTTTTTCCTGGCACATTCCATTGTAATTTACAACCTAGGAACAGGACTTCCAGAAAGGCTCTGCTGCCCTAGTAACCAGATTTGGGAATGGAGAAATGCTGCCGCCTTGTGGCCGTTTCCCACAACAGCAGCTTTAAGCCCAGGGCTAATGGTCACTAAATATTCACACTCATTGCAGGCCTGTAAATGACACCCGCCCTCAAAAAAGAAACCTGGGGTCGAAAATAGACCGAGAAATTCAAAAGAGGGCCACCTTTCAAGAAGGCAATTTCAACCGGTCTATTGTACTCACCGTTTGTTTTGGTTGTTTGTTTAACAGAAATTTAAAACGGTGTGGAAAATGCTGAACATTAGGAATAATTAAACACATGCAAATCCAAATTACGAAAACCTATCAGCTCACACCAGTCAGAAGGGCAATCAGCAAAAATTCTGCAAATAATAAATGCTGAAGGGGTTGTGGAGAAATGCCTACCCTTGGTTCAACGTGGAACATGGTAAGAGCCAGTAATGAAAACACAAAGGAGGTGCCTTGAAAAGGTAAATATTGAGCTACCATTCAATCAAGCATACCCACTTCTGGGCCTATCGCCTGAGAGGATGTGAATCAAAAGGTCACAGGCTGGGCTTCACTGGTGGCGCAGTGGTTGAGAGTCCGCCTGCCGATGCAGGGGACACGGGTTCGTGCCCCGGTCCGGGAAGAACCCACATGCTGCGGAGCGGCTAGTCCCATGAGCTATGGCTGCTGGGCCTGCGTGTCTGGAGCCTGTGCTCTGCAACGGGAGGGGCCACGGCAGTGAGAAGCCCACGTACCACAAAAATTAATAATAATAATAAAGAAACAGGCCGGCAATCCTGCACTCCAGCAATATTTACCATAGCCAACACTTGGAAGCAATGAAAATGTCCATCAACAGAGGAATTCACAAAGAAGAAGTGGTCCACGTACACAGCAGAATATGACTCCAATAAAAAAATAAAAATTCATTTTAAAAAACAAAGATAAGTAAGGAGACATCAGGTTTTGGGGGTTTATCCGGGCACATTCCCCTCTAATTTATAACCGAGGACCAACGCTGGCAGGAAGGTCAGATACCCTAGTTACCAGATTGGGAAAAGCAGAAATGCTGCCGCCCTCTGGCCGTTACCTGCAACAGCAGCTTTAAAACCTGTGTTAAGGGTCACTTCCTATGCACCAGTACTGGAGGGCTGTAAATGAAACCTGCCCTCAAAGTGTCTTGAGGGAAGTAATGGCCAAAATAGTTCAAAATGTCACACATACTTCAAGAAAACAATTTGAAGAGCTAGGCTGTACTCACAGTTTCAAGGAAAAAAGGACATGCCAGAAAGCTCAATTTCAAGGGATTATGAGACGCATGCAAATCCAACCACAAAGAGGTATCAGCTCACACTAGTCAGAATAAACATCAGCAAAAAAACTACAAACAATAAATGCTGAAGGTGTTGTGGAGAAGTGCGTACCCTCACCTTGAAGTGGGACGTAACCTGGTAAGAGCCACTAATGAGAACAGAATGGAGGTGCCGTTATAAGGTAAACATTTGGCTACCATAAGATCCAGCAGGCCCACTCCTGGGCCTATAACGTAAGAAGACAGAATTGGAAAGACACAGGCAGGCAAATGTGCATTGCTGCAGTATTACAATAGCCAAGACATGGAAGCAACCAAAAAGTCCATCAACAGATGAGTGGACAAAGAAGAACTGGTACATGTACAGACGGAATATTAGCCAAGGAAAAAAAGGACACAATGTCATTTGCAGCACTGTAGATGAGTCTACAGGTAATCACGCAACATGTAGTAAGTCAGAAAGAGAAAGACACATATTGTATGGTATCACTTATAGGTGTTGCCTAAAAATTGATACCAGTGAAGATATTTCCACAGAGAAGGGCAATCACAGATTCATTAAACAAACTTATGGTTTACCAATGGAAAGGTGTGAGGATTCGATACATTCGGTCATTGGGGTTAAGAGACTCATACAAACACAGGTGAAATATATAATCACCAAAAACCTACGGAATACCAAGAGAAGACTACTCAACATTCTCTCATAACGTACATGGGAAAAGGATCCCAGGAAGAATAGACATAGGTATATGTGTAAAAGAACCACATCTTGCACACCTAGAACAAGCAAAGCATTGTAATCAAACTTGCTGTGATAAAAAATATAAATTCAATTAAAGAAACGAACAAGAAGTAGGGACATAAACTTAAGGGGCTTTTTCCTGGCAAATTCCATTCTAAATTACAACCTAGAACACGACTTCCATTGACGTTCTGTTGCCCTAGTAACCAGATTTAGTAAAGGACAGCTGCTGCCACCTTGTGGCCGTTTCACACAACAGCAGCTTTTAACCCAGTGCTAATGGTCAGTTGATATTCAAAATAATTGCAGGCGTGTAAATGACACCTGCCCTGAAAACAAATCCTGGGGCCGTATATCGACCAAAAAATTCGAAAGACGTCCACATTTCAAAACGACAGTTTCAAGAGGCATATTTTATGCACATTTGTCTTATGATTCTTTTTCTTTCTTTCTTTCTTTCTTTCTTTCGTTAAAAAAACGGGAATGGAAAAAGGCTGAACATCAGGAATTAATAAAGCCATGCAAATCCAGTGTACCAAAACGTTCACCTCACAGCCGTCAGAATGATCATCAGCAAGAAAACTCTACAAAAAATAAGTGCTGAAGGGGTTTTAGAGAACTGCATACCCTTTAGCTGCTGGTGGGATGTAACCTGGTAAGAGCCAGTAGTGAGAACAGAACGGAGGTGCGTTTCAAGGTAAAAATTGAGCTACCATGTGATCTGGTAGGCCCACTGATGGGCCTATCACCTGAGTAGACCAGAATCAAAAAGACACAGCCTGCCAGGCCTTCAATTCAGCAACATGTACCATAGCCAAGACCTGGAGGAAACCAAAATGTCCACCAACAGAAAAATGTACCAAGAAGAAGTCGTCCATGTACACAATGGAATATTAGCCATGAAAAAGCATGGAACAGTGCCGTTGCCACCACTACAGAAGGATCTAGAGATAATCACCCAACTTGAAGAAAGAAACCGAAAGACAGATATCCTATGACATCACTTATACGTGTTACCTAAAACTTGATACCCATGCAATAATTTCCAAGAGAAGGACACGCATAGATTCAGAAAACCAAATTATGTATAACCAAATGGAAAGGTGTAGGGAATGTATGAATTAGGTTATGGGGTTCAACAGACATGTACTAAGGCATATGATATATATATATATATATATATATAATCACAAAATACCTATGGAATACAAAGAGAGGTCTACTCAACACTCTATAATAACATACATGGGAAAGGATCCAAAGAGGAATAGACAGATACATTGATAGGATGAACCAGAAACTGTACACCCAGGAGAATCTACATTTTTATCAAATTTGCTCTGATCATTCATAAAAATTAAATTTCAAAAGCAAACAACAATTTAGGAGATATAAGCTCTTGGGGGTTTGCGCTGGCACATTCCACTCTAATTTGCAGCGTTCTAACATGATTTCCAGGAAAGCTCTGTTGCCCCAAATCCCAGAGTTGGAAATGAAGAAATGCTGCCGCCTTGTGGCCGTTTCCCACAAGGGCAGCTTTAAACCCACAGCTAATGGTCACTTAACGTTCACAGGGACTCGGGGCTCTAAAGGACACCTGCCGTCAAAAAATGTCCTGAGGTAGGGAATGGCCAAAAAAATTCAAAACTGGCAAAATTTTCAAGGAGATAGTATGGAGGGGAAAGTTTTACTCACTCTTTTTCAACAATGAGGAAAATGGATAAAAGCTCAACATCAGGAATCATTAGACTCATGAAAATCTAACCTCCAAAACGGTTTCAACTCACACATGTCAACTACCATCAGCAAAAAGTTTACAAACAATAAATGCTGAAGGGGATTTAGAGAACTGTGTACCCTCTAGCTGCTGGTGAGATGTAAAGTGGTAACAGCCAATACTGAGAACAGAAAGGAGCTGCGTTTAAAAGTAAAACTTGAGCCACCATTCCATTCAGCAGGCCCACCGATGAGCCTCTCACCTGAGAAGTCCAGAGTCGAGAAGGCACAGGCTTCAACAGCTGCACTGCAGGAACTTTCACAATAGCCAAGGCACGGAAGCAACCAAAATGTCCATAAAACGAATGAATGGATAAAGAAGAAGTAGTCCATGTACACAATGGAATATTAGCCATGGAAAACAATGAAACACTTCTCTTTGAGGCACCATAGATGAGCCTAGAGATAATCACAGAACATGAGGTAAGTCGGAAAGCAAAAGACATATCTTATGATACCACTTATAGGCGTTATCTAAGAACTGACACAAATGAACATATTTCCACAGAGAAAGACACTCACAGACTTAGAAAACAAACTATGCTTATCTAAAAAGAAAGGTGGGGGGAATGGAAAAATTAAGAGTACACTTACCATACGTGTACAGATACCTATTAAATACGTATATCAAAAAGACCGAACATATAGCAAGGGAGGTCTATGGAACACTCTGCAATAATTTACATGGGAAGTGGATCTGTACGTGAACATGTATATGTAATGTACAAATGAACCAGATTGTGTACACCTAGGACAAACAATATTCTAATCATTACCGCGATAAAAAATTAAAACATGAATTAATGTGACATAAACTTATGGGGGTTTTTCCTGGCACATTCCATTGTAATTTACAACCTAGGAACAGGACTTCCAGAAAGGCTCTGCTGCCCTAGTAACCAGATTTGGGAATGGAGAAATGCTGCCGCCTTGTGGCCGTTTCCCACAACAGCAGCTTTAAGCCCAGGGCTAATGGTCACTAAATATTCACACTCATTGCAGGCCTGTAAATGACACCCGCCCTCAAAAAAGAAACCTGGGGTCGAAAATAGACCGAGAAATTCAAAAGAGGGCCACCTTTCAAGAAGGCAATTTCAACCGGTCTATTGTACTCACCGTTTGTTTTGGTTGTTTGTTTAACAGAAATTTAAAACGGTGTGGAAAATGCTGAACATTAGGAATAATTAAACACATGCAAATCCAAATTACGAAAACCTATCAGCTCACACCAGTCAGAAGGGCAATCAGCAAAAATTCTGCAAATAATAAATGCTGAAGGGGTTGTGGAGAAATGCCTACCCTTGGTTCAACGTGGAACATGGTAAGAGCCAGTAATGAAAACACAAAGGAGGTGCCTTGAAAAGGTAAATATTGAGCTACCATTCAATCAAGCATACCCACTTCTGGGCCTATCGCCTGAGAGGATGTGAATCAAAAGGTCACAGGCTGGGCTTCACTGGTGGCGCAGTGGTTGAGAGTCCGCCTGCCGATGCAGGGGACACGGGTTCGTGCCCCGGTCCGGGAAGAACCCACATGCTGCGGAGCGGCTAGTCCCATGAGCTATGGCTGCTGGGCCTGCGTGTCTGGAGCCTGTGCTCTGCAACGGGAGGGGCCACGGCAGTGAGAAGCCCACGTACCACAAAAATTAATAATAATAATAAAGAAACAGGCCGGCAATCCTGCACTCCAGCAATATTTACCATAGCCAACACTTGGAAGCAATGAAAATGTCCATCAACAGAGGAATTCACAAAGAAGAAGTGGTCCACGTACACAGCAGAATATGACTCCAATAAAAAAATAAAAATTCATTTTAAAAAACAAAGATAAGTAAGGAGACATCAGGTTTTGGGGGTTTATCCGGGCACATTCCCCTCTAATTTATAACCGAGGACCAACGCTGGCAGGAAGGTCAGATACCCTAGTTACCAGATTGGGAAAAGCAGAAATGCTGCCGCCCTCTGGCCGTTACCTGCAACAGCAGCTTTAAAACCTGTGTTAAGGGTCACTTCCTATGCACCAGTACTGGAGGGCTGTAAATGAAACCTGCCCTCAAAGTGTCTTGAGGGAAGTAATGGCCAAAATAGTTCAAAATGTCACACATACTTCAAGAAAACAATTTGAAGAGCTAGGCTGTACTCACAGTTTCAAGGAAAAAAGGACATGCCAGAAAGCTCAATTTCAAGGGATTATGAGACGCATGCAAATCCAACCACAAAGAGGTATCAGCTCACACTAGTCAGAATAAACATCAGCAAAAAAACTACAAACAATAAATGCTGAAGGTGTTGTGGAGAAGTGCGTACCCTCACCTTGAAGTGGGACGTAACCTGGTAAGAGCCACTAATGAGAACAGAATGGAGGTGCCGTTATAAGGTAAACATTTGGCTACCATAAGATCCAGCAGGCCCACTCCTGGGCCTATAACGTAAGAAGACAGAATTGGAAAGACACAGGCAGGCAAATGTGCATTGCTGCAGTATTACAATAGCCAAGACATGGAAGCAACCAAAAAGTCCATCAACAGATGAGTGGACAAAGAAGAACTGGTACATGTACAGACGGAATATTAGCCAAGGAAAAAAAGGACACAATGTCATTTGCAGCACTGTAGATGAGTCTACAGGTAATCACGCAACATGTAGTAAGTCAGAAAGAGAAAGACACATATTGTATGGTATCACTTATAGGTGTTGCCTAAAAATTGATACCAGTGAAGATATTTCCACAGAGAAGGGCAATCACAGATTCATTAAACAAACTTATGGTTTACCAATGGAAAGGTGTGAGGATTCGATACATTCGGTCATTGGGGTTAAGAGACTCATACAAACACAGGTGAAATATATAATCACCAAAAACCTACGGAATACCAAGAGAAGACTACTCAACATTCTCTCATAACGTACATGGGAAAAGGATCCCAGGAAGAATAGACATAGGTATATGTGTAAAAGAACCACATCTTGCACACCTAGAACAAGCAAAGCATTGTAATCAAACTTGCTGTGATAAAAAATATAAATTCAATTAAAGAAACGAACAAGAAGTAGGGACATAAACTTAAGGGGCTTTTTCCTGGCAAATTCCATTCTAAATTACAACCTAGAACACGACTTCCATTGACGTTCTGTTGCCCTAGTAACCAGATTTAGTAAAGGACAGCTGCTGCCACCTTGTGGCCGTTTCACACAACAGCAGCTTTTAACCCAGTGCTAATGGTCAGTTGATATTCAAAATAATTGCAGGCGTGTAAATGACACCTGCCCTGAAAACAAATC
The DNA here is from genome assembly GCF_964165515.1 of Mesoplodon bidens. Classification (NCBI taxonomy): domain Eukaryota; kingdom Metazoa; phylum Chordata; class Mammalia; order Artiodactyla; family Ziphiidae; genus Mesoplodon; species Mesoplodon bidens. The sequence continues at coordinate 78,564,314 of NC_138162.1, read as the reverse complement.
CTGGGGCCGTATATCGACCAAAAAATTCGAAAGACGTCCACATTTCAAAACGACAGTTTCAAGAGGCATATTTTATGCACATTTGTCTTATGATTCTTTTTCTTTCTTTCTTTCTTTCTTTCTTTCTTTCTTTCGTTAAAAAAACGGGAATGGAAAAAGGCTGAACATCAGGAATTAATAAAGCCATGCAAATCCAGTGTACCAAAACGTTCACCTCACAGCCGTCAGAATGATCATCAGCAAGAAAACTCTACAAAAAATAAGTGCTGAAGGGGTTTTAGAGAACTGCATACCCTTTAGCTGCTGGTGGGATGTAACCTGGTAAGAGCCAGTAGTGAGAACAGAACGGAGGTGCGTTTCAAGGTAAAAATTGAGCTACCATGTGATCTGGTAGGCCCACTGATGGGCCTATCACCTGAGTAGACCAGAATCAAAAAGACACAGCCTGCCAGGCCTTCAATTCAGCAACATGTACCATAGCCAAGACCTGGAGGAAACCAAAATGTCCACCAACAGAAAAATGTACCAAGAAGAAGTCGTCCATGTACACAATGGAATATTAGCCATGAAAAAGCATGGAACAGTGCCGTTGCCACCACTACAGAAGGATCTAGAGATAATCACCCAACTTGAAGAAAGAAACCGAAAGACAGATATCCTATGACATCACTTATACGTGTTACCTAAAACTTGATACCCATGCAATAATTTCCAAGAGAAGGACACGCATAGATTCAGAAAACCAAATTATGTATAACCAAATGGAAAGGTGTAGGGAATGTATGAATTAGGTTATGGGGTTCAACAGACATGTACTAAGGCATATGATATATATATATATATATATATATAATCACAAAATACCTATGGAATACAAAGAGAGGTCTACTCAACACTCTATAATAACATACATGGGAAAGGATCCAAAGAGGAATAGACAGATACATTGATAGGATGAACCAGAAACTGTACACCCAGGAGAATCTACATTTTTATCAAATTTGCTCTGATCATTCATAAAAATTAAATTTCAAAAGCAAACAACAATTTAGGAGATATAAGCTCTTGGGGGTTTGCGCTGGCACATTCCACTCTAATTTGCAGCGTTCTAACATGATTTCCAGGAAAGCTCTGTTGCCCCAAATCCCAGAGTTGGAAATGAAGAAATGCTGCCGCCTTGTGGCCGTTTCCCACAAGGGCAGCTTTAAACCCACAGCTAATGGTCACTTAACGTTCACAGGGACTCGGGGCTCTAAAGGACACCTGCCGTCAAAAAATGTCCTGAGGTAGGGAATGGCCAAAAAAATTCAAAACTGGCAAAATTTTCAAGGAGATAGTATGGAGGGGAAAGTTTTACTCACTCTTTTTCAACAATGAGGAAAATGGATAAAAGCTCAACATCAGGAATCATTAGACTCATGAAAATCTAACCTCCAAAACGGTTTCAACTCACACATGTCAACTACCATCAGCAAAAAGTTTACAAACAATAAATGCTGAAGGGGATTTAGAGAACTGTGTACCCTCTAGCTGCTGGTGAGATGTAAAGTGGTAACAGCCAATACTGAGAACAGAAAGGAGCTGCGTTTAAAAGTAAAACTTGAGCCACCATTCCATTCAGCAGGCCCACCGATGAGCCTCTCACCTGAGAAGTCCAGAGTCGAGAAGGCACAGGCTTCAACAGCTGCACTGCAGGAACTTTCACAATAGCCAAGGCACGGAAGCAACCAAAATGTCCATAAAACGAATGAATGGATAAAGAAGAAGTAGTCCATGTACACAATGGAATATTAGCCATGGAAAACAATGAAACACTTCTCTTTGAGGCACCATAGATGAGCCTAGAGATAATCACAGAACATGAGGTAAGTCGGAAAGCAAAAGACATATCTTATGATACCACTTATAGGCGTTATCTAAGAACTGACACAAATGAACATATTTCCACAGAGAAAGACACTCACAGACTTAGAAAACAAACTATGCTTATCTAAAAAGAAAGGTGGGGGGAATGGAAAAATTAAGAGTACACTTACCATACGTGTACAGATACCTATTAAATACGTATATCAAAAAGACCGAACATATAGCAAGGGAGGTCTATGGAACACTCTGCAATAATTTACATGGGAAGTGGATCTGTACGTGAACATGTATATGTAATGTACAAATGAACCAGATTGTGTACACCTAGGACAAACAATATTCTAATCATTACCGCGATAAAAAATTAAAACATGAATTAATGTGACATAAACTTATGGGGGTTTTTCCTGGCACATTCCATTGTAATTTACAACCTAGGAACAGGACTTCCAGAAAGGCTCTGCTGCCCTAGTAACCAGATTTGGGAATGGAGAAATGCTGCCGCCTTGTGGCCGTTTCCCACAACAGCAGCTTTAAGCCCAGGGCTAATGGTCACTAAATATTCACACTCATTGCAGGCCTGTAAATGACACCCGCCCTCAAAAAAGAAACCTGGGGTCGAAAATAGACCGAGAAATTCAAAAGAGGGCCACCTTTCAAGAAGGCAATTTCAACCGGTCTATTGTACTCACCGTTTGTTTTGGTTGTTTGTTTAACAGAAATTTAAAACGGTGTGGAAAATGCTGAACATTAGGAATAATTAAACACATGCAAATCCAAATTACGAAAACCTATCAGCTCACACCAGTCAGAAGGGCAATCAGCAAAAATTCTGCAAATAATAAATGCTGAAGGGGTTGTGGAGAAATGCCTACCCTTGGTTCAACGTGGAACATGGTAAGAGCCAGTAATGAAAACACAAAGGAGGTGCCTTGAAAAGGTAAATATTGAGCTACCATTCAATCAAGCATACCCACTTCTGGGCCTATCGCCTGAGAGGATGTGAATCAAAAGGTCACAGGCTGGGCTTCACTGGTGGCGCAGTGGTTGAGAGTCCGCCTGCCGATGCAGGGGACACGGGTTCGTGCCCCGGTCCGGGAAGAACCCACATGCTGCGGAGCGGCTAGTCCCATGAGCTATGGCTGCTGGGCCTGCGTGTCTGGAGCCTGTGCTCTGCAACGGGAGGGGCCACGGCAGTGAGAAGCCCACGTACCACAAAAATTAATAATAATAATAAAGAAACAGGCCGGCAATCCTGCACTCCAGCAATATTTACCATAGCCAACACTTGGAAGCAATGAAAATGTCCATCAACAGAGGAATTCACAAAGAAGAAGTGGTCCACGTACACAGCAGAATATGACTCCAATAAAAAAATAAAAATTCATTTTAAAAAACAAAGATAAGTAAGGAGACATCAGGTTTTGGGGGTTTATCCGGGCACATTCCCCTCTAATTTATAACCGAGGACCAACGCTGGCAGGAAGGTCAGATACCCTAGTTACCAGATTGGGAAAAGCAGAAATGCTGCCGCCCTCTGGCCGTTACCTGCAACAGCAGCTTTAAAACCTGTGTTAAGGGTCACTTCCTATGCACCAGTACTGGAGGGCTGTAAATGAAACCTGCCCTCAAAGTGTCTTGAGGGAAGTAATGGCCAAAATAGTTCAAAATGTCACACATACTTCAAGAAAACAATTTGAAGAGCTAGGCTGTACTCACAGTTTCAAGGAAAAAAGGACATGCCAGAAAGCTCAATTTCAAGGGATTATGAGACGCATGCAAATCCAACCACAAAGAGGTATCAGCTCACACTAGTCAGAATAAACATCAGCAAAAAAACTACAAACAATAAATGCTGAAGGTGTTGTGGAGAAGTGCGTACCCTCACCTTGAAGTGGGACGTAACCTGGTAAGAGCCACTAATGAGAACAGAATGGAGGTGCCGTTATAAGGTAAACATTTGGCTACCATAAGATCCAGCAGGCCCACTCCTGGGCCTATAACGTAAGAAGACAGAATTGGAAAGACACAGGCAGGCAAATGTGCATTGCTGCAGTATTACAATAGCCAAGACATGGAAGCAACCAAAAAGTCCATCAACAGATGAGTGGACAAAGAAGAACTGGTACATGTACAGACGGAATATTAGCCAAGGAAAAAAAGGACACAATGTCATTTGCAGCACTGTAGATGAGTCTACAGGTAATCACGCAACATGTAGTAAGTCAGAAAGAGAAAGACACATATTGTATGGTATCACTTATAGGTGTTGCCTAAAAATTGATACCAGTGAAGATATTTCCACAGAGAAGGGCAATCACAGATTCATTAAACAAACTTATGGTTTACCAATGGAAAGGTGTGAGGATTCGATACATTCGGTCATTGGGGTTAAGAGACTCATACAAACACAGGTGAAATATATAATCACCAAAAACCTACGGAATACCAAGAGAAGACTACTCAACATTCTCTCATAACGTACATGGGAAAAGGATCCCAGGAAGAATAGACATAGGTATATGTGTAAAAGAACCACATCTTGCACACCTAGAACAAGCAAAGCATTGTAATCAAACTTGCTGTGATAAAAAATATAAATTCAATTAAAGAAACGAACAAGAAGTAGGGACATAAACTTAAGGGGCTTTTTCCTGGCAAATTCCATTCTAAATTACAACCTAGAACACGACTTCCATTGACGTTCTGTTGCCCTAGTAACCAGATTTAGTAAAGGACAGCTGCTGCCACCTTGTGGCCGTTTCACACAACAGCAGCTTTTAACCCAGTGCTAATGGTCAGTTGATATTCAAAATAATTGCAGGCGTGTAAATGACACCTGCCCTGAAAACAAATCCTGGGGCCGTATATCGACCAAAAAATTCGAAAGACGTCCACATTTCAAAACGACAGTTTCAAGAGGCATATTTTATGCACATTTGTCTTATGATTCTTTTTCTTTCTTTCTTTCTTTCTTTCTTTCGTTAAAAAAACGGGAATGGAAAAAGGCTGAACATCAGGAATTAATAAAGCCATGCAAATCCAGTGTACCAAAACGTTCACCTCACAGCCGTCAGAATGATCATCAGCAAGAAAACTCTACAAAAAATAAGTGCTGAAGGGGTTTTAGAGAACTGCATACCCTTTAGCTGCTGGTGGGATGTAACCTGGTAAGAGCCAGTAGTGAGAACAGAACGGAGGTGCGTTTCAAGGTAAAAATTGAGCTACCATGTGATCTGGTAGGCCCACTGATGGGCCTATCACCTGAGTAGACCAGAATCAAAAAGACACAGCCTGCCAGGCCTTCAATTCAGCAACATGTACCATAGCCAAGACCTGGAGGAAACCAAAATGTCCACCAACAGAAAAATGTACCAAGAAGAAGTCGTCCATGTACACAATGGAATATTAGCCATGAAAAAGCATGGAACAGTGCCGTTGCCACCACTACAGAAGGATCTAGAGATAATCACCCAACTTGAAGAAAGAAACCGAAAGACAGATATCCTATGACATCACTTATACGTGTTACCTAAAACTTGATACCCATGCAATAATTTCCAAGAGAAGGACACGCATAGATTCAGAAAACCAAATTATGTATAACCAAATGGAAAGGTGTAGGGAATGTATGAATTAGGTTATGGGGTTCAACAGACATGTACTAAGGCATATGATATATATATATATATATATATAATCACAAAATACCTATGGAATACAAAGAGAGGTCTACTCAACACTCTATAATAACATACATGGGAAAGGATCCAAAGAGGAATAGACAGATACATTGATAGGATGAACCAGAAACTGTACACCCAGGAGAATCTACATTTTTATCAAATTTGCTCTGATCATTCATAAAAATTAAATTTCAAAAGCAAACAACAATTTAGGAGATATAAGCTCTTGGGGGTTTGCGCTGGCACATTCCACTCTAATTTGCAGCGTTCTAACATGATTTCCAGGAAAGCTCTGTTGCCCCAAATCCCAGAGTTGGAAATGAAGAAATGCTGCCGCCTTGTGGCCGTTTCCCACAAGGGCAGCTTTAAACCCACAGCTAATGGTCACTTAACGTTCACAGGGACTCGGGGCTCTAAAGGACACCTGCCGTCAAAAAATGTCCTGAGGTAGGGAATGGCCAAAAAAATTCAAAACTGGCAAAATTTTCAAGGAGATAGTATGGAGGGGAAAGTTTTACTCACTCTTTTTCAACAATGAGGAAAATGGATAAAAGCTCAACATCAGGAATCATTAGACTCATGAAAATCTAACCTCCAAAACGGTTTCAACTCACACATGTCAACTACCGTCAGCAAAAAGTTTACAAACAATAAATGCTGAAGGGGATTTAGAGAACTGTGTACCCTCTAGCTGCTGGTGAGATGTAAAGTGGTAACAGCCAATACTGAGAACAGAAAGGAGCTGCGTTTAAAAGTAAAACTTGAGCCACCATTCCATTCAGCAGGCCCACCGATGAGCCTCTCACCTGAGAAGTCCAGAGTCGAGAAGGCACAGGCTTCAACAGCTGCACTGCAGGAACTTTCACAATAGCCAAGGCACGGAAGCAACCAAAATGTCCATAAAACGAATGAATGGATAAAGAAGAAGTAGTCCATGTACACAATGGAATATTAGCCATGGAAAACAATGAAACACTTCTCTTTGAGGCACCATAGATGAGCCTAGAGATAATCACAGAACATGAGGTAAGTCGGAAAGCAAAAGACATATCTTATGATACCACTTATAGGCGTTATCTAAGAACTGACACAAATGAACATATTTCCACAGAGAAAGACACTCACAGACTTAGAAAACAAACTATGCTTATCTAAAAAGAAAGGTGGGGGGAATGGAAAAATTAAGAGTACACTTACCATACGTGTACAGATACCTATTAAATACGTATATCAAAAAGACCGAACATATAGCAAGGGAGGTCTATGGAACACTCGGCAATAATTTACATGGGAAGTGGATCTGTACGTGAACATGTATATGTAATGTACAAATGAACCAGATTGTGTACACCTAGGACAAACAATATTCTAATCATTACCGCGATAAAAAATTAAAACATGAATTAATGTGACATAAACTTATGGGGGTTTTTCCTGGCACATTCCATTGTAATTTACAACCTAGGAACAGGACTTCCAGAAAGGCTCTGCTGCCCTAGTAACCAGATTTGGGAATGGAGAAATGCTGCCGCCTTGTGGCCGTTTCCCACAACAGCAGCTTTAAGCCCAGGGCTAATGGTCACTAAATATTCACACTCATTGCAGGCCTGTAAATGACACCCGCCCTCAAAAAAGAAACCTGGGGTCGAAAATAGACCGAGAAATTCAAAAGAGGGCCACCTTTCAAGAAGGCAATTTCAACCGGTCTATTGTACTCACCGTTTGTTTTGGTTGTTTGTTTAACAGAAATTTAAAACGGTGTGGAAAATGCTGAACATTAGGAATAATTAAACACATGCAAATCCAAATTACGAAAACCTATCAGCTCACACCAGTCAGAAGGGCAATCAGCAAAAATTCTGCAAATAATAAATGCTGAAGGGGTTGTGGAGAAATGCCTACCCTTGGTTCAACGTGGAACATGGTAAGAGCCAGTAATGAAAACACAAAGGAGGTGCCTTGAAAAGGTAAATATTGAGCTACCATTCAATCAAGCATACCCACTTCTGGGCCTATCGCCTGAGAGGATGTGAATCAAAAGGTCACAGGCTGGGCTTCACTGGTGGCGCAGTGGTTGAGAGTCCGCCTGCCGATGCAGGGGACACGGGTTCGTGCCCCGGTCCGGGAAGAACCCACATGCTGCGGAGCGGCTAGTCCCATGAGCTATGGCTGCTGGGCCTGCGTGTCTGGAGCCTGTGCTCTGCAACGGGAGGGGCCACGGCAGTGAGAAGCCCACGTACCACAAAAATTAATAATAATAATAAAGAAACAGGCCGGCAATCCTGCACTCCAGCAATATTTACCATAGCCAACACTTGGAAGCAATGAAAATGTCCATCAACAGAGGAATTCACAAAGAAGAAGTGGTCCACGTACACAGCAGAATATGACTCCAATAAAAAAATAAAAATTCATTTTAAAAAACAAAGATAAGTAAGGAGACATCAGGTTTTGGGGGTTTATCCGGGCACATTCCCCTCTAATTTATAACCGAGGACCAACGCTGGCAGGAAGGTCAGATACCCTAGTTACCAGATTGGGAAAAGCAGAAATGCTGCCGCCCTCTGGCCGTTACCTGCAACAGCAGCTTTAAAACCTGTGTTAAGGGTCACTTCCTATGCACCAGTACTGGAGGGCTGTAAATGAAACCTGCCCTCAAAGTGTCTTGAGGGAAGTAATGGCCAAAATAGTTCAAAATGTCACACATACTTCAAGAAAACAATTTGAAGAGCTAGGCTGTACTCACAGTTTCAAGGAAAAAAGGACATGCCAGAAAGCTCAATTTCAAGGGATTATGAGACGCATGCAAATCCAACCACAAAGAGGTATCAGCTCACACTAGTCAGAATAAACATCAGCAAAAAAACTACAAACAATAAATGCTGAAGGTGTTGTGGAGAAGTGCGTACCCTCACCTTGAAGTGGGACGTAACCTGGTAAGAGCCACTAATGAGAACAGAATGGAGGTGCCGTTATAAGGTAAACATTTGGCTACCATAAGATCCAGCAGGCCCACTCCTGGGCTTATAACGTAAGAAGACAGAATTGGAAAGACACAGGCAGGCAAATGTGCATTGCTGCAGTATTACAATAGCCAAGACATGGAAGCAACCAAAAAGTCCATCAACAGATGAGTGGACAAAGAAGAACTGGTACATGTACAGACGGAATATTAGCCAAGGAAAAAAAGGACACAATGTCATTTGCAGCACTGTAGATGAGTCTACAGGTAATCACGCAACATGTAGTAAGTCAGAAAGAGAAAGACACATATTGTATGGTATCACTTATAGGTGTTGCCTAAAAATTGATACCAGTGAAGATATTTCCACAGAGAAGGGCAATCACAGATTCATTAAACAAACTTATGGTTTACCAATGGAAAGGTGTGAGGATTCGATACATTCGGTCATTGGGGTTAAGAGACTCATACAAACACAGGTGAAATATATAATCACCAAAAACCTACGGAATACCAAGAGAAGACTACTCAACATTCTCTCATAACGTACATGGGAAAAGGATCCCAGGAAGAATAGACATAGGTATATGTGTAAAAGAACCACATCTTGCACACCTAGAACAAGCAAAGCATTGTAATCAAACTTGCTGTGATAAAAAATATAAATTCAATTAAAGAAACGAACAAGAAGTAGGGACATAAACTTAAGGGGCTTTTTCCTGGCAAATTCCATTCTAAATTACAACCTAGAACACGACTTCCATTGACGTTCTGTTGCCCTAGTAACCAGATTTAGTAAAGGACAGCTGCTGCCACCTTGTGGCCGTTTCACACAACAGCAGCTTTTAACCCAGTGCTAATGGTCAGTTGATATTCAAAATAATTGCAGGCGTGTAAATGACACCTGCCCTGAAAACAAATCCTGGGGCCGTATATCGACCAAAAAATTCGAAAGACGTCCACATTTCAAAACGACAGTTTCAAGAGGCATATTTTATGCACATTTGTCTTATGATTCTTTTTCTTTCTTTCTTTCTTTCTTTCTTTCTTTCTTTCTTTCGTTAAAAAAACGGGAATGGAAAAAGGCTGAACATCAGGAATTAATAAAGCCATGCAAATCCAGTGTACCAAAACGTTCACCTCACAGCCGTCAGAATGATCATCAGCAAGAAAACTCTACAAAAAATAAGTGCTGAAGGGGTTTTAGAGAACTGCATACCCTTTAGCTGCTGGTGGGATGTAACCTGGTAAGAGCCAGTAGTGAGAACAGAACGGAGGTGCGTTTCAAGGTAAAAATTGAGCTACCATGTGATCTGGTAGGCCCACTGATGGGCCTATCACCTGAGTAGACCAGAATCAAAAAGACACAGCCTGCCAGGCCTTCAATTCAGCAACATGTACCATAGCCAAGACCTGGAGGAAACCAAAATGTCCACCAACAGAAAAATGTACCAAGAAGAAGTCGTCCATGTACACAATGGAATATTAGCCATGAAAAAGCATGGAACAGTGCCGTTGCCACCACTACAGAAGGATCTAGAGATAATCACCCAACTTGAAGAAAGAAACCGAAAGACAGATATCCTATGACATCACTTATACGTGTTACCTAAAACTTGATACCCATGCAATAATTTCCAAGAGAAGGACACGCATAGATTCAGAAAACCAAATTATGTATAACCAAATGGAAAGGTGTAGGGAATGTATGAATTAGGTTATGGGGTTCAACAGACATGTACTAAGGCATATGATATATATATATATATATATATAATCACAAAATACCTATGGAATACAAAGAGAGGTCTACTCAACACTCTATAATAACATACATGGGAAAGGATCCAAAGAGGAATAGACAGATACATTGATAGGATGAACCAGAAACTGTACACCCAGGAGAATCTACATTTTTATCAAATTTGCTCTGATCATTCATAAAAATTAAATTTCAAAAGCAAACAACAATTTAGGAGATATAAGCTCTTGGGGGTTTGCGCTGGCACATTCCACTCTAATTTGCAGCGTTCTAACATGATTTCCAGGAAAGCTCTGTTGCCCCAAATCCCAGAGTTGGAAATGAAGAAATGCTGCCGCCTTGTGGCCGTTTCCCACAAGGGCAGCTTTAAACCCACAGCTAATGGTCACTTAACGTTCACAGGGACTCGGGGCTCTAAAGGACACCTGCCGTCAAAAAATGTCCTGAGGTAGGGAATGGCCAAAAAAATTCAAAACTGGCAAAATTTTCAAGGAGATAGTATGGAGGGGAAAGTTTTACTCACTCTTTTTCAACAATGAGGAAAATGGATAAAAGCTCAACATCAGGAATCATTAGACTCATGAAAATCTAACCTCCAAAACGGTTTCAACTCACACATGTCAACTACCATCAGCAAAAAGTTTACAAACAATAAATGCTGAAGGGGATTTAGAGAACTGTGTACCCTCTAGCTGCTGGTGAGATGTAAAGTGGTAACAGCCAATACTGAGAACAGAAAGGAGCTGCGTTTAAAAGTAAAACTTGAGCCACCATTCCATTCAGCAGGCCCACCGATGAGCCTCTCACCTGAGAAGTCCAGAGTCGAGAAGGCACAGGCTTCAACAGCTGCACTGCAGGAACTTTCACAATAGCCAAGGCACGGAAGCAACCAAAATGTCCATAAAACGAATGAATGGATAAAGAAGAAGTAGTCCATGTACACAATGGAATATTAGCCATGGAAAACAATGAAACACTTCTCTTTGAGGCACCATAGATGAGCCTAGAGATAATCACAGAACATGAGGTAAGTCGGAAAGCAAAAGACATATCTTATGATACCACTTATAGGCGTTATCTAAGAACTGACACAAATGAACATATTTCCACAGAGAAAGACACTCACAGACTTAGAAAACAAACTATGCTTATCTAAAAAGAAAGGTGGGGGGAATGGAAAAATTAAGAGTACACTTACCATACGTGTACAGATACCTATTAAATACGTATATCAAAAAGACCGAACATATAGCAAGGGAGGTCTATGGAACACTCGGCAATAATTTACATGGGAAGTGGATCTGTACGTGAACATGTATATGTAATGTACAAATGAACCAGATTGTGTACACCTAGGACAAACAATATTCTAATCATTACCGCGATAAAAAATTAAAACATGAATTAATGTGACATAAACTTATGGGGGTTTTTCCTGGCACATTCCATTGTAATTTACAACCTAGGAACAGGACTTCCAGAAAGGCTCTGCTGCCCTAGTAACCAGATTTGGGAATGGAGAAATGCTGCCGCCTTGTGGCCGTTTCCCACAACAGCAGCTTTAAGCCCAGGGCTAATGGTCACTAAATATTCACACTCATTGCAGGCCTGTAAATGACACCCGCCCTCAAAAAAGAAACCTGGGGTCGAAAATAGACCGAGAAATTCAAAAGAGGGCCACCTTCCAAGAAGGCAATTTCAACCGGTCTATTGTACTCACCGTTTGTTTTGGTTGTTTGTTTAACAGAAATTTAAAACGGTGTGGAAAATGCTGAACATTAGGAATAATTAAACACATGCAAATCCAAATTACGAAAACCTATCAGCTCACACCAGTCAGAAGGGCAATCAGCAAAAATTCTGCAAATAATAAATGCTGAAGGGGTTGTGGAGAAATGCCTACCCTTGGTTCAACGTGGAACATGGTAAGAGCCAGTAATGAAAACACAAAGGAGGTGCCTTGAAAAGGTAAATATTGAGCTACCATTCAATCAAGCATACCCACTTCTGGGCCTATCGCCTGAGAGGATGTGAATCAAAAGGTCACAGGCTGGGCTTCACTGGTGGCGCAGTGGTTGAGAGTCCGCCTGCCGATGCAGGGGACACGGGTTCGTGCCCCGGTCCGGGAAGAACCCACATGCTGCGGAGCGGCTAGTCCCATGAGCTATGGCTGCTGGGCCTGCGTGTCTGGAGCCTGTGCTCTGCAACGGGAGGGGCCACGGCAGTGAGAAGCCCACGTACCACAAAAATTAATAATAATAATAAAGAAACAGGCCGGCAATCCTGCACTCCAGCAATATTTACCATAGCCAACACTTGGAAGCAATGAAAATGTCCATCAACAGAGGAATTCACAAAGAAGTGGTCCACGTACACAGCAGAATATGACTCCAATAAAAAAATAAAAATTCATTTTAAAAAACAAAGATAAGTAAGGAGACATCAGGTTTTGGGGGTTTATCCGGGCACATTCCCCTCTAATTTATAACCGAGGACCAACGCTGGCAGGAAGGTCAGATACCCTAGTTACCAGATTGGGAAAAGCAGAAATGCTGCCGCCCTCTGGCCGTTACCTGCAACAGCAGCTTTAAAACCTGTGTTAAGGGTCACTTCCTATGCACCAGTACTGGAGGGCTGTAAATGAAACCTGCCCTCAAAGTGTCTTGAGGGAAGTAATGGCCAAAATAGTTCAAAATGTCACACATACTTCAAGAAAACAATTTGAAGAGCTAGGCTGTACTCACAGTTTCAAGGAAAAAAGGACATGCCAGAAAGCTCAATTTCAAGGGATTATGAGACGCATGCAAATCCAACCACAAAGAGGTATCAGCTCACACTAGTCAGAATAAACATCAGCAAAAAAACTACAAACAATAAATGCTGAAGGTGTTGTGGAGAAGTGCGTACCCTCACCTTGAAGTGGGACGTAACCTGGTAAGAGCCACTAATGAGAACAGAATGGAGGTGCCGTTATAAGGTAAACATTTGGCTACCATAAGATCCAGCAGGCCCACTCCTGGGCCTATAACGTAAGAAGACAGAATTGGAAAGACACAGGCAGGCAAATGTGCATTGCTGCAGTATTACAATAGCCAAGACATGGAAGCAACCAAAAAGTCCATCAACAGATGAGTGGACAAAGAAGAACTGGTACATGTACAGACGGAATATTAGCCAAGGAAAAAAAGGACACAATGTCATTTGCAGCACTGTAGATGAGTCTACAGGTAATCACGCAACATGTAGTAAGTCAGAAAGAGAAAGACACATATTGTATGGTATCACTTATAGGTGTTGCCTAAAAATTGATACCAGTGAAGATATTTCCACAGAGAAGGGCAATCACAGATTCATTAAACAAACTTATGGTTTACCAATGGAAAGGTGTGAGGATTCGATACATTCGGTCATTGGGGTTAAGAGACTCATACAAACACAGGTGAAATATATAATCACCAAAAACCTACGGAATACCAAGAGAAGACTACTCAACATTCTCTCATAACGTACATGGGAAAAGGATCCCAGGAAGAATAGACATAGGTATATGTGTAAAAGAACCACATCTTGCACACCTAGAACAAGCAAAGCATTGTAATCAAACTTGCTGTGATAAAAAATATAAATTCAATTAAAGAAACGAACAAGAAGTAGGGACATAAACTTAAGGGGCTTTTTCCTGGCAAATTCCATTCTAAATTACAACCTAGAACACGACTTCCATTGACGTTCTGTTGCCCTAGTAACCAGATTTAGTAAAGGACAGCTGCTGCCACCTTGTGGCCGTTTCACACAACAGCAGCTTTTAACCCAGTGCTAATGGTCAGTTGATATTCAAAATAATTGCAGGCGTGTAAATGACACCTGCCCTGAAAACAAATCCTGGGGCCGTATATCGACCAAAAAATTCGAAAGACGTCCACATTTCAAAACGACAGTTTCAAGAGGCATATTTTATGCACATTTGTCTTATGATTCTTTTTCTTTCTTTCTTTCTTTCTTTCTTTCGTTAAAAAAACGGGAATGGAAAAAGGCTGAACATCAGGAATTAATAAAGCCATGCAAATCCAGTGTACCAAAACGTTCACCTCACAGCCGTCAGAATGATCATCAGCAAGAAAACTCTACAAAAAATAAGTGCTGAAGGGGTTTTAGAGAACTGCATACCCTTTAGCTGCTGGTGGGATGTAACCTGGTAAGAGCCAGTAGTGAGAACAGAACGGAGGTGCGTTTCAAGGTAAAAATTGAGCTACCATGTGATCTGGTAGGCCCACTGATGGGCCTATCACCTGAGTAGACCAGAATCAAAAAGACACAGCCTGCCAGGCCTTCAATTCAGCAACATGTACCATAGCCAAGACCTGGAGGAAACCAAAATGTCCACCAACAGAAAAATGTACCAAGAAGAAGTCGTCCATGTACACAATGGAATATTAGCCATGAAAAAGCATGGAACAGTGCCGTTGCCACCACTACAGAAGGATCTAGAGATAATCACCCAACTTGAAGAAAGAAACCGAAAGACAGATATCCTATGACATCACTTATACGTGTTACCTAAAACTTGATACCCATGCAATAATTTCCAAGAGAAGGACACGCATAGATTCAGAAAACCAAATTATGTATAACCAAATGGAAAGGTGTAGGGAATGTATGAATTAGGTTATGGGGTTCAACAGACATGTACTAAGGCATATGATATATATATATATATATATATAATCACAAAATACCTATGGAATACAAAGAGAGGTCTACTCAACACTCTATAATAACATACATGGGAAAGGATCCAAAGAGGAATAGACAGATACATTGATAGGATGAACCAGAAACTGTACACCCAGGAGAATCTACATTTTTATCAAATTTGCTCTGATCATTCATAAAAATTAAATTTCAAAAGCAAACAACAATTTAGGAGATATAAGCTCTTGGGGGTTTGCGCTGGCACATTCCACTCTAATTTGCAGCGTTCTAACATGATTTCCAGGAAAGCTCTGTTGCCCCAAATCCCAGAGTTGGAAATGAAGAAATGCTGCCGCCTTGTGGCCGTTTCCCACAAGGGCAGCTTTAAACCCACAGCTAATGGTCACTTAACGTTCACAGGGACTCGGGGCTCTAAAGGACACCTGCCGTCAAAAAATGTCCTGAGGTAGGGAATGGCCAAAAAAATTCAAAACTGGCAAAATTTTCAAGGAGATAGTATGGAGGGGAAAGTTTTACTCACTCTTTTTCAACAATGAGGAAAATGGATAAAAGCTCAACATCAGGAATCATTAGACTCATGAAAATCTAACCTCCAAAACGGTTTCAACTCACACATGTCAACTACCGTCAGCAAAAAGTTTACAAACAATAAATGCTGAAGGGGATTTAGAGAACTGTGTACCCTCTAGCTGCTGGTGAGATGTAAAGTGGTAACAGCCAATACTGAGAACAGAAAGGAGCTGCGTTTAAAAGTAAAACTTGAGCCACCATTCCATTCAGCAGGCCCACCGATGAGCCTCTCACCTGAGAAGTCCAGAGTCGAGAAGGCACAGGCTTCAACAGCTGCACTGCAGGAACTTTCACAATAGCCAAGGCACGGAAGCAACCAAAATGTCCATAAAACGAATGAATGGATAAAGAAGAAGTAGTCCATGTACACAATGGAATATTAGCCATGGAAAACAATGAAACACTTCTCTTTGAGGCACCATAGATGAGCCTAGAGATAATCACAGAACATGAGGTAAGTCGGAAAGCAAAAGACATATCTTATGATACCACTTATAGGCGTTATCTAAGAACTGACACAAATGAACATATTTCCACAGAGAAAGACACTCACAGACTTAGAAAACAAACTATGCTTATCTAAAAAGAAAGGTGGGGGGAATGGAAAAATTAAGAGTACACTTACCATACGTGTACAGATACCTATTAAATACGTATATCAAAAAGACCGAACATATAGCAAGGGAGGTCTATGGAACACTCGGCAATAATTTACATGGGAAGTGGATCTGTACGTGAACATGTATATGTAATGTACAAATGAACCAGATTGTGTACACCTAGGACAAACAATATTCTAATCATTACCGCGATAAAAAATTAAAACATGAATTAATGTGACATAAACTTATGGGGGTTTTTCCTGGCACATTCCATTGTAATTTACAACCTAGGAACAGGACTTCCAGAAAGGCTCTGCTGCCCTAGTAACCAGATTTGGGAATGGAGAAATGCTGCCGCCTTGTGGCCGTTTCCCACAACAGCAGCTTTAAGCCCAGGGCTAATGGTCACTAAATATTCACACTCATTGCAGGCCTGTAAATGACACCCGCCCTCAAAAAAGAAACCTGGGGTCGAAAATAGACCGAGAAATTCAAAAGAGGGCCACCTTTCAAGAAGGCAATTTCAACCGGTCTATTGTACTCACCGTTTGTTTTGGTTGTTTGTTTAACAGAAATTTAAAACGGTGTGGAAAATGCTGAACATTAGGAATAATTAAACACATGCAAATCCAAATTACGAAAACCTATCAGCTCACACCAGTCAGAAGGGCAATCAGCAAAAATTCTGCAAATAATAAATGCTGAAGGGGTTGTGGAGAAATGCCTACCCTTGGTTCAACGTGGAACATGGTAAGAGCCAGTAATGAAAACACAAAGGAGGTGCCTTGAAAAGGTAAATATTGAGCTACCATTCAATCAAGCATACCCACTTCTGGGCCTATCGCCTGAGAGGATGTGAATCAAAAGGTCACAGGCTGGGCTTCACTGGTGGCGCAGTGGTTGAGAGTCCGCCTGCCGATGCAGGGGACACGGGTTCGTGCCCCGGTCCGGGAAGAACCCACATGCTGCGGAGCGGCTAGTCCCATGAGCTATGGCTGCTGGGCCTGCGTGTCTGGAGCCTGTGCTCTGCAACGGGAGGGGCCACGGCAGTGAGAAGCCCACGTACCACAAAAATTAATAATAATAATAAAGAAACAGGCCGGCAATCCTGCACTCCAGCAATATTTACCATAGCCAACACTTGGAAGCAATGAAAATGTCCATCAACAGAGGAATTCACAAAGAAGAAGTGGTCCACGTACACAGCAGAATATGACTCCAATAAAAAAATAAAAATTCATTTTAAAAAACAAAGATAAGTAAGGAGACATCAGGTTTTGGGGGTTTATCCGGGCACATTCCCCTCTAATTTATAACCGAGGACCAACGCTGGCAGGAAGGTCAGATACCCTAGTTACCAGATTGGGAAAAGCAGAAATGCTGCCGCCCTCTGGCCGTTACCTGCAACAGCAGCTTTAAAACCTGTGTTAAGGGTCACTTCCTATGCACCAGTACTGGAGGGCTGTAAATGAAACCTGCCCTCAAAGTGTCTTGAGGGAAGTAATGGCCAAAATAGTTCAAAATGTCACACATACTTCAAGAAAACAATTTGAAGAGCTAGGCTGTACTCACAGTTTCAAGGAAAAAAGGACATGCCAGAAAGCTCAATTTCAAGGGATTATGAGACGCATGCAAATCCAACCACAAAGAGGTATCAGCTCACACTAGTCAGAATAAACATCAGCAAAAAAACTACAAACAATAAATGCTGAAGGTGTTGTGGAGAAGTGCGTACCCTCACCTTGAAGTGGGACGTAACCTGGTAAGAGCCACTAATGAGAACAGAATGGAGGTGCCGTTATAAGGTAAACATTTGGCTACCATAAGATCCAGCAGGCCCACTCCTGGGCCTATAACGTAAGAAGACAGAATTGGAAAGACACAGGCAGGCAAATGTGCATTGCTGCAGTATTACAATAGCCAAGACATGGAAGCAACCAAAAAGTCCATCAACAGATGAGTGGACAAAGAAGAACTGGTACATGTACAGACGGAATATTAGCCAAGGAAAAAAAGGACACAATGTCATTTGCAGCACTGTAGATGAGTCTACAGGTAATCACGCAACATGTAGTAAGTCAGAAAGAGAAAGACACATATTGTATGGTATCACTTATAGGTGTTGCCTAAAAATTGATACCAGTGAAGATATTTCCACAGAGAAGGGCAATCACAGATTCATTAAACAAACTTATGGTTTACCAATGGAAAGGTGTGAGGATTCGATACATTCGGTCATTGGGGTTAAGAGACTCATACAAACACAGGTGAAATATATAATCACCAAAAACCTACGGAATACCAAGAGAAGACTACTCAACATTCTCTCATAACGTACATGGGAAAAGGATCCCAGGAAGAATAGACATAGGTATATGTGTAAAAGAACCACATCTTGCACACCTAGAACAAGCAAAGCATTGTAATCAAACTTGCTGTGATAAAAAATATAAATTCAATTAAAGAAACGAACAAGAAGTAGGGACATAAACTTAAGGGGCTTTTTCCTGGCAAATTCCATTCTAAATTACAACCTAGAACACGACTTCCATTGACGTTCTGTTGCCCTAGTAACCAGATTTAGTAAAGGACAGCTGCTGCCACCTTGTGGCCGTTTCACACAACAGCAGCTTTTAACCCAGTGCTAATGGTCAGTTGATATTCAAAATAATTGCAGGCGTGTAAATGACACCTGCCCTGAAAACAAATCCTGGGGCCGTATATCGACCAAAAAATTCGAAAGACGTCCACATTTCAAAACGACAGTTTCAAGAGGCATATTTTATGCACATTTGTCTTATGATTCTTTTTCTTTCTTTCTTTCTTTCTTTCTTTCTTTCTTTCTTTCGTTAAAAAAACGGGAATGGAAAAAGGCTGAACATCAGGAATTAATAAAGCCATGCAAATCCAGTGTACCAAAACGTTCACCTCACAGCCGTCAGAATGATCATCAGCAAGAAAACTCTACAAAAAATAAGTGCTGAAGGGGTTTTAGAGAACTGCATACCCTTTAGCTGCTGGTGGGATGTAACCTGGTAAGAGCCAGTAGTGAGAACAGAACGGAGGTGCGTTTCAAGGTAAAAATTGAGCTACCATGTGATCTGGTAGGCCCACTGATGGGCCTATCACCTGAGTAGACCAGAATCAAAAAGACACAGCCTGCCAGGCCTTCAATTCAGCAACATGTACCATAGCCAAGACCTGGAGGAAACCAAAATGTCCACCAACAGAAAAATGTACCAAGAAGAAGTCGTCCATGTACACAATGGAATATTAGCCATGAAAAAGCATGGAACAGTGCCGTTGCCACCACTACAGAAGGATCTAGAGATAATCACCCAACTTGAAGAAAGAAACCGAAAGACAGATATCCTATGACATCACTTATACGTGTTACCTAAAACTTGATACCCATGCAATAATTTCCAAGAGAAGGACACGCATAGATTCAGAAAACCAAATTATGTATAACCAAATGGAAAGGTGTAGGGAATGTATGAATTAGGTTATGGGGTTCAACAGACATGTACTAAGGCATATGATATATATATATATATATATATATAATCACAAAATACCTATGGAATACAAAGAGAGGTCTACTCAACACTCTATAATAACATACATGGGAAAGGATCCAAAGAGGAATAGACAGATACATTGATAGGATGAACCAGAAACTGTACACCCAGGAGAATCTACATTTTTATCAAATTTGCTCTGATCATTCATAAAAATTAAATTTCAAAAGCAAACAACAATTTAGGAGATATAAGCTCTTGGGGGTTTGCGCTGGCACATTCCACTCTAATTTGCAGCGTTCTAACATGATTTCCAGGAAAGCTCTGTTGCCCCAAATCCCAGAGTTGGAAATGAAGAAATGCTGCCGCCTTGTGGCCGTTTCCCACAAGGGCAGCTTTAAACCCACAGCTAATGGTCACTTAACGTTCACAGGGACTCGGGGCTCTAAAGGACACCTGCCGTCAAAAAATGTCCTGAGGTAGGGAATGGCCAAAAAAATTCAAAACTGGCAAAATTTTCAAGGAGATAGTATGGAGGGGAAAGTTTTACTCACTCTTTTTCAACAATGAGGAAAATGGATAAAAGCTCAACATCAGGAATCATTAGACTCATGAAAATCTAACCTCCAAAACGGTTTCAACTCACACATGTCAACTACCATCAGCAAAAAGTTTACAAACAATAAATGCTGAAGGGGATTTAGAGAACTGTGTACCCTCTAGCTGCTGGTGAGATGTAAAGTGGTAACAGCCAATACTGAGAACAGAAAGGAGCTGCGTTTAAAAGTAAAACTTGAGCCACCATTCCATTCAGCAGGCCCACCGATGAGCCTCTCACCTGAGAAGTCCAGAGTCGAGAAGGCACAGGCTTCAACAGCTGCACTGCAGGAACTTTCACAATAGCCAAGGCACGGAAGCAACCAAAATGTCCATAAAACGAATGAATGGATAAAGAAGAAGTAGTCCATGTACACAATGGAATATTAGCCATGGAAAACAATGAAACACTTCTCTTTGAGGCACCATAGATGAGCCTAGAGATAATCACAGAACATGAGGTAAGTCGGAAAGCAAAAGACATATCTTATGATACCACTTATAGGCGTTATCTAAGAACTGACACAAATGAACATATTTCCACAGAGAAAGACACTCACAGACTTAGAAAACAAACTATGCTTATCTAAAAAGAAAGGTGGGGGGAATGGAAAAATTAAGAGTACACTTACCATACGTGTACAGATACCTATTAAATACGTATATCAAAAAGACCGAACATATAGCAAGGGAGGTCTATGGAACACTCGGCAATAATTTACATGGGAAGTGGATCTGTACGTGAACATGTATATGTAATGTACAAATGAACCAGATTGTGTACACCTAGGACAAACAATATTCTAATCATTACCGCGATAAAAAATTAAAACATGAATTAATGTGACATAAACTTATGGGGGTTTTTCCTGGCACATTCCATTGTAATTTACAACCTAGGAACAGGACTTCCAGAAAGGCTCTGCTGCCCTAGTAACCAGATTTGGGAATGGAGAAATGCTGCCGCCTTGTGGCCGTTTCCCACAACAGCAGCTTTAAGCCCAGGGCTAATGGTCACTAAATATTCACACTCATTGCAGGCCTGTAAATGACACCCGCCCTCAAAAAAGAAACCTGGGGTCGAAAATAGACCGAGAAATTCAAAAGAGGGCCACCTTCCAAGAAGGCAATTTCAACCGGTCTATTGTACTCACCGTTTGTTTTGGTTGTTTGTTTAACAGAAATTTAAAACGGTGTGGAAAATGCTGAACATTAGGAATAATTAAACACATGCAAATCCAAATTACGAAAACCTATCAGCTCACACCAGTCAGAAGGGCAATCAGCAAAAATTCTGCAAATAATAAATGCTGAAGGGGTTGTGGAGAAATGCCTACCCTTGGTTCAACGTGGAACATGGTAAGAGCCAGTAATGAAAACACAAAGGAGGTGCCTTGAAAAGGTAAATATTGAGCTACCATTCAATCAAGCATACCCACTTCTGGGCCTATCGCCTGAGAGGATGTGAATCAAAAGGTCACAGGCTGGGCTTCACTGGTGGCGCAGTGGTTGAGAGTCCGCCTGCCGATGCAGGGGACACGGGTTCGTGCCCCGGTCCGGGAAGAACCCACATGCTGCGGAGCGGCTAGTCCCATGAGCTATGGCTGCTGGGCCTGCGTGTCTGGAGCCTGTGCTCTGCAACGGGAGGGGCCACGGCAGTGAGAAGCCCACGTACCACAAAAATTAATAATAATAATAAAGAAACAGGCCGGCAATCCTGCACTCCAGCAATATTTACCATAGCCAACACTTGGAAGCAATGAAAATGTCCATCAACAGAGGAATTCACAAAGAAGTGGTCCACGTACACAGCAGAATATGACTCCAATAAAAAAATAAAAATTCATTTTAAAAAACAAAGATAAGTAAGGAGACATCAGGTTTTGGGGGTTTATCCGGGCACATTCCCCTCTAATTTATAACCGAGGACCAACGCTGGCAGGAAGGTCAGATACCCTAGTTACCAGATTGGGAAAAGCAGAAATGCTGCCGCCCTCTGGCCGTTACCTGCAACAGCAGCTTTAAAACCTGTGTTAAGGGTCACTTCCTATGCACCAGTACTGGAGGGCTGTAAATGAAACCTGCCCTCAAAGTGTCTTGAGGGAAGTAATGGCCAAAATAGTTCAAAATGTCACACATACTTCAAGAAAACAATTTGAAGAGCTAGGCTGTACTCACAGTTTCAAGGAAAAAAGGACATGCCAGAAAGCTCAATTTCAAGGGATTATGAGACGCATGCAAATCCAACCACAAAGAGGTATCAGCTCACACTAGTCAGAATAAACATCAGCAAAAAAACTACAAACAATAAATGCTGAAGGTGTTGTGGAGAAGTGCGTACCCTCACCTTGAAGTGGGACGTAACCTGGTAAGAGCCACTAATGAGAACAGAATGGAGGTGCCGTTATAAGGTAAACATTTGGCTACCATAAGATCCAGCAGGCCCACTCCTGGGCCTATAACGTAAGAAGACAGAATTGGAAAGACACAGGCAGGCAAATGTGCATTGCTGCAGTATTACAATAGCCAAGACATGGAAGCAACCAAAAAGTCCATCAACAGATGAGTGGACAAAGAAGAACTGGTACATGTACAGACGGAATATTAGCCAAGGAAAAAAAGGACACAATGTCATTTGCAGCACTGTAGATGAGTCTACAGGTAATCACGCAACATGTAGTAAGTCAGAAAGAGAAAGACACATATTGTATGGTATCACTTATAGGTGTTGCCTAAAAATTGATACCAGTGAAGATATTTCCACAGAGAAGGGCAATCACAGATTCATTAAACAAACTTATGGTTTACCAATGGAAAGGTGTGAGGATTCGATACATTCGGTCATTGGGGTTAAGAGACTCATACAAACACAGGTGAAATATATAATCACCAAAAACCTACGGAATACCAAGAGAAGACTACTCAACATTCTCTCATAACGTACATGGGAAAAGGATCCCAGGAAGAATAGACATAGGTATATGTGTAAAAGAACCACATCTTGCACACCTAGAACAAGCAAAGCATTGTAATCAAACTTGCTGTGATAAAAAATATAAATTCAATTAAAGAAACGAACAAGAAGTAGGGACATAAACTTAAGGGGCTTTTTCCTGGCAAATTCCATTCTAAATTACAACCTAGAACACGACTTCCATTGACGTTCTGTTGCCCTAGTAACCAGATTTAGTAAAGGACAGCTGCTGCCACCTTGTGGCCGTTTCACACAACAGCAGCTTTTAACCCAGTGCTAATGGTCAGTTGATATTCAAAATAATTGCAGGCGTGTAAATGACACCTGCCCTGAAAACAAATCCTGGGGCCGTATATCGACCAAAAAATTCGAAAGACGTCCACATTTCAAAACGACAGTTTCAAGAGGCATATTTTATGCACATTTGTCTTATGATTCTTTTTTTCTTTCTTTCTTTCTTTCTTTCTTTCTTTCGTTAAAAAAACGGGAATGGAAAAAGGCTGAACATCAGGAATTAATAAAGCCATGCAAATCCAGTGTACAAAAACGTTCACCTCACAGCCGTCAGAATGATCATCAGCAAGAAAACTCTACAAAAAATAAGTGCTGAAGGGGTTTTAGAGAACTGCATACCCTTTAGCTGCTGGTGGGATGTAACCTGGTAAGAGCCAGTAGTGAGAACAGAACGGAGGTGCGTTTCAAGGTAAAAATTGAGCTACCATGTGATCTGGTAGGCCCACTGATGGGCCTATCACCTGAGTAGACCAGAATCAAAAAGACACAGCCTGCCAGGCCTTCAATTCAGCAACATGTACCATAGCCAAGACCTGGAGGAAACCAAAATGTCCACCAACAGAAAAATGTACCAAGAAGAAGTCGTCCATGTACACAATGGAATATTAGCCATGAAAAAGCATGGAACAGTGCCGTTGCCACCACTACAGAAGGATCTAAAGATAATCACCCAACTTGAAGAAAGAAACCGAAAGACAGATATCCTATGACATCACTTATACGTGTTACCTAAAACTTGATACCCATGCAATAATTTCCAAGAGAAGGACACGCATAGATTCAGAAAACCAAATTATGTATAACCAAATGGAAAGGTGTAGGGAATGTATGAATTAGGTTATGGGGTTCAACAGACATGTACTAAGGCATATGATATATATATATATATATATATATATATATAATCACAAAATACCTATGGAATACAAAGAGAGGTCTACTCAACACTCTATAATAACATACATGGGAAAGGATCCAAAGAGGAATAGACAGATACATTGATAGGATGAACCAGAAACTGTACACCCAGGAGAATCTACATTTTTATCAAATTTGCTCTGATCATTCATAAAAATTAAATTTCAAAAGCAAACAACAATTTAGGAGATATAAGCTCTTGGGGGTTTGCGCTGGCACATTCCACTCTAATTTGCAGCGTTCTAACATGATTTCCAGGAAAGCTCTGTTGCCCCAAATCCCAGAGTTGGAAATGAAGAAATGCTGCCGCCTTGTGGCCGTTTCCCACAAGGGCAGCTTTAAACCCACAGCTAATGGTCACTTAACGTTCACAGGGACTCGGGGCTCTAAAGGACACCTGCCGTCAAAAAATGTCCTGAGGTAGGGAATGGCCAAAAAAATTCAAAACTGGCAAAATTTTCAAGGAGATAGTATGGAGGGGAAAGTTTTACTCACTCTTTTTCAACAATGAGGAAAATGGATAAAAGCTCAACATCAGGAATCATTAGACTCATGAAAATCTAACCTCCAAAACGGTTTCAACTCACACATGTCAACTACCATCAGCAAAAAGTTTACAAACAATAAATGCTGAAGGGGATTTAGAGAACTGTGTACCCTCTAGCTGCTGGTGAGATGTAAAGTGGTAACAGCCAATACTGAGAACAGAAAGGAGCT
This sequence comes from Mesoplodon bidens, assembly GCF_964165515.1. NCBI lineage: Eukaryota > Metazoa > Chordata > Mammalia > Artiodactyla > Ziphiidae > Mesoplodon > Mesoplodon bidens. Next base: position 78,539,132 of record NC_138162.1, on the reverse strand, counting down.
GCGTTTAAAAGTAAAACTTGAGCCACCATTCCATTCAGCAGGCCCACCGATGAGCCTCTCACCTGAGAAGTCCAGAGTCGAGAAGGCACAGGCTTCAACAGCTGCACTGCAGGAACTTTCACAATAGCCAAGGCACGGAAGCAACCAAAATGTCCATAAAACGAATGAATGGATAAAGAAGAAGTAGTCCATGTACACAATGGAATATTAGCCATGGAAAACAATGAAACACTTCTCTTTGAGGCACCATAGATGAGCCTAGAGATAATCACAGAACATGAGGTAAGTCGGAAAGCAAAAGACATATCTTATGATACCACTTATAGGCGTTATCTAAGAACTGACACAAATGAACATATTTCCACAGAGAAAGACACTCACAGACTTAGAAAACAAACTATGCTTATCTAAAAAGAAAGGTGGGGGGAATGGAAAAATTAAGAGTACACTTACCATACGTGTACAGATACCTATTAAATACGTATATCAAAAAGACCGAACATATAGCAAGGGAGGTCTATGGAACACTCTGCAATAATTTACATGGGAAGTGGATCTGTACGTGAACATGTATATGTAATGTACAAATGAACCAGATTGTGTACACCTAGGACAAACAATATTCTAATCATTACCGCGATAAAAAATTAAAACATGAATTAATGTGACATAAACTTATGGGGGTTTTTCCTGGCACATTCCATTGTAATTTACAACCTAGGAACAGGACTTCCAGAAAGGCTCTGCTGCCCTAGTAACCAGATTTGGGAATGGAGAAATGCTGCCGCCTTGTGGCCGTTTCCCACAACAGCAGCTTTAAGCCCAGGGCTAATGGTCACTAAATATTCACACTCATTGCAGGCCTGTAAATGACACCCGCCCTCAAAAAAGAAACCTGGGGTCGAAAATAGACCGAGAAATTCAAAAGAGGGCCACCTTTCAAGAAGGCAATTTCAACCGGTCTATTGTACTCACCGTTTGTTTTGGTTGTTTGTTTAACAGAAATTTAAAACGGTGTGGAAAATGCTGAACATTAGGAATAATTAAACACATGCAAATCCAAATTACGAAAACCTATCAGCTCACACCAGTCAGAAGGGCAATCAGCAAAAATTCTGCAAATAATAAATGCTGAAGGGGTTGTGGAGAAATGCCTACCCTTGGTTCAACGTGGAACATGGTAAGAGCCAGTAATGAAAACACAAAGGAGGTGCCTTGAAAAGGTAAATATTGAGCTACCATTCAATCAAGCATACCCACTTCTGGGCCTATCGCCTGAGAGGATGTGAATCAAAAGGTCACAGGCTGGGCTTCACTGGTGGCGCAGTGGTTGAGAGTCCGCCTGCCGATGCAGGGGACACGGGTTCGTGCCCCGGTCCGGGAAGAACCCACATGCTGCGGAGCGGCTAGTCCCATGAGCTATGGCTGCTGGGCCTGCGTGTCTGGAGCCTGTGCTCTGCAACGGGAGGGGCCACGGCAGTGAGAAGCCCACGTACCACAAAAATTAATAATAATAATAAAGAAACAGGCCGGCAATCCTGCACTCCAGCAATATTTACCATAGCCAACACTTGGAAGCAATGAAAATGTCCATCAACAGAGGAATTCACAAAGAAGAAGTGGTCCACGTACACAGCAGAATATGACTCCAATAAAAAAATAAAAATTCATTTTAAAAAACAAAGATAAGTAAGGAGACATCAGGTTTTGGGGGTTTATCCGGGCACATTCCCCTCTAATTTATAACCGAGGACCAACGCTGGCAGGAAGGTCAGATACCCTAGTTACCAGATTGGGAAAAGCAGAAATGCTGCCGCCCTCTGGCCGTTACCTGCAACAGCAGCTTTAAAACCTGTGTTAAGGGTCACTTCCTATGCACCAGTACTGGAGGGCTGTAAATGAAACCTGCCCTCAAAGTGTCTTGAGGGAAGTAATGGCCAAAATAGTTCAAAATGTCACACATACTTCAAGAAAACAATTTGAAGAGCTAGGCTGTACTCACAGTTTCAAGGAAAAAAGGACATGCCAGAAAGCTCAATTTCAAGGGATTATGAGACGCATGCAAATCCAACCACAAAGAGGTATCAGCTCACACTAGTCAGAATAAACATCAGCAAAAAAACTACAAACAATAAATGCTGAAGGTGTTGTGGAGAAGTGCGTACCCTCACCTTGAAGTGGGACGTAACCTGGTAAGAGCCACTAATGAGAACAGAATGGAGGTGCCGTTATAAGGTAAACATTTGGCTACCATAAGATCCAGCAGGCCCACTCCTGGGCCTATAACGTAAGAAGACAGAATTGGAAAGACACAGGCAGGCAAATGTGCATTGCTGCAGTATTACAATAGCCAAGACATGGAAGCAACCAAAAAGTCCATCAACAGATGAGTGGACAAAGAAGAACTGGTACATGTACAGACGGAATATTAGCCAAGGAAAAAAAGGACACAATGTCATTTGCAGCACTGTAGATGAGTCTACAGGTAATCACGCAACATGTAGTAAGTCAGAAAGAGAAAGACACATATTGTATGGTATCACTTATAGGTGTTGCCTAAAAATTGATACCAGTGAAGATATTTCCACAGAGAAGGGCAATCACAGATTCATTAAACAAACTTATGGTTTACCAATGGAAAGGTGTGAGGATTCGATACATTCGGTCATTGGGGTTAAGAGACTCATACAAACACAGGTGAAATATATAATCACCAAAAACCTACGGAATACCAAGAGAAGACTACTCAACATTCTCTCATAACGTACATGGGAAAAGGATCCCAGGAAGAATAGACATAGGTATATGTGTAAAAGAACCACATCTTGCACACCTAGAACAAGCAAAGCATTGTAATCAAACTTGCTGTGATAAAAAATATAAATTCAATTAAAGAAACGAACAAGAAGTAGGGACATAAACTTAAGGGGCTTTTTCCTGGCAAATTCCATTCTAAATTACAACCTAGAACACGACTTCCATTGACGTTCTGTTGCCCTAGTAACCAGATTTAGTAAAGGACAGCTGCTGCCACCTTGTGGCCGTTTCACACAACAGCAGCTTTTAACCCAGTGCTAATGGTCAGTTGATATTCAAAATAATTGCAGGCGTGTAAATGACACCTGCCCTGAAAACAAATCCTGGGGCCGTATATCGACCAAAAAATTCGAAAGACGTCCACATTTCAAAACGACAGTTTCAAGAGGCATATTTTATGCACATTTGTCTTATGATTCTTTTTCTTTCTTTCTTTCTTTCTTTCTTTCGTTAAAAAAACGGGAATGGAAAAAGGCTGAACATCAGGAATTAATAAAGCCATGCAAATCCAGTGTACCAAAACGTTCACCTCACAGCCGTCAGAATGATCATCAGCAAGAAAACTCTACAAAAAATAAGTGCTGAAGGGGTTTTAGAGAACTGCATACCCTTTAGCTGCTGGTGGGATGTAACCTGGTAAGAGCCAGTAGTGAGAACAGAACGGAGGTGCGTTTCAAGGTAAAAATTGAGCTACCATGTGATCTGGTAGGCCCACTGATGGGCCTATCACCTGAGTAGACCAGAATCAAAAAGACACAGCCTGCCAGGCCTTCAATTCAGCAACATGTACCATAGCCAAGACCTGGAGGAAACCAAAATGTCCACCAACAGAAAAATGTACCAAGAAGAAGTCGTCCATGTACACAATGGAATATTAGCCATGAAAAAGCATGGAACAGTGCCGTTGCCACCACTACAGAAGGATCTAGAGATAATCACCCAACTTGAAGAAAGAAACCGAAAGACAGATATCCTATGACATCACTTATACGTGTTACCTAAAACTTGATACCCATGCAATAATTTCCAAGAGAAGGACACGCATAGATTCAGAAAACCAAATTATGTATAACCAAATGGAAAGGTGTAGGGAATGTATGAATTAGGTTATGGGGTTCAACAGACATGTACTAATGCATATGATATATATATATATATATATAATCACAAAATACCTATGGAATACAAAGAGAGGTCTACTCAACACTCTATAATAACATACATGGGAAAGGATCCAAAGAGGAATAGACAGATACATTGATAGGATGAACCAGAAACTGTACACCCAGGAGAATCTACATTTTTATCAAATTTGCTCTGATCATTCATAAAAATTAAATTTCAAAAGCAAACAACAATTTAGGAGATATAAGCTCTTGGGGGTTTGCGCTGGCACATTCCACTCTAATTTGCAGCGTTCTAACATGATTTCCAGGAAAGCTCTGTTGCCCCAAATCCCAGAGTTGGAAATGAAGAAATGCTGCCGCCTTGTGGCCGTTTCCCACAAGGGCAGCTTTAAACCCACAGCTAATGGTCACTTAACGTTCACAGGGACTCGGGGCTCTAAAGGACACCTGCCGTCAAAAAATGTCCTGAGGTAGGGAATGGCCAAAAAAATTCAAAACTGGCAAAATTTTCAAGGAGATAGTATGGAGGGGAAAGTTTTACTCACTCTTTTTCAACAATGAGGAAAATGGATAAAAGCTCAACATCGGGAATCATTAGACTCATGAAAATCTAACCTCCAAAACGGTTTCAACTCACACATGTCAACTACCATCAGCAAAAAGTTTACAAACAATAAATGCTGAAGGGGATTTAGAGAACTGTGTACCCTCTAGCTGCTGGTGAGATGTAAAGTGGTAACAGCCAATACTGAGAACAGAAAGGAGCTGCGTTTAAAAGTAAAACTTGAGCCACCATTCCATTCAGCAGGCCCACCGATGAGCCTCTCACCTGAGAAGTCCAGAGTCGAGAAGGCACAGGCTTCAACAGCTGCACTGCAGGAACTTTCACAATAGCCAAGGCACGGAAGCAACCAAAATGTCCATAAAACGAATGAATGGATAAAGAAGAAGTAGTCCATGTACACAATGGAATATTAGCCATGGAAAACAATGAAACACTTCTCTTTGAGGCACCATAGATGAGCCTAGAGATAATCACAGAACATGAGGTAAGTCGGAAAGCAAAAGACATATCTTATGATACCACTTATAGGCGTTATCTAAGAACTGACACAAATGAACATATTTCCACAGAGAAAGACACTCACAGACTTAGAAAACAAACTATGCTTATCTAAAAAGAAAGGTGGGGGGAATGGAAAAATTAAGAGTACACTTACCATACGTGTACAGATACCTATTAAATACGTATATCAAAAAGACCGAACATATAGCAAGGGAGGTCTATGGAACACTCGGCAATAATTTACATGGGAAGTGGATCTGTACGTGAACATGTATATGTAATGTACAAATGAACCAGATTGTGTACACCTAGGACAAACAATATTCTAATCATTACCGCGATAAAAAATTAAAACATGAATTAATGTGACATAAACTTATGGGGGTTTTTCCTGGCACATTCCATTGTAATTTACAACCTAGGAACAGGACTTCCAGAAAGGCTCTGCTGCCCTAGTAACCAGATTTGGGAATGGAGAAATGCTGCCGCCTTGTGGCCGTTTCCCACAACAGCAGCTTTAAGCCCAGGGCTAATGGTCACTAAATATTCACACTCATTGCAGGCCTGTAAATGACACCCGCCCTCAAAAAAGAAACCTGGGGTCGAAAATAGACCGAGAAATTCAAAAGAGGGCCACCTTTCAAGAAGGCAATTTCAACCGGTCTATTGTACTCACCGTTTGTTTTGGTTGTTTGTTTAACAGAAATTTAAAACGGTGTGGAAAATGCTGAACATTAGGAATAATTAAACACATGCAAATCCAAATTACGAAAACCTATCAGCTCACACCAGTCAGAAGGGCAATCAGCAAAAATTCTGCAAATAATAAATGCTGAAGGGGTTGTGGAGAAATGCCTACCCTTGGTTCAATGTGGAACATGGTAAGAGCCAGTAATGAAAACACAAAGGAGGTGCCTTGAAAAGGTAAATATTGAGCTACCATTCAATCAAGCATACCCACTTCTGGGCCTATCGCCTGAGAGGATGTGAATCAAAAGGTCACAGGCTGGGCTTCACTGGTGGCGCAGTGGTTGAGAGTCCGCCTGCCGATGCAGGGGACACGGGTTCGTGCCCCGGTCCGGGAAGAACCCACATGCTGCGGAGCGGCTAGTCCCATGAGCTATGGCTGCTGGGCCTGCGTGTCTGGAGCCTGTGCTCTGCAACGGGAGGGGCCACGGCAGTGAGAAGCCCACGTACCACAAAAATTAATAATAATAATAAAGAAACAGGCCGGCAATCCTGCACTCCAGCAATATTTACCATAGCCAACACTTGGAAGCAATGAAAATGTCCATCAACAGAGGAATTCACAAAGAAGAAGTGGTCCACGTACACAGCAGAATATGACTCCAATAAAAAAATAAAAATTCATTTTAAAAAACAAAGATAAGTAAGGAGACATCAGGTTTTGGGGGTTTATCCGGGCACATTCCCCTCTAATTTATAACCGAGGACCAACGCTGGCAGGAAGGTCAGATACCCTAGTTACCAGATTGGGAAAAGCAGAAATGCTGCCGCCCTCTGGCCGTTACCTGCAACAGCAGCTTTAAAACCTGTGTTAAGGGTCACTTCCTATGCACCAGTACTGGAGGGCTGTAAATGAAACCTGCCCTCAAAGTGTCTTGAGGGAAGTAATGGCCAAAATAGTTCAAAATGTCACACATACTTCAAGAAAACAATTTGAAGAGCTAGGCTGTACTCACAGTTTCAAGGAAAAAAGGACATGCCAGAAAGCTCAATTTCAAGGGATTATGAGACGCATGCAAATCCAACCACAAAGAGGTATCAGCTCACACTAGTCAGAATAAACATCAGCAAAAAAACTACAAACAATAAATGCTGAAGGTGTTGTGGAGAAGTGCGTACCCTCACCTTGAAGTGGGACGTAACCTGGTAAGAGCCACTAATGAGAACAGAATGGAGGTGCTGTTATAAGGTAAACATTTGGCTACCATAAGATCCAGCAGGCCCACTCCTGGGCCTATAACGTAAGAAGACAGAATTGGAAAGACACAGGCAGGCAAATGTGCATTGCTGCAGTATTACAATAGCCAAGACATGGAAGCAACCAAAAAGTCCATCAACAGATGAGTGGACAAAGAAGAACTGGTACATGTACAGACGGAATATTAGCCAAGGAAAAAAAGGACACAATGTCATTTGCAGCACTGTAGATGAGTCTACAGGTAATCACGCAACATGTAGTAAGTCAGAAAGAGAAAGACACATATTGTATGGTATCACTTATAGGTGTTGCCTAAAAATTGATACCAGTGAAGATATTTCCACAGAGAAGGGCAATCACAGATTCATTAAACAAACTTATGGTTTACCAATGGAAAGGTGTGAGGATTCGATACATTCGGTCATTGGGGTTAAGAGACTCATACAAACACAGGTGAAATATATAATCACCAAAAACCTACGGAATACCAAGAGAAGACTACTCAACATTCTCTCATAACGTACATGGGAAAAGGATCCCAGGAAGAATAGACATAGGTATATGTGTAAAAGAACCACATCTTGCACACCTAGAACAAGCAAAGCATTGTAATCAAACTTGCTGTGATAAAAAATATAAATTCAATTAAAGAAACGAACAAGAAGTAGGGACATAAACTTAAGGGGCTTTTTCCTGGCAAATTCCATTCTAAATTACAACCTAGAACACGACTTCCATTGACGTTCTGTTGCCCTAGTAACCAGATTTAGTAAAGGACAGCTGCTGCCACCTTGTGGCCGTTTCACACAACAGCAGCTTTTAACCCAGTGCTAATGGTCAGTTGATATTCAAAATAATTGCAGGCGTGTAAATGACACCTGCCCTGAAAACAAATCCTGGGGCCGTATATCGACCAAAAAATTCGAAAGACGTCCACATTTCAAAACGACAGTTTCAAGAGGCATATTTTATGCACATTTGTCTTATGATTCTTTTTCTTTCTTTCTTTCTTTCTTTCTTTCGTTAAAAAAACGGGAATGGAAAAAGGCTGAACATCAGGAATTAATAAAGCCATGCAAATCCAGTGTACCAAAACGTTCACCTCACAGCCGTCAGAATGATCATCAGCAAGAAAACTCTACAAAAAATAAGTGCTGAAGGGGTTTTAGAGAACTGCATACCCTTTAGCTGCTGGTGGGATGTAACCTGGTAAGAGCCAGTAGTGAGAACAGAACGGAGGTGCGTTTCAAGGTAAAAATTGAGCTACCATGTGATCTGGTAGGCCCACTGATGGGCCTATCACCTGAGTAGACCAGAATCAAAAAGACACAGCCTGCCAGGCCTTCAATTCAGCAACATGTACCATAGCCAAGACCTGGAGGAAACCAAAATGTCCACCAACAGAAAAATGTACCAAGAAGAAGTCGTCCATGTACACAATGGAATATTAGCCATGAAAAAGCATGGAACAGTGCCGTTGCCACCACTACAGAAGGATCTAGAGATAATCACCCAACTTGAAGAAAGAAACCGAAAGACAGATATCCTATGACATCACTTATACGTGTTACCTAAAACTTGATACCCATGCAATAATTTCCAAGAGAAGGACACGCATAGATTCAGAAAACCAAATTATGTATAACCAAATGGAAAGGTGTAGGGAATGTATGAATTAGGTTATGGGGTTCAACAGACATGTACTAATGCATATGATATATATATATATATATATAATCACAAAATACCTATGGAATACAAAGAGAGGTCTACTCAACACTCTATAATAACATACATGGGAAAGGATCCAAAGAGGAATAGACAGATACATTGATAGGATGAACCAGAAACTGTACACCCAGGAGAATCTACATTTTTATCAAATTTGCTCTGATCATTCATAAAAATTAAATTTCAAAAGCAAACAACAATTTAGGAGATATAAGCTCTTGGGGGTTTGCGCTGGCACATTCCACTCTAATTTGCAGCGTTCTAACATGATTTCCAGGAAAGCTCTGTTGCCCCAAATCCCAGAGTTGGAAATGAAGAAATGCTGCCGCCTTGTGGCCGTTTCCCACAAGGGCAGCTTTAAACCCACAGCTAATGGTCACTTAACGTTCACAGGGACTCGGGGCTCTAAAGGACACCTGCCGTCAAAAAATGTCCTGAGGTAGGGAATGGCCAAAAAAATTCAAAACTGGCAAAATTTTCAAGGAGATAGTATGGAGGGGAAAGTTTTACTCACTCTTTTTCAACAATGAGGAAAATGGATAAAAGCTCAACATCGGGAATCATTAGACTCATGAAAATCTAACCTCCAAAACGGTTTCAACTCACACATGTCAACTACCATCAGCAAAAAGTTTACAAACAATAAATGCTGAAGGGGATTTAGAGAACTGTGTACCCTCTAGCTGCTGGTGAGATGTAAAGTGGTAACAGCCAATACTGAGAACAGAAAGGAGCTGCGTTTAAAAGTAAAACTTGAGCCACCATTCCATTCAGCAGGCCCACCGATGAGCCTCTCACCTGAGAAGTCCAGAGTCGAGAAGGCACAGGCTTCAACAGCTGCACTGCAGGAACTTTCACAATAGCCAAGGCACGGAAGCAACCAAAATGTCCATAAAACGAATGAATGGATAAAGAAGAAGTAGTCCATGTACACAATGGAATATTAGCCATGGAAAACAATGAAACACTTCTCTTTGAGGCACCATAGATGAGCCTAGAGATAATCACAGAACATGAGGTAAGTCGGAAAGCAAAAGACATATCTTATGATACCACTTATAGGCGTTATCTAAGAACTGACACAAATGAACATATTTCCACAGAGAAAGACACTCACAGACTTAGAAAACAAACTATGCTTATCTAAAAAGAAAGGTGGGGGGAATGGAAAAATTAAGAGTACACTTACCATACGTGTACAGATACCTATTAAATACGTATATCAAAAAGACCGAACATATAGCAAGGGAGGTCTATGGAACACTCGGCAATAATTTACATGGGAAGTGGATCTGTACGTGAACATGTATATGTAATGTACAAATGAACCAGATTGTGTACACCTAGGACAAACAATATTCTAATCATTACCGCGATAAAAAATTAAAACATGAATTAATGTGACATAAACTTATGGGGGTTTTTCCTGGCGCATTCCATTGTAATTTACAACCTAGGAACAGGACTTCCAGAAAGGCTCTGCTGCCCTAGTAACCAGATTTGGGAATGGAGAAATGCTGCCGCCTTGTGGCCGTTTCCCACAACAGCAGCTTTAAGCCCAGGGCTAATGGTCACTAAATATTCACACTCATTGCAGGCCTGTAAATGACACCCGCCCTCAAAAAAGAAACCTGGGGTCGAAAATAGACCGAGAAATTCAAAAGAGGGCCACCTTTCAAGAAGGCAATTTCAACCGGTCTATTGTACTCACCGTTTGTTTTGGTTGTTTGTTTAACAGAAATTTAAAACGGTGTGGAAAATGCTGAACATTAGGAATAATTAAACACATGCAAATCCAAATTACGAAAACCTATCAGCTCACACCAGTCAGAAGGGCAATCAGCAAAAATTCTGCAAATAATAAATGCTGAAGGGGTTGTGGAGAAATGCCTACCCTTGGTTCAACGTGGAACATGGTAAGAGCCAGTAATGAAAACACAAAGGAGGTGCCTTGAAAAGGTAAATATTGAGCTACCATTCAATCAAGCATACCCACTTCTGGGCCTATCGCCTGAGAGGATGTGAATCAAAAGGTCACAGGCTGGGCTTCACTGGTGGCGCAGTGGTTGAGAGTCCGCCTGCCGATGCAGGGGACACGGGTTCGTGCCCCGGTCCGGGAAGAACCCACATGCTGCGGAGCGGCTAGTCCCATGAGCTATGGCTGCTGGGCCTGCGTGTCTGGAGCCTGTGCTCTGCAACGGGAGGGGCCACGGCAGTGAGAAGCCCACGTACCACAAAAATTAATAATAATAATAAAGAAACAGGCCGGCAATCCTGCACTCCAGCAATATTTACCATAGCCAACACTTGGAAGCAATGAAAATGTCCATCAACAGAGGAATTCACAAAGAAGAAGTGGTCCACGTACACAGCAGAATATGACTCCAATAAAAAAATAAAAATTCATTTTAAAAAACAAAGATAAGTAAGGAGACATCAGGTTTTGGGGGTTTATCCGGGCACATTCCCCTCTAATTTATAACCGAGGACCAACGCTGGCAGGAAGGTCAGATACCCTAGTTACCAGATTGGGAAAAGCAGAAATGCTGCCGCCCTCTGGCCGTTACCTGCAACAGCAGCTTTAAAACCTGTGTTAAGGGTCACTTCCTATGCACCAGTACTGGAGGGCTGTAAATGAAACCTGCCCTCAAAGTGTCTTGAGGGAAGTAATGGCCAAAATAGTTCAAAATGTCACACATACTTCAAGAAAACAATTTGAAGAGCTAGGCTGTACTCACAGTTTCAAGGAAAAAAGGACATGCCAGAAAGCTCAATTTCAAGGGATTATGAGACGCATGCAAATCCAACCACAAAGAGGTATCAGCTCACACTAGTCAGAATAAACATCAGCAAAAAAACTACAAACAATAAATGCTGAAGGTGTTGTGGAGAAGTGCGTACCCTCACCTTGAAGTGGGACGTAACCTGGTAAGAGCCACTAATGAGAACAGAATGGAGGTGCCGTTATAAGGTAAACATTTGGCTACCATAAGATCCAGCAGGCCCACTCCTGGGCCTATAACGTAAGAAGACAGAATTGGAAAGACACAGGCAGGCAAATGTGCATTGCTGCAGTATTACAATAGCCAAGACATGGAAGCAACCAAAAAGTCCATCAACAGATGAGTGGACAAAGAAGAACTGGTACATGTACAGACGGAATATTAGCCAAGGAAAAAAAGGACACAATGTCATTTGCAGCACTGTAGATGAGTCTACAGGTAATCACGCAACATGTAGTAAGTCAGAAAGAGAAAGACACATATTGTATGGTATCACTTATAGGTGTTGCCTAAAAATTGATACCAGTGAAGATATTTCCACAGAGAAGGGCAATCACAGATTCATTAAACAAACTTATGGTTTACCAATGGAAAGGTGTGAGGATTCGATACATTCGGTCATTGGGGTTAAGAGACTCATACAAACACAGGTGAAATATATAATCACCAAAAACCTACGGAATACCAAGAGAAGACTACTCAACATTCTCTCATAACGTACATGGGAAAAGGATCCCAGGAAGAATAGACATAGGTATATGTGTAAAAGAACCACATCTTGCACACCTAGAACAAGCAAAGCATTGTAATCAAACTTGCTGTGATAAAAAATATAAATTCAATTAAAGAAACGAACAAGAAGTAGGGACATAAACTTAAGGGGCTTTTTCCTGGCAAATTCCATTCTAAATTACAACCTAGAACACGACTTCCATTGACGTTCTGTTGCCCTAGTAACCAGATTTAGTAAAGGACAGCTGCTGCCACCTTGTGGCCGTTTCACACAACAGCAGCTTTTAACCCAGTGCTAATGGTCAGTTGATATTCAAAATAATTGCAGGCGTGTAAATGACACCTGCCCTGAAAACAAATCCTGGGGCCGTATATCGACCAAAAAATTCGAAAGACGTCCACATTTCAAAACGACAGTTTCAAGAGGCATATTTTATGCACATTTGTCTTATGATTCTTTTTCTTTCTTTCTTTCTTTCTTTCTTTCTTTCTTTCGTTAAAAAAACGGGAATGGAAAAAGGCTGAACATCAGGAATTAATAAAGCCATGCAAATCCAGTGTACCAAAACGTTCACCTCACAGCCGTCAGAATGATCATCAGCAAGAAAACTCTACAAAAAATAAGTGCTGAAGGGGTTTTAGAGAACTGCATACCCTTTAGCTGCTGGTGGGATGTAACCTGGTAAGAGCCAGTAGTGAGAACAGAACGGAGGTGCGTTTCAAGGTAAAAATTGAGCTACCATGTGATCTGGTAGGCCCACTGATGGGCCTATCACCTGAGTAGACCAGAATCAAAAAGACACAGCCTGCCAGGCCTTCAATTCAGCAACATGTACCATAGCCAAGACCTGGAGGAAACCAAAATGTCCACCAACAGAAAAATGTACCAAGAAGAAGTCGTCCATGTACACAATGGAATATTAGCCATGAAAAAGCATGGAACAGTGCCGTTGCCACCACTACAGAAGGATCTAGAGATAATCACCCAACTTGAAGAAAGAAACCGAAAGACAGATATCCTATGACATCACTTATACGTGTTACCTAAAACTTGATACCCATGCAATAATTTCCAAGAGAAGGACACGCATAGATTCAGAAAACCAAATTATGTATAACCAAATGGAAAGGTGTAGGGAATGTATGAATTAGGTTATGGGGTTCAACAGACATGTACTAAGGCATATGATATATATATATATATATATATATAATCACAAAATACCTATGGAATACAAAGAGAGGTCTACTCAACACTCTATAATAACATACATGGGAAAGGATCCAAAGAGGAATAGACAGATACATTGATAGGATGAACCAGAAACTGTACACCCAGGAGAATCTACATTTTTATCAAATTTGCTCTGATCATTCATAAAAATTAAATTTCAAAAGTAAACAACAATTTAGGAGATATAAGCTCTTGGGGGTTTGCGCTGGCACATTCCACTCTAATTTGCAGCGTTCTAACATGATTTCCAGGAAAGCTCTGTTGCCCCAAATCCCAGAGTTGGAAATGAAGAAATGCTGCCGCCTTGTGGCCGTTTCCCACAAGGGCAGCTTTAAACCCACAGCTAATGGTCACTTAACGTTCACAGGGACTCGGGGCTCTAAAGGACACCTGCCGTCAAAAAATGTCCTGAGGTAGGGAATGGCCAAAAAAATTCAAAACTGGCAAAATTTTCAAGGAGATAGTATGGAGGGGAAAGTTTTACTCACTCTTTTTCAACAATGAGGAAAATGGATAAAAGCTCAACATCAGGAATCATTAGACTCATGAAAATCTAACCTCCAAAACGGTTTCAACTCACACATGTCAACTACCATCAGCAAAAAGTTTACAAACAATAAATGCTGAAGGGGATTTAGAGAACTGTGTACCCTCTAGCTGCTGGTGAGATGTAAAGTGGTAACAGCCAATACTGAGAACAGAAAGGAGCTGCGTTTAAAAGTAAAACTTGAGCCACCATTCCATTCAGCAGGCCCACCGATGAGCCTCTCACCTGAGAAGTCCAGAGTCGAGAAGGCACAGGCTTCAACAGCTGCACTGCAGGAACTTTCACAATAGCCAAGGCACGGAAGCAACCAAAATGTCCATAAAACGAATGAATGGATAAAGAAGAAGTAGTCCATGTACACAATGGAATATTAGCCATGGAAAACAATGAAACACTTCTCTTTGAGGCACCATAGATGAGCCTAGAGATAATCACAGAACATGAGGTAAGTCGGAAAGCAAAAGACATATCTTATGATACCACTTATAGGCGTTATCTAAGAACTGACACAAATGAACATATTTCCACAGAGAAAGACACTCACAGACTTAGAAAACAAACTATGCTTATCTAAAAAGAAAGGTGGGGGGAATGGAAAAATTAAGAGTACACTTACCATACGTGTACAGATACCTATTAAATACGTATATCAAAAAGACCGAACATATAGCAAGGGAGGTCTATGGAACACTCTGCAATAATTTACATGGGAAGTGGATCTGTACGTGAACATGTATATGTAATGTACAAATGAACCAGATTGTGTACACCTAGGACAAACAATATTCTAATCATTACCGCGATAAAAAATTAAAACATGAATTAATGTGACATAAACTTATGGGGGTTTTTCCTGGCACATTCCATTGTAATTTACAACCTAGGAACAGGACTTCCAGAAAGGCTCTGCTGCCCTAGTAACCAGATTTGGGAATGGAGAAATGCTGCCGCCTTGTGGCCGTTTCCCACAACAGCAGCTTTAAGCCCAGGGCTAATGGTCACTAAATATTCACACTCATTGCAGGCCTGTAAATGACACCCGCCCTCAAAAAAGAAACCTGGGGTCGAAAATAGACCGAGAAATTCAAAAGAGGGCCACCTTTCAAGAAGGCAATTTCAACCGGTCTATTGTACTCACCGTTTGTTTTGGTTGTTTGTTTAACAGAAATTTAAAACGGTGTGGAAAATGCTGAACATTAGGAATAATTAAACACATGCAAATCCAAATTACGAAAACCTATCAGCTCACACCAGTCAGAAGGGCAATCAGCAAAAATTCTGCAAATAATAAATGCTGAAGGGGTTGTGGAGAAATGCCTACCCTTGGTTCAACGTGGAACATGGTAAGAGCCAGTAATGAAAACACAAAGGAGGTGCCTTGAAAAGGTAAATATTGAGCTACCATTCAATCAAGCATACCCACTTCTGGGCCTATCGCCTGAGAGGATGTGAATCAAAAGGTCACAGGCTGGGCTTCACTGGTGGCGCAGTGGTTGAGAGTCCGCCTGCCGATGCAGGGGACACGGGTTCGTGCCCCGGTCCGGGAAGAACCCACATGCTGCGGAGCGGCTAGTCCCATGAGCTATGGCTGCTGGGCCTGCGTGTCTGGAGCCTGTGCTCTGCAACGGGAGGGGCCACGGCAGTGAGAAGCCCACGTACCACAAAAATTAATAATAATAATAAAGAAACAGGCCGGCAATCCTGCACTCCAGCAATATTTACCATAGCCAACACTTGGAAGCAATGAAAATGTCCATCAACAGAGGAATTCACAAAGAAGAAGTGGTCCACGTACACAGCAGAATATGACTCCAATAAAAAAATAAAAATTCATTTTAAAAAACAAAGATAAGTAAGGAGACATCAGGTTTTGGGGGTTTATCCGGGCACATTCCCCTCTAATTTATAACCGAGGACCAACACTGGCAGGAAGGTCGGATTCCCTAGTTACCAGATTGGGAAGAGCAGAAATGCTGCCGCCCTCTGGCCGTTACCTGCAACAGCAGCTTTAAAACCTGTGTTAAGGGTCACTTCCTATGCACCAGTACTGGAGGGCTGTAAATGAAACCTGCCCTCAAAGTGTCTTGAGGGAAGTAATGGCCAAAATAGTTCAAAATGTCACACATACTTCAAGAAAACAATTTGAAGAGCTAGGCTGTACTCACAGTTTCAAGGAAAAAAGGACATGCCAGAAAGCTCAATTTCAAGGGATTATGAGACGCATGCAAATCCAACCACAAAGAGGTATCAGCTCACACTAGTCAGAATAAACATCAGCAAAAAAACTACAAACAATAAATGCTGAAGGTGTTGTGGAGAAGTGCGTACCCTCACCTTGAAGTGGGACGTAACCTGGTAAGAGCCACTAATGAGAACAGAATGGAGGTGCCGTTATAAGGTAAACATTTGGCTACCATAAGATCCAGCAGGCCCACTCCTGGGCCTATAACGTAAGAAGACAGAATTGGAAAGACACAGGCAGGCAAATGTGCATTGCTGCAGTATTACAATAGCCAAGACATGGAAGCAACCAAAAAGTCCATCAACAGATGAGTGGACAAAGAAGAACTGGTACATGTACAGACGGAATATTAGCCAAGGAAAAAAAGGACACAATGTCATTTGCAGCACTGTAGATGAGTCTACAGGTAATCACGCAACATGTAGTAAGTCAGAAAGAGAAAGACACATATTGTATGGTATCACTTATAGGTGTTGCCTAAAAATTGATACCAGTGAAGATATTTCCACAGAGAAGGGCAATCACAGATTCATTAAACAAACTTATGGTTTACCAATGGAAAGGTGTGAGGATTCGATACATTCGGTCATTGGGGTTAAGAGACTCATACAAACACAGGTGAAATATATAATCACCAAAAACCTACGGAATACCAAGAGAAGACTACTCAACATTCTCTCATAACGTACATGGGAAAAGGATCCCAGGAAGAATAGACATAGGTATATGTGTAAAAGAACCACATCTTGCACACCTAGAACAAGCAAAGCATTGTAATCAAACTTGCTGTGATAAAAAATATAAATTCAATTAAAGAAACGAACAAGAAGTAGGGACATAAACTTAAGGGGCTTTTTCCTGGCAAATTCCATTCTAAATTACAACCTAGAACACGACTTCCATTGACGTTCTGTTGCCCTAGTAACCAGATTTAGTAAAGGACAGCTGCTGCCACCTTGTGGCCGTTTCACACAACAGCAGCTTTTAACCCAGTGCTAATGGTCAGTTGATATTCAAAATAATTGCAGGCGTGTAAATGACACCTGCCCTGAAAACAAATCCTGGGGCCGTATATCGACCAAAAAATTCGAAAGACGTCCACATTTCAAAACGACAGTTTCAAGAGGCATATTTTATGCACATTTGTCTTATGATTCTTTTTCTTTCTTTCTTTCTTTCTTTCTTTCGTTAAAAAAACGGGAATGGAAAAAGGCTGAACATCAGGAATTAATAAAGCCATGCAAATCCAGTGTACCAAAACGTTCACCTCACAGCCGTCAGAATGATCATCAGCAAGAAAACTCTACAAAAAATAAGTGCTGAAGGGGTTTTAGAGAACTGCATACCCTTTAGCTGCTGGTGGGATGTAACCTGGTAAGAGCCAGTAGTGAGAACAGAACGGAGGTGCGTTTCAAGGTAAAAATTGAGCTACCATGTGATCTGGTAGGCCCACTGATGGGCCTATCACCTGAGTAGACCAGAATCAAAAAGACACAGCCTGCCAGGCCTTCAATTCAGCAACATGTACCATAGCCAAGACCTGGAGGAAACCAAAATGTCCACCAACAGAAAAATGTACCAAGAAGAAGTCGTCCATGTACACAATGGAATATTAGCCATGAAAAAGCATGGAACAGTGCCGTTGCCACCACTACAGAAGGATCTAGAGATAATCACCCAACTTGAAGAAAGAAACCGAAAGACAGATATCCTATGACATCACTTATACGTGTTACCTAAAACTTGATACCCATGCAATAATTTCCAAGAGAAGGACACGCATAGATTCAGAAAACCAAATTATGTATAACCAAATGGAAAGGTGTAGGGAATGTATGAATTAGGTTATGGGGTTCAACAGACATGTACTAAGGCATATGATATATATATATATATATATATAATCACAAAATACCTATGGAATACAAAGAGAGGTCTACTCAACACTCTATAATAACATACATGGGAAAGGATCCAAAGAGGAATAGACAGATACATTGATAGGATGAACCAGAAACTGTACACCCAGGAGAATCTACATTTTTATCAAATTTGCTCTGATCATTCATAAAAATTAAATTTCAAAAGCAAACAACAATTTAGGAGATATAAGCTCTTGGGGGTTTGCGCTGGCACATTCCACTCTAATTTGCAGCGTTCTAACATGATTTCCAGGAAAGCTCTGTTGCCCCAAATCCCAGAGTTGGAAATGAAGAAATGCTGCCGCCTTGTGGCCGTTTCCCACAAGGGCAGCTTTAAACCCACAGCTAATGGTCACTTAACGTTCACAGGGACTCGGGGCTCTAAAGGACACCTGCCGTCAAAAAATGTCCTGAGGTAGGGAATGGCCAAAAAAATTCAAAACTGGCAAAATTTTCAAGGAGATAGTATGGAGGGGAAAGTTTTACTCACTCTTTTTCAACAATGAGGAAAATGGATAAAAGCTCAACATCAGGAATCATTAGACTCATGAAAATCTAACCTCCAAAACGGTTTCAACTCACACATGTCAACTACCATCAGCAAAAAGTTTACAAACAATAAATGCTGAAGGGGATTTAGAGAACTGTGTACCCTCTAGCTGCTGGTGAGATGTAAAGTGGTAACAGCCAATACTGAGAACAGAAAGGAGCTGCGTTTAAAAGTAAAACTTGAGCCACCATTCCATTCAGCAGGCCCACCGATGAGCCTCTCACCTGAGAAGTCCAGAGTCGAGAAGGCACAGGCTTCAACAGCTGCACTGCAGGAACTTTCACAATAGCCAAGGCACGGAAGCAACCAAAATGTCCATAAAACGAATGAATGGATAAAGAAGAAGTAGTCCATGTACACAATGGAATATTAGCCATGGAAAACAATGAAACACTTCTCTTTGAGGCACCATAGATGAGCCTAGAGATAATCACAGAACATGAGGTAAGTCGGAAAGCAAAAGACATATCTTATGATACCACTTATAGGCGTTATCTAAGAACTGACACAAATGAACATATTTCCACAGAGAAAGACACTCACAGACTTAGAAAACAAACTATGCTTATCTAAAAAGAAAGGTGGGGGGAATGGAAAAATTAAGAGTACACTTACCATACGTGTACAGATACCTATTAAATACGTATATCAAAAAGACCGAACATATAGCAAGGGAGGTCTATGGAACACTCTGCAATAATTTACATGGGAAGTGGATCTGTACGTGAACATGTATATGTAATGTACAAATGAACCAGATTGTGTACACCTAGGACAAACAATATTCTAATCATTACCGCGATAAAAAATTAAAACATGAATTAATGTGACATAAACATATGGGGGTTTTTCCTGGCACATTCCATTGTAATTTACAACCTAGGAACAGGACTTCCAGAAAGGCTCTGCTGCCCTAGTAACCAGATTTGGGAATGGAGAAATGCTGCCGCCTTGTGGCCGTTTCCCACAACAGCAGCTTTAAGCCCAGGGCTAATGGTCACTAAATATTCACACTCATTGCAGGCCTGTAAATGACACCCGCCCTCAAAAAAGAAACCTGGGGTCGAAAATAGACCGAGAAATTCAAAAGAGGGCCACCTTTCAAGAAGGCAATTTCAACCGGTCTATTGTACTCACCATTTGTTTTGGTTGTTTGTTTAACAGAAATTTAAAACGGTGTGGAAAATGCTGAACATTAGGAATAATTAAACACATGCAAATCCAAATTACAAAAACCTATCAGCTCACACCAGTCAGAAGGGCAATCAGCAAAAATTCTGCAAACAATAAATGCTGAAGGGGTTGTGGAGAAACGCCTACCCTTGGTTCAACATGGAACATGGTAAGAGCCAGTAATGAAAACACAAAGGAGGTGCCTTGAAAAGGTAAATATTGAGCTACCATTCAATCAAGCATACCCACTTCTGGGCCTATCGCCTGAGAGGATGTGAATCAAAAGGTCACAGCCTGGGCTTCACTCGTGGCGCAGTGGTTGAGAGTCCGCCTGCCGATGCAGGCGACACGGGTTCGTGCCCCGGTCCGGGAAGAACCCACATGCTGCGGAGCGGCTAGTCCCATGAGCTATGGCTGCTGGGCCTGCGTGTCTGGAGCCTGTGCTCTGCAACGGGAGGGGCCCTGGCAGTGAGAGGCCCACGTACCGCAAAAAATAAAAATAATAATAAAGAAACAGGCCGGCAATCCTGCACTCCAGCAATATTTACCATAGCCAACACTTGGAAGCAATGAAAATGTCCATCAACAGAGGAATTCACAAAGAAGAAGTGGTCCATGTGCACACCGGAATATGACTCCAATAAAAAAATATAAATTCATTTTAAAAAACAAAGATAAGTAAGGAGACATCAGGTTTGGGGGGTTTATCCGGGCACATTCCCCTCTAATTTATAACCGAGGACCAACACTGGCAGGAAGGTCGGATTCCCTAGTTACCAGATTGGGAAGAGCAGAAATGCTGCCGCCCTCTGGCCGTTACCTGCAACAGCAGCTTTAAAACCTGTGTTAAGGGTCACTTCCTATGCACCAGTACTGGAGGGCTGTAAATGAAACCTGCCCTCAAAGTGTCTTGAGGGAAGTAATGGCCAAAATAGTTCAAAATGTCACACATACTTCAAGAAAACAATTTGAAGAGCTAGGCTGTACTCACAGTTTCAAGGAAAAAAGGACATGCCAGAAAGCTCAATTTCAAGGGATTATGAGACGCATGCAAATCCAACCACAAAGAGGTATCAGCTCACACTAGTCAGAATAAACATCAGCAAAAAAACTACAAACAATAAATGCTGAAGGTGTTGTGGAGAAGTGCGTACCCTCACCTTGAAGTGGGACGTAACCTGGTAAGAGCCACTAATGAGAACAGAATGGAGGTGCCGTTATAAGGTAAACATTTGGCTACCATAAGATCCAGCAGGCCCACTCCTGGGCCTATAACGTAAGAAGACAGAATTGGAAAGACACAGGCAGGCAAATGTGCATTGCTGCAGTATTACAATAGCCAAGACATGGAAGCAACCAAAAAGTCCATCAACAGATGAGTGGACAAAGAAGAACTGGTACATGTACAGACGGAATATTAGCCAAGGAAAAAAAGGACACAATGTCATTTGCAGCACTGTAGATGAGTCTACAGGTAATCACGCAACATGTAGTAAGTCAGAAAGAGAAAGACACATATTGTATGGTATCACTTATAGGTGTTGCCTAAAAATTGATACCAGTGAAGATATTTCCACAGAGAAGGGCAATCACAGATTCATTAAACAAACTTATGGTTTACCAATGGAAAGGTGTGAGGATTCGATACATTCGGTCATTGGGGTTAAGAGACTCATACAAACACAGGTGAAATATATAATCACCAAAAACCTACGGAATACCAAGAGAAGACTACTCAACATTCTCTCATAACGTACATGGGAAAAGGATCCCAGGAAGAATAGACATAGGTATATGTGTAAAAGAACCACATCTTGCACACCTAGAACAAGCAAAGCATTGTAATCAAACTTGCTGTGATAAAAAATATAAATTCATTTAAAGAAACGAACAAGAAGTAGGGACATAAACTTAAGGGGCTTTTTCCTGGCAAATTCCATTCTAAATTACAACCTAGAACACGACTTCCATTGACGTTCTGTTGCCCTAGTAACCAGATTTAGTAAAGGACAGCTGCTGCCACCTTGTGGCCGTTTCACACAACAGCAGCTTTTAACCCAGTGCTAATGGTCAGTTGATATTCAAAATAATTGCAGGCGTGTAAATGACACCTGCCCTGAAAACAAATCCTGGGGCCGTATATCGACCAAAAAATTCGAAAGACGTCCACATTTCAAAACGACAGTTTCAAGAGGCATATTTTATGCACATTTGTCTTATGATTCTTTTTCTTTCTTTCTTTCTTTCTTTCTTTCGTTAAAAAAACGGGAATGGAAAAAGGCTGAACATCAGGAATTAATAAAGCCATGCAAATCCAGTGTACCAAAACGTTCACCTCACAGCCGTCAGAATGATCATCAGCAAGAAAACTCTACAAAAAATAAGTGCTGAAGGGGTTTTAGAGAACTGCATACCCTTTAGCTGCTGGTGGGATGTAACCTGGTAAGAGCCAGTAGTGAGAACAGAACGGAGGTGCGTTTCAAGGTAAAAATTGAGCTACCATGTGATCTGGTAGGCCCACTGATGGGCCTATCACCTGAGTAGACCAGAATCAAAAAGACACAGCCTGCCAGGCCTTCAATTCAGCAACATGTACCATAGCCAAGACCTGGAGGAAACCAAAATGTCCACCAACAGAAAAATGTACCAAGAAGAAGTCGTCCATGTACACAATGGAATATTAGCCATGAAAAAGCATGGAACAGTGCCGTTGCCACCACTACAGAAGGATCTAGAGATAATCACCCAACTTGAAGAAAGAAACCGAAAGACAGATATCCTATGACATCACTTATACGTGTTACCTAAAACTTGATACCCATGCAATAATTTCCAAGAGAAGGACACGCATAGATTCAGAAAACCAAATTATGTATAACCAAATGGAAAGGTGTAGGGAATGTATGAATTAGGTTATGGGGTTCAACAGACATGTACTAAGGCATATGATATATATATATATATATATATAATCACAAAATACCTATGGAATACAAAGAGAGGTCTACTCAACACTCTATAATAACATACATGGGAAAGGATCCAAAGAGGAATAGACAGATACATTGATAGGATGAACCAGAAACTGTACACCCAGGAGAATCTACATTTTTATCAAATTTGCTCTGATCATTCATAAAAATTAAATTTCAAAAGCAAACAACAATTTAGGAGATATAAGCTCTTGGGGGTTTGCGCTGGCACATTCCACTCTAATTTGCAGCGTTCTAACATGATTTCCAGGAAAGCTCTGTTGCCCCAAATCCCAGAGTTGGAAATGAAGAAATGCTGCCGCCTTGTGGCCGTTTCCCACAAGGGCAGCTTTAAACCCACAGCTAATGGTCACTTAACGTTCACAGGGACTCGGGGCTCTAAAGGACACCTGCCGTCAAAAAATGTCCTGAGGTAGGGAATGGCCAAAAAAATTCAAAACTGGCAAAATTTTCAAGGAGATAGTATGGAGGGGAAAGTTTTACTCACTCTTTTTCAACAATGAGGAAAATGGATAAAAGCTCAACATCAGGAATCATTAGACTCATGAAAATCTAACCTCCAAAACGGTTTCAACTCACACATGTCAACTACCATCAGCAAAAAGTTTACAAACAATAAATGCTGAAGGGGATTTAGAGAACTGTGTACCCTCTAGCTGCTGGTGAGATGTAAAGTGGTAACAGCCAATACTGAGAACAGAAAGGAGCTGCGTTTAAAAGTAAAACTTGAGCCACCATTCCATTCAGCAGGCCCACCGATGAGCCTCTCACCTGAGAAGTCCAGAGTCGAGAAGGCACAGGCTTCAACAGCTGCACTGCAGGAACTTTCACAATAGCCAAGGCACGGAAGCAACCAAAATGTCCATAAAACGAATGAATGGATAAAGAAGAAGTAGTCCATGTACACAATGGAATATTAGCCATGGAAAACAATGAAACAC
The DNA here is from genome assembly GCF_964165515.1 of Mesoplodon bidens. NCBI lineage: Eukaryota > Metazoa > Chordata > Mammalia > Artiodactyla > Ziphiidae > Mesoplodon > Mesoplodon bidens. Next base: position 78,515,329 of record NC_138162.1, on the reverse strand, counting down.
TTCTCTTTGAGGCACCATAGATGAGCCTAGAGATAATCACAGAACATGAGGTAAGTCGGAAAGCAAAAGACATATCTTATGATACCACTTATAGGCGTTATCTAAGAACTGACACAAATGAACATATTTCCACAGAGAAAGACACTCACAGACTTAGAAAACAAACTATGCTTATCTAAAAAGAAAGGTGGGGGGAATGGAAAAATTAAGAGTACACTTACCATACGTGTACAGATACCTATTAAATACGTATATCAAAAAGACCGAACATATAGCAAGGGAGGTCTATGGAACACTCTGCAATAATTTACATGGGAAGTGGATCTGTACGTGAACATGTATATGTAATGTACAAATGAACCAGATTGTGTACACCTAGGACAAACAATATTCTAATCATTACCGCGATAAAAAATTAAAACATGAATTAATGTGACATAAACATATGGGGGTTTTTCCTGGCACATTCCATTGTAATTTACAACCTAGGAACAGGACTTCCAGAAAGGCTCTGCTGCCCTAGTAACCAGATTTGGGAATGGAGAAATGCTGCCGCCTTGTGGCCGTTTCCCACAACAGCAGCTTTAAGCCCAGGGCTAATGGTCACTAAATATTCACACTCATTGCAGGCCTGTAAATGACACCCGCCCTCAAAAAAGAAACCTGGGGTCGAAAATAGACCGAGAAATTCAAAAGAGGGCCACCTTTCAAGAAGGCAATTTCAACCGGTCTATTGTACTCACCATTTGTTTTGGTTGTTTGTTTAACAGAAATTTAAAACGGTGTGGAAAATGCTGAACATTAGGAATAATTAAACACATGCAAATCCAAATTACAAAAACCTATCAGCTCACACCAGTCAGAAGGGCAATCAGCAAAAATTCTGCAAACAATAAATGCTGAAGGGGTTGTGGAGAAACGCCTACCCTTGGTTCAACATGGAACATGGTAAGAGCCAGTAATGAAAACACAAAGGAGGTGCCTTGAAAAGGTAAATATTGAGCTACCATTCAATCAAGCATACCCACTTCTGGGCCTATCGCCTGAGAGGATGTGAATCAAAAGGTCACAGCCTGGGCTTCACTCGTGGCGCAGTGGTTGAGAGTCCGCCTGCCGATGCAGGCGACACGGGTTCGTGCCCCGGTCCGGGAAGAACCCACATGCTGCGGAGCGGCTAGTCCCATGAGCTATGGCTGCTGGGCCTGCGTGTCTGGAGCCTGTGCTCTGCAACGGGAGGGGCCCTGGCAGTGAGAGGCCCACGTACCGCAAAAAATAAAAATAATAATAAAGAAACAGGCCGGCAATCCTGCACTCCAGCAATATTTACCATAGCCAACACTTGGAAGCAATGAAAATGTCCATCAACAGAGGAATTCACAAAGAAGAAGTGGTCCATGTGCACACCGGAATATGACTCCAATAAAAAAATATAAATTCATTTTAAAAAACAAAGATAAGTAAGGAGACATCAGGTTTGGGGGGTTTATCCGGGCACATTCCCCTCTAATTTATAACCGAGGACCAACACTGGCAGGAAGGTCGGATTCCCTAGTTACCAGATTGGGAAGAGCAGAAATGCTGCCGCCCTCTGGCCGTTACCTGCAACAGCAGCTTTAAAACCTGTGTTAAGGGTCACTTCCTATGCACCAGTACTGGAGGGCTGTAAATGAAACCTGCCCTCAAAGTGTCTTGAGGGAAGTAATGGCCAAAATAGTTCAAAATGTCACACATACTTCAAGAAAACAATTTGAAGAGCTAGGCTGTACTCACAGTTTCAAGGAAAAAAGGACATGCCAGAAAGCTCAATTTCAAGGGATTATGAGACGCATGCAAATCCAACCACAAAGAGGTATCAGCTCACACTAGTCAGAATAAACATCAGCAAAAAAACTACAAACAATAAATGCTGAAGGTGTTGTGGAGAAGTGCGTACCCTCACCTTGAAGTGGGACGTAACCTGGTAAGAGCCACTAATGAGAACAGAATGGAGGTGCCGTTATAAGGTAAACATTTGGCTACCATAAGATCCAGCAGGCCCACTCCTGGGCCTATAACGTAAGAAGACAGAATTGGAAAGACACAGGCAGGCAAATGTGCATTGCTGCAGTATTACAATAGCCAAGACATGGAAGCAACCAAAAAGTCCATCAACAGATGAGTGGACAAAGAAGAACTGGTACATGTACAGACGGAATATTAGCCAAGGAAAAAAAGGACACAATGTCATTTGCAGCACTGTAGATGAGTCTACAGGTAATCACGCAACATGTAGTAAGTCAGAAAGAGAAAGACACATATTGTATGGTATCACTTATAGGTGTTGCCTAAAAATTGATACCAGTGAAGATATTTCCACAGAGAAGGGCAATCACAGATTCATTAAACAAACTTATGGTTTACCAATGGAAAGGTGTGAGGATTCGATACATTCGGTCATTGGGGTTAAGAGACTCATACAAACACAGGTGAAATATATAATCACCAAAAACCTACGGAATACCAAGAGAAGACTACTCAACATTCTCTCATAACGTACATGGGAAAAGGATCCCAGGAAGAATAGACATAGGTATATGTGTAAAAGAACCACATCTTGCACACCTAGAACAAGCAAAGCATTGTAATCAAACTTGCTGTGATAAAAAATATAAATTCATTTAAAGAAACGAACAAGAAGTAGGGACATAAACTTAAGGGGCTTTTTCCTGGCAAATTCCATTCTAAATTACAACCTAGAACACGACTTCCATTGACGTTCTGTTGCCCTAGTAACCAGATTTAGTAAAGGACAGCTGCTGCCACCTTGTGGCCGTTTCACACAACAGCAGCTTTTAACCCAGTGCTAATGGTCAGTTGATATTCAAAATAATTGCAGGCGTGTAAATGACACCTGCCCTGAAAACAAATCCTGGGGCCGTATATCGACCAAAAAATTCGAAAGACGTCCACATTTCAAAACGACAGTTTCAAGAGGCATATTTTATGCACATTTGTCTTATGATTCTTTTTCTTTCTTTCTTTCTTTCTTTCTTTCGTTAAAAAAACGGGAATGGAAAAAGGCTGAACATCAGGAATTAATAAAGCCATGCAAATCCAGTGTACCAAAACGTTCACCTCACAGCCGTCAGAATGATCATCAGCAAGAAAACTCTACAAAAAATAAGTGCTGAAGGGGTTTTAGAGAACTGCATACCCTTTAGCTGCTGGTGGGATGTAACCTGGTAAGAGCCAGTAGTGAGAACAGAACGGAGGTGCGTTTCAAGGTAAAAATTGAGCTACCATGTGATCTGGTAGGCCCACTGATGGGCCTATCACCTGAGTAGACCAGAATCAAAAAGACACAGCCTGCCAGGCCTTCAATTCAGCAACATGTACCATAGCCAAGACCTGGAGGAAACCAAAATGTCCACCAACAGAAAAATGTACCAAGAAGAAGTCGTCCATGTACACAATGGAATATTAGCCATGAAAAAGCATGGAACAGTGCCGTTGCCACCACTACAGAAGGATCTAGAGATAATCACCCAACTTGAAGAAAGAAACCGAAAGACAGATATCCTATGACATCACTTATACGTGTTACCTAAAACTTGATACCCATGCAATAATTTCCAAGAGAAGGACACGCATAGATTCAGAAAACCAAATTATGTATAACCAAATGGAAAGGTGTAGGGAATGTATGAATTAGGTTATGGGGTTCAACAGACATGTACTAATGCATATGATATATATATATATAATCACAAAATACCTATGGAATACAAAGAGAGGTCTACTCAACACTCTATAATAACATACATGGGAAAGGATCCAAAGAGGAATAGACAGATACATTGATAGGATGAACCAGAAACTGTACACCCAGGAGAATCTACATTTTTATCAAATTTGCTCTGATCATTCATAAAAATTAAATTTCAAAAGCAAACAACAATTTAGGAGATATAAGCTCTTGGGGGTTTGCGCTGGCACATTCCACTCTAATTTGCAGCGTTCTAACATGATTTCCAGGAAAGCTCTGTTGCCCCAAATCCCAGAGTTGGAAATGAAGAAACGCTGCCGCCTTGTGGCCGTTTCCCGCAAGGGCGGCTTTAAACCCACAGCTAATGGTCACTTAACGTTCACAAGGACTCGGGGCTCTAAAGGACACCTGCCGTCAAAAAATGTCCTGAGGTAGGGAATGGCCAAAAAAATTCAAAACTGGCAAAATTTTCAAGGAGATAGTATGGAGGGGAAAGTTTTACTCACTCTTTTTCAACAATGAGGAAAATGGATAAAAGCTCAACATCGGGAATCATTAGACTCATGAAAATCTAACCTCCAAAACGGTTTCAACTCACACATGTCAACTACCATCAGCAAAAAGTTTACAAACAATAAATGCTGAAGGGGATTTAGAGAACTGTGTACCCTCTAGCTGCTGGTGAGATGTAAAGTGGTAACAGCCAATACTGAGAACAGAAAGGAGCTGCGTTTAAAAGTAAAACTTGAGCCACCATTCCATTCAGCAGGCCCACCGATGAGCCTCTCACCTGAGAAGTCCAGAGTCGAGAAGGCACAGGCTTCAACAGCTGCACTGCAGGAACTTTCACAATAGCCAAGGCACGGAAGCAACCAAAATGTCCATAAAACGAATGAATGGATAAAGAAGAAGTAGTCCATGTACACAATGGAATATTAGCCATGGAAAACAATGAAACACTTCTCTTTGAGGCACCATAGATGAGCCTAGAGATAATCACAGAACATGAGGTAAGTCGGAAAGCAAAAGACATATCTTATGATACCACTTATAGGCGTTATCTAAGAACTGACACAAATGAACATATTTCCACAGAGAAAGACACTCACAGACTTAGAAAACAAACTATGCTTATCTAAAAAGAAAGGTGGGGGGAATGGAAAAATTAAGAGTACACTTACCATACGTGTACAGATACCTATTAAATACGTATATCAAAAAGACCGAACATATAGCAAGGGAGGTCTATGGAACACTCGGCAATAATTTACATGGGAAGTGGATCTGTACGTGAACATGTATATGTAATGTACAAATGAACCAGATTGTGTACACCTAGGACAAACAATATTCTAATCATTACCGCGATAAAAAATTAAAACATGAATTAATGTGACATAAACTTATGGGGGTTTTTCCTGGCACATTCCATTGTAATTTACAACCTAGGAACAGGACTTCCAGAAAGGCTCTGCTGCCCTAGTAACCAGATTTGGGAATGGAGAAATGCTGTCGCCTTGTGGCCGTTTCCCACAACAGCAGCTTTAAGCCCAGGGCTAATGGTCACTAAATATTCACACTCATTGCAGGCCTGTAAATGACACCGGCCCCCCCCCAAAAAAAAAAACATTGGGTCGAAAATAGACCAAAAAATTCATAATAGGGCCACCTTCCAAGAAGGCAATTTCAACCGGTCTATTGTACTCACCGTTTGTTTTGTTTGTTTGTTTAACAGAAATTTAAAACGGTGTGGAAAATGCTGAACATTAGGAATAATTAAACACATGCAAATCCAAATTACAAAAACCTATCAGCTCACACCAGTCAGAAGGGCAATCAGCAAAAATTCTGCAAACAATAAATGCTGAAGGGGTTGTGGAGAAACGCCTACCCTTGGTTCAACGTGGAACATGGTAAGAGCCAGTAATGAAAACACAAAGGAGGTGCCTTGAAAAGGTAAATATTGAGCTACCATTCAATCAAGCATACCCACTTCTGGGCCTATCGCCTGAGAGGATGTGAATCAAAAGGTCACAGCCTGGGCTTCACTCGTGGCGCAGTGGTTGAGAGTCCGCCTGCCGATGCAGGCGACACGGGTTCGTGCCCTGGTGCGGGAAGAACCCACATGCGGCGGAGCGGCTAGTCCCATGAGCTATGGCTGCTGGGCCTGCGTGTCGGGAGCCTGTGCTCTGCAACGGGAGGGGCCCTGGCAGTGAGAGGCCCACGTACCGCAAAAAATAAGAATAATAATAAAGAAACAGGCCGGCAATCCTGCACTCCAGCAATATTTACCATAGCCAACACTTGGAAGCAATGAAAATGTCCATCAACAGAGGAATTCACAAAGAAGAAGTGGTCCATGTACACACCGGAATATGACTCCAATAAAAAAATATAAATTCATTTTAAAAAACAAAGATAAGTAAGGAGACATCAGGTTTGGGGGGTTTATCCGGGCACATTCCCCTCTAATTTATAACCGAGGACCAACACTGGCAGGAAGGTCGGATTCCCTAGTTACCAGATTGGGAAGAGCAGAAATGCTGCCGCCCTCTGGCCGTTACCTGCAACAGCAGCTTTAAAACCTGTGTTAAGGGTCACTTCCTATGCACCAGTACTGGAGGGCTGTAAATGAAACCTGCCCTCAAAGTGTCTTGAGGGAAGTAATGGCCAAAATAGTTCAAAATGTCACACATACTTCAAGAAAACAATTTGAAGAGCTAGGCTGTACTCACAGTTTCAAGGAAAAAAGGACATGCCAGAAAGCTCAATTTCAAGGGATTATGAGACGCATGCAAATCCAACCACAAAGAGGTATCAGCTCACACTAGTCAGAATAAACATCAGCAAAAAAACTACAAACAATAAATGCTGAAGGTGTTGTGGAGAAGTGCGTACCCTCACCTTGAAGTGGGACGTAACCTGGTAAGAGCCACTAATGAGAACAGAATGGAGGTGCCGTTATAAGGTAAACATTTGGCTACCATAAGATCCAGCAGGCCCACTCCTGGGCCTATAACGTAAGAAGACAGAATTGGAAAGACACAGGCAGGCAAATGTGCATTGCTGCAGTATTACAATAGCCAAGACATGGAAGCAACCAAAAAGTCCATCAACAGATGAGTGGACAAAGAAGAACTGGTACATGTACAGACGGAATATTAGCCAAGGAAAAAAAGGACACAATGTCATTTGCAGCACTGTAGATGAGTCTACAGGTAATCACGCAACATGTAGTAAGTCAGAAAGAGAAAGACACATATTGTATGGTATCACTTATAGGTGTTGCCTAAAAATTGATACCAGTGAAGATATTTCCACAGAGAAGGGCAATCACAGATTCATTAAACAAACTTATGGTTTACCAATGGAAAGGTGTGAGGATTCGATACATTCGGTCATTGGGGTTAAGAGACTCATACAAACACAGGTGAAATATATAATCACCAAAAACCTACGGAATACCAAGAGAAGACTACTCAACATTCTCTCATAACGTACATGGGAAAAGGATCCCAGGAAGAATAGACATAGGTATATGTGTAAAAGAACCACATCTTGCACACCTAGAACAAGCAAAGCATTGTAATCAAACTTGCTGTGATAAAAAATATAAATTCAATTAAAGAAACGAACAAGAAGTAGGGACATAAACTTAAGGGGCTTTTTCCTGGCAAATTCCATTCTAAATTACAACCTAGAACACGACTTCCATTGACGTTCTGTTGCCCTAGTAACCAGATTTAGTAAAGGACAGCTGCTGCCACCTTGTGGCCGTTTCACACAACAGCAGCTTTTAACCCAGTGCTAATGGTCAGTTGATATTCAAAATAATTGCAGGCGTGTAAATGACACCTGCCCTGAAAACAAATCCTGGGGCCGTATATCGACCAAAAAATTCGAAAGACGTCCACATTTCAAAACGACAGTTTCAAGAGGCATATTTTATGCACATTTGTCTTATGATTCTTTTTCTTTCTTTCTTTCTTTCTTTCTTTCGTTAAAAAAACGGGAATGGAAAAAGGCTGAACATCAGGAATTAATAAAGCCATGCAAATCCAGTGTACCAAAACGTTCACCTCACAGCCGTCAGAATGATCATCAGCAAGAAAACTCTACAAAAAATAAGTGCTGAAGGGGTTTTAGAGAACTGCATACCCTTTAGCTGCTGGTGGGATGTAACCTGGTAAGAGCCAGTAGTGAGAACAGAACGGAGGTGCGTTTCAAGGTAAAAATTGAGCTACCATGTGATCTGGTAGGCCCACTGATGGGCCTATCACCTGAGTAGACCAGAATCAAAAAGACACAGCCTGCCAGGCCTTCAATTCAGCAACATGTACCATAGCCAAGACCTGGAGGAAACCAAAATGTCCACCAACAGAAAAATGTACCAAGAAGAAGTCGTCCATGTACACAATGGAATATTAGCCATGAAAAAGCATGGAACAGTGCCGTTGCCACCACTACAGAAGGATCTAGAGATAATCACCCAACTTGAAGAAAGAAACCGAAAGACAGATATCCTATGACATCACTTATACGTGTTACCTAAAACTTGATACCCATGCAATAATTTCCAAGAGAAGGACACGCATAGATTCAGAAAACCAAATTATGTATAACCAAATGGAAAGGTGTAGGGAATGTATGAATTAGGTTATGGGGTTCAACAGACATGTACTAATGCATATGATATATATATATATATAATCACAAAATACCTATGGAATACAAAGAGAGGTCTACTCAACACTCTATAATAACATACATGGGAAAGGATCCAAAGAGGAATAGACAGATACATTGATAGGATGAACCAGAAACTGTACACCCAGGAGAATCTACATTTTTATCAAATTTGCTCTGATCATTCATAAAAATTAAATTTCAAAAGCAAACAACAATTTAGGAGATATAAGCTCTTGGGGGTTTGCGCTGGCACATTCCACTCTAATTTGCAGCGTTCTAACATGATTTCCAGGAAAGCTCTGTTGCCCCAAATCCCAGAGTTGGAAATGAAGAAATGCTGCCGCCTTGTGGCCGTTTCCCACAAGGGCAGCTTTAAACCCACAGCTAATGGTCACTTAACGTTCACAGGGACTCGGGGCTCTAAAGGACACCTGCCGTCAAAAAATGTCCTGAGGTAGGGAATGGCCAAAAAAATTCAAAACTGGCAAAATTTTCAAGGAGATAGTATGGAGGGGAAAGTTTTACTCACTCTTTTTCAACAATGAGGAAAATGGATAAAAGCTCAACATCAGGAATCATTAGACTCATGAAAATCTAACCTCCAAAACGGTTTCAACTCACACATGTCAACTACCATCAGCAAAAAGTTTACAAACAATAAATGCTGAAGGGGATTTAGAGAACTGTGTACCCTCTAGCTGCTGGTGAGATGTAAAGTGGTAACAGCCAATACTGAGAACAGAAAGGAGCTGCGTTTAAAAGTAAAACTTGAGCCACCATTCCATTCAGCAGGCCCACCGATGAGCCTCTCACCTGAGAAGTCCAGAGTCGAGAAGGCACAGGCTTCAACAGCTGCACTGCAGGAACTTTCACAATAGCCAAGGCACGGAAGCAACCAAAATGTCCATAAACGAATGAATGGATAAAGAAGAAGTAGTCCATGTACACAATGGAATATTAGCCATGGAAAACAATGAAACACTTCTCTTTGAGGCACCATAGATGAGCCTAGAGATAATCACAGAACATGAGGTAAGTCGGAAAGCAAAAGACATATCTTATGATACCACTTATAGGCGTTATCTAAGAACTGACACAAATGAACATATTTCCACAGAGAAAGACACTCACAGACTTAGAAAACAAACTATGCTTATCTAAAAAGAAAGGTGGGGGGAATGGAAAAATTAAGAGTACACTTACCATACGTGTACAGATACCTATTAAATACGTATATCAAAAAGACCGAACATATAGCAAGGGAGGTCTATGGAACACTCTGCAATAATTTACATGGGAAGTGGATCTGTACGTGAACATGTATATGTAATGTACAAATGAACCAGATTGTGTACACCTAGGACAAACAATATTCTAATCATTACCGCGATAAAAAATTAAAACATGAATTAATGTGACATAAACTTATGGGGGTTTTTCCTGGCACATTCCATTGTAATTTACAACCTAGGAACAGGACTTCCAGAAAGGCTCTGCTGCCCTAGTAACCAGATTTGGGAATGGAGAAATGCTGCCGCCTTGTGGCCGTTTCCCACAACAGCAGCTTTAAGCCCAGGGCTAATGGTCACTAAATATTCACACTCATTGCAGGCCTGTAAATGACACCCGCCCTCAAAAAAGAAACCTGGGGTCGAAAATAGACCGAGAAATTCAAAAGAGGGCCACCTTTCAAGAAGGCAATTTCAACCGGTCTATTGTACTCACCGTTTGTTTTGGTTGTTTGTTTAACAGAAATTTAAAACGGTGTGGAAAATGCTGAACATTAGGAATAATTAAACACATGCAAATCCAAATTACGAAAACCTATCAGCTCACACCAGTCAGAAGGGCAATCAGCAAAAATTCTGCAAATAATAAATGCTGAAGGGGTTGTGGAGAAATGCCTACCCTTGGTTCAACGTGGAACATGGTAAGAGCCAGTAATGAAAACACAAAGGAGGTGCCTTGAAAAGGTAAATATTGAGCTACCATTCAATCAAGCATACCCACTTCTGGGCCTATCGCCTGAGAGGATGTGAATCAAAAGGTCACAGGCTGGGCTTCACTGGTGGCGCAGTGGTTGAGAGTCCGCCTGCCGATGCAGGGGACACGGGTTCGTGCCCCGGTCCGGGAAGAACCCACATGCTGCGGAGCGGCTAGTCCCATGAGCTATGGCTGCTGGGCCTGCGTGTCTGGAGCCTGTGCTCTGCAACGGGAGGGGCCACGGCAGTGAGAAGCCCACGTACCACAAAAATTAATAATAATAATAAAGAAACAGGCCGGCAATCCTGCACTCCAGCAATATTTACCATAGCCAACACTTGGAAGCAATGAAAATGTCCATCAACAGAGGAATTCACAAAGAAGAAGTGGTCCACGTACACAGCAGAATATGACTCCAATAAAAAAATAAAAATTCATTTTAAAAAACAAAGATAAGTAAGGAGACATCAGGTTTTGGGGGTTTATCCGGGCACATTCCCCTCTAATTTATAACCGAGGACCAACGCTGGCAGGAAGGTCAGATACCCTAGTTACCAGATTGGGAAAAGCAGAAATGCTGCCGCCCTCTGGCCGTTACCTGCAACAGCAGCTTTAAAACCTGTGTTAAGGGTCACTTCCTATGCACCAGTACTGGAGGGCTGTAAATGAAACCTGCCCTCAAAGTGTCTTGAGGGAAGTAATGGCCAAAATAGTTCAAAATGTCACACATACTTCAAGAAAACAATTTGAAGAGCTAGGCTGTACTCACAGTTTCAAGGAAAAAAGGACATGCCAGAAAGCTCAATTTCAAGGGATTATGAGACGCATGCAAATCCAACCACAAAGAGGTATCAGCTCACACTAGTCAGAATAAACATCAGCAAAAAAACTACAAACAATAAATGCTGAAGGTGTTGTGGAGAAGTGCGTACCCTCACCTTGAAGTGGGACGTAACCTGGTAAGAGCCACTAATGAGAACAGAATGGAGGTGCCGTTATAAGGTAAACATTTGGCTACCATAAGATCCAGCAGGCCCACTCCTGGGCCTATAACGTAAGAAGACAGAATTGGAAAGACACAGGCAGGCAAATGTGCATTGCTGCAGTATTACAATAGCCAAGACATGGAAGCAACCAAAAAGTCCATCAACAGATGAGTGGACAAAGAAGAACTGGTACATGTACAGACGGAATATTAGCCAAGGAAAAAAAGGACACAATGTCATTTGCAGCACTGTAGATGAGTCTACAGGTAATCACGCAACATGTAGTAAGTCAGAAAGAGAAAGACACATATTGTATGGTATCACTTATAGGTGTTGCCTAAAAATTGATACCAGTGAAGATATTTCCACAGAGAAGGGCAATCACAGATTCATTAAACAAACTTATGGTTTACCAATGGAAAGGTGTGAGGATTCGATACATTCGGTCATTGGGGTTAAGAGACTCATACAAACACAGGTGAAATATATAATCACCAAAAACCTACGGAATACCAAGAGAAGACTACTCAACATTCTCTCATAACGTACATGGGAAAAGGATCCCAGGAAGAATAGACATAGGTATATGTGTAAAAGAACCACATCTTGCACACCTAGAACAAGCAAAGCATTGTAATCAAACTTGCTGTGATAAAAAATATAAATTCAATTAAAGAAACGAACAAGAAGTAGGGACATAAACTTAAGGGGCTTTTTCCTGGCAAATTCCATTCTAAATTACAACCTAGAACACGACTTCCATTGACGTTCTGTTGCCCTAGTAACCAGATTTAGTAAAGGACAGCTGCTGCCACCTTGTGGCCGTTTCACACAACAGCAGCTTTTAACCCAGTGCTAATGGTCAGTTGATATTCAAAATAATTGCAGGCGTGTAAATGACACCTGCCCTGAAAACAAATCCTGGGGCCGTATATCGACCAAAAAATTCGAAAGACGTCCACATTTCAAAACGACAGTTTCAAGAGGCATATTTTATGCACATTTGTCTTATGATTCTTTTTCTTTCTTTCTTTCTTTCTTTCTTTCGTTAAAAAAACGGGAATGGAAAAAGGCTGAACATCAGGAATTAATAAAGCCATGCAAATCCAGTGTACCAAAACGTTCACCTCACAGCCGTCAGAATGATCATCAGCAAGAAAACTCTACAAAAAATAAGTGCTGAAGGGGTTTTAGAGAACTGCATACCCTTTAGCTGCTGGTGGGATGTAACCTGGTAAGAGCCAGTAGTGAGAACAGAACGGAGGTGCGTTTCAAGGTAAAAATTGAGCTACCATGTGATCTGGTAGGCCCACTGATGGGCCTATCACCTGAGTAGACCAGAATCAAAAAGACACAGCCTGCCAGGCCTTCAATTCAGCAACATGTACCATAGCCAAGACCTGGAGGAAACCAAAATGTCCACCAACAGAAAAATGTACCAAGAAGAAGTCGTCCATGTACACAATGGAATATTAGCCATGAAAAAGCATGGAACAGTGCCGTTGCCACCACTACAGAAGGATCTAGAGATAATCACCCAACTTGAAGAAAGAAACCGAAAGACAGATATCCTATGACATCACTTATACGTGTTACCTAAAACTTGATACCCATGCAATAATTTCCAAGAGAAGGACACGCATAGATTCAGAAAACCAAATTATGTATAACCAAATGGAAAGGTGTAGGGAATGTATGAATTAGGTTATGGGGTTCAACAGACATGTACTAAGGCATATGATATATATATATATATATATAATCACAAAATACCTATGGAATACAAAGAGAGGTCTACTCAACACTCTATAATAACATACATGGGAAAGGATCCAAAGAGGAATAGACAGATACATTGATAGGATGAACCAGAAACTGTACACCCAGGAGAATCTACATTTTTATCAAATTTGCTCTGATCATTCATAAAAATTAAATTTCAAAAGCAAACAACAATTTAGGAGATATAAGCTCTTGGGGGTTTGCGCTGGCACATTCCACTCTAATTTGCAGCGTTCTAACATGATTTCCAGGAAAGCTCTGTTGCCCCAAATCCCAGAGTTGGAAATGAAGAAATGCTGCCGCCTTGTGGCCGTTTCCCACAAGGGCAGCTTTAAACCCACAGCTAATGGTCACTTAACGTTCACAGGGACTCGGGGCTCTAAAGGACACCTGCCGTCAAAAAATGTCCTGAGGTAGGGAATGGCCAAAAAAATTCAAAACTGGCAAAATTTTCAAGGAGATAGTATGGAGGGGAAAGTTTTACTCACTCTTTTTCAACAATGAGGAAAATGGATAAAAGCTCAACATCAGGAATCATTAGACTCATGAAAATCTAACCTCCAAAACGGTTTCAACTCACACATGTCAACTACCATCAGCAAAAAGTTTACAAACAATAAATGCTGAAGGGGATTTAGAGAACTGTGTACCCTCTAGCTGCTGGTGAGATGTAAAGTGGTAACAGCCAATACTGAGAACAGAAAGGAGCTGCGTTTAAAAGTAAAACTTGAGCCACCATTCCATTCAGCAGGCCCACCGATGAGCCTCTCACCTGAGAAGTCCAGAGTCGAGAAGGCACAGGCTTCAACAGCTGCACTGCAGGAACTTTCACAATAGCCAAGGCACGGAAGCAACCAAAATGTCCATAAAACGAATGAATGGATAAAGAAGAAGTAGTCCATGTACACAATGGAATATTAGCCATGGAAAACAATGAAACACTTCTCTTTGAGGCACCATAGATGAGCCTAGAGATAATCACAGAACATGAGGTAAGTCGGAAAGCAAAAGACATATCTTATGATACCACTTATAGGCGTTATCTAAGAACTGACACAAATGAACATATTTCCACAGAGAAAGACACTCACAGACTTAGAAAACAAACTATGCTTATCTAAAAAGAAAGGTGGGGGGAATGGAAAAATTAAGAGTACACTTACCATACGTGTACAGATACCTATTAAATACGTATATCAAAAAGACCGAACATATAGCAAGGGAGGTCTATGGAACACTCTGCAATAATTTACATGGGAAGTGGATCTGTACGTGAACATGTATATGTAATGTACAAATGAACCAGATTGTGTACACCTAGGACAAACAATATTCTAATCATTACCGCGATAAAAAATTAAAACATGAATTAATGTGACATAAACTTATGGGGGTTTTTCCTGGCACATTCCATTGTAATTTACAACCTAGGAACAGGACTTCCAGAAAGGCTCTGCTGCCCTAGTAACCAGATTTGGGAATGGAGAAATGCTGCCGCCTTGTGGCCGTTTCCCACAACAGCAGCTTTAAGCCCAGGGCTAATGGTCACTAAATATTCACACTCATTGCAGGCCTGTAAATGACACCCGCCCTCAAAAAAGAAACCTGGGGTCGAAAATAGACCGAGAAATTCAAAAGAGGGCCACCTTTCAAGAAGGCAATTTCAACCGGTCTATTGTACTCACCGTTTGTTTTGGTTGTTTGTTTAACAGAAATTTAAAACGGTGTGGAAAATGCTGAACATTAGGAATAATTAAACACATGCAAATCCAAATTACAAAAACCTATCAGCTCACACCAGTCAGAAGGGCAATCAGCAAAAATTCTGCAAACAATAAATGCTGAAGGGGTTGTGGAGAAATGCCTACCCTTGGTTCAACGTGGAACATGGTAAGAGCCAGTAATGAAAACACAAAGGAGGTGCCTTGAAAAGGTAAATATTGAGCTACCATTCAATCAAGCATACCCACTTCTGGGCCTATCGCCTGAGAGGATGTGAATCAAAAGGTCACAGGCTGGGCTTCACTGGTGGCGCAGTGGTTGAGAGTCCGCCTGCCGATGCAGGGGACACGGGTTCGTGCCCCGGTCCGGGAAGAACCCACATGCTGCGGAGCGGCTAGTCCCATGAGCTATGGCTGCTGGGCCTGCGTGTCTGGAGCCTGTGCTCTGCAACGGGAGGGGCCACGGCAGTGAGAAGCCCACGTACCACAAAAATTAATAATAATAATAAAGAAACAGGCCGGCAATCCTGCACTCCAGCAATATTTACCATAGCCAACACTTGGAAGCAATGAAAATGTCCATCAACAGAGGAATTCACAAAGAAGAAGTGGTCCACGTACACAGCAGAATATGACTCCAATAAAAAAATAAAAATTCATTTTAAAAAACAAAGATAAGTAAGGAGACATCAGGTTTTGGGGGTTTATCCGGGCACATTCCCCTCTAATTTATAACCGAGGACCAACGCTGGCAGGAAGGTCAGATACCCTAGTTACCAGATTGGGAAAAGCAGAAATGCTGCCGCCCTCTGGCCGTTACCTGCAACAGCAGCTTTAAAACCTGTGTTAAGGGTCACTTCCTATGCACCAGTACTGGAGGGCTGTAAATGAAACCTGCCCTCAAAGTGTCTTGAGGGAAGTAATGGCCAAAATAGTTCAAAATGTCACACATACTTCAAGAAAACAATTTGAAGAGCTAGGCTGTACTCACAGTTTCAAGGAAAAAAGGACATGCCAGAAAGCTCAATTTCAAGGGATTATGAGACGCATGCAAATCCAACCACAAAGAGGTATCAGCTCACACTAGTCAGAATAAACATCAGCAAAAAAACTACAAACAATAAATGCTGAAGGTGTTGTGGAGAAGTGCGTACCCTCACCTTGAAGTGGGACGTAACCTGGTAAGAGCCACTAATGAGAACAGAATGGAGGTGCCGTTATAAGGTAAACATTTGGCTACCATAAGATCCAGCAGGCCCACTCCTGGGCCTATAACGTAAGAACACAGAATTGGAAAGACACAGGCAGGCAAATGTGCATTGCTGCAGTATTACAATAGCCAAGACATGGAAGCAACCAAAAAGTCCATCAACAGATGAGTGGACAAAGAAGAACTGGTACATGTACAGACGGAATATTAGCCAAGGAAAAAAAGGACACAATGTCATTTGCAGCACTGTAGATGAGTCTACAGGTAATCACGCAACATGTAGTAAGTCAGAAAGAGAAAGACACATATTGTATGGTATCACTTATAGGTGTTGCCTAAAAATTGATACCAGTGAAGATATTTCCACAGAGAAGGGCAATCACAGATTCATTAAACAAACTTATGGTTTACCAATGGAAAGGTGTGAGGATTCGATACATTCGGTCATTGGGGTTAAGAGACTCATACAAACACAGGTGAAATATATAATCACCAAAAACCTACGGAATACCAAGAGAAGACTACTCAACATTCTCTCATAACGTACATGGGAAAAGGATCCCAGGAAGAATAGACATAGGTATATGTGTAAAAGAACCACATCTTGCACACCTAGAACAAGCAAAGCATTGTAATCAAACTTGCTGTGATAAAAAATATAAATTCAATTAAAGAAACGAACAAGAAGTAGGGACATAAACTTAAGGGGCTTTTTCCTGGCAAATTCCATTCTAAATTACAACCTAGAACACGACTTCCATTGACGTTCTGTTGCCCTAGTAACCAGATTTAGTAAAGGACAGCTGCTGCCACCTTGTGGCCGTTTCACACAACAGCAGCTTTTAACCCAGTGCTAATGGTCAGTTGATATTCAAAATAATTGCAGGCGTGTAAATGACACCTGCCCTGAAAACAAATCCTGGGGCCGTATATCGACCAAAAAATTCGAAAGACGTCCACATTTCAAAACGACAGTTTCAAGAGGCATATTTTATGCACATTTGTCTTATGATTCTTTTTCTTTCTTTCTTTCTTTCTTTCTTTCGTTAAAAAAACGGGAATGGAAAAAGGCTGAACATCAGGAATTAATAAAGCCATGCAAATCCAGTGTACCAAAACGTTCACCTCACAGCCGTCAGAATGATCATCAGCAAGAAAACTCTACAAAAAATAAGTGCTGAAGGGGTTTTAGAGAACTGCATACCCTTTAGCTGCTGGTGGGATGTAACCTGGTAAGAGCCAGTAGTGAGAACAGAACGGAGGTGCGTTTCAAGGTAAAAATTGAGCTACCATGTGATCTGGTAGGCCCACTGATGGGCCTATCACCTGAGTAGACCAGAATCAAAAAGACACAGCCTGCCAGGCCTTCAATTCAGCAACATGTACCATAGCCAAGACCTGGAGGAAACCAAAATGTCCACCAACAGAAAAATGTACCAAGAAGAAGTCGTCCATGTACACAATGGAATATTAGCCATGAAAAAGCATGGAACAGTGCCGTTGCCACCACTACAGAAGGATCTAGAGATAATCACCCAACTTGAAGAAAGAAACCGAAAGACAGATATCCTATGACATCACTTATACGTGTTACCTAAAACTTGATACCCATGCAATAATTTCCAAGAGAAGGACACGCATAGATTCAGAAAACCAAATTATGTATAACCAAATGGAAAGGTGTAGGGAATGTATGAATTAGGTTATGGGGTTCAACAGACATGTACTAAGGCATATGATATATATATATATATATATATAATCACAAAATACCTATGGAATACAAAGAGAGGTCTACTCAACACTCTATAATAACATACATGGGAAAGGATCCAAAGAGGAATAGACAGATACATTGATAGGATGAACCAGAAACTGTACACCCAGGAGAATCTACATTTTTATCAAATTTGCTCTGATCATTCATAAAAATTAAATTTCAAAAGCAAACAACAATTTAGGAGATATAAGCTCTTGGGGGTTTGCGCTGGCACATTCCACTCTAATTTGCAGCGTTCTAACATGATTTCCAGGAAAGCTCTGTTGCCCCAAATCCCAGAGTTGGAAATGAAGAAATGCTGCCGCCTTGTGGCCGTTTCCCACAAGGGCAGCTTTAAACCCACAGCTAATGGTCACTTAACGTTCACAGGGACTCGGGGCTCTAAAGGACACCTGCCGTCAAAAAATGTCCTGAGGTAGGGAATGGCCAAAAAAATTCAAAACTGGCAAAATTTTCAAGGAGATAGTATGGAGGGGAAAGTTTTACTCACTCTTTTTCAACAATGAGGAAAATGGATAAAAGCTCAACATCAGGAATCATTAGACTCATGAAAATCTAACCTCCAAAACGGTTTCAACTCACACATGTCAACTACCATCAGCAAAAAGTTTACAAACAATAAATGCTGAAGGGGATTTAGAGAACTGTGTACCCTCTAGCTGCTGGTGAGATGTAAAGTGGTAACAGCCAATACTGAGAACAGAAAGGAGCTGCGTTTAAAAGTAAAACTTGAGCCACCATTCCATTCAGCAGGCCCACCGATGAGCCTCTCACCTGAGAAGTCCAGAGTCGAGAAGGCACAGGCTTCAACAGCTGCACTGCAGGAACTTTCACAATAGCCAAGGCACGGAAGCAACCAAAATGTCCATAAAACGAATGAATGGATAAAGAAGAAGTAGTCCATGTACACAATGGAATATTAGCCATGGAAAACAATGAAACACTTCTCTTTGAGGCACCATAGATGAGCCTAGAGATAATCACAGAACATGAGGTAAGTCGGAAAGCAAAAGACATATCTTATGATACCACTTATAGGCGTTATCTAAGAACTGACACAAATGAACATATTTCCACAGAGAAAGACACTCACAGACTTAGAAAACAAACTATGCTTATCTAAAAAGAAAGGTGGGGGGAATGGAAAAATTAAGAGTACACTTACCATACGTGTACAGATACCTATTAAATACGTATATCAAAAAGACCGAACATATAGCAAGGGAGGTCTATGGAACACTCTGCAATAATTTACATGGGAAGTGGATCTGTACGTGAACATGTATATGTAATGTACAAATGAACCAGATTGTGTACACCTAGGACAAACAATATTCTAATCATTACCGCGATAAAAAATTAAAACATGAATTAATGTGACATAAACTTATGGGGGTTTTTCCTGGCACATTCCATTGTAATTTACAACCTAGGAACAGGACTTCCAGAAAGGCTCTGCTGCCCTAGTAACCAGATTTGGGAATGGAGAAATGCTGCCGCCTTGTGGCCGTTTCCCACAACAGCAGCTTTAAGCCCAGGGCTAATGGTCACTAAATATTCACACTCATTGCAGGCCTGTAAATGACACCCGCCCTCAAAAAAGAAACCTGGGGTCGAAAATAGACCGAGAAATTCAAAAGAGGGCCACCTTTCAAGAAGGCAATTTCAACCGGTCTATTGTACTCACCATTTGTTTTGGTTGTTTGTTTAACAGAAATTTAAAACGGTGTGGAAAATGCTGAACATTAGGAATAATTAAACACATGCAAATCCAAATTACAAAAACCTATCAGCTCACACCAGTCAGAAGGGCAATCAGCAAAAATTCTGCAAACAATAAATGCTGAAGGGGTTGTGGAGAAACGCCTACCCTTGGTTCAACATGGAACATGGTAAGAGCCAGTAATGAAAACACAAAGGAGGTGCCTTGAAAAGGTAAATATTGAGCTACCATTCAATCAAGCATACCCACTTCTGGGCCTATCGCCTGAGAGGATGTGAATCAAAAGGTCACAGCCTGGGCTTCACTCGTGGCGCAGTGGTTGAGAGTCCGCCTGCCGATGCAGGCGACACGGGTTCGTGCCCCGGTCCGGGAAGAACCCACATGCTGCGGAGCGGCTAGTCCCATGAGCTATGGCTGCTGGGCCTGCGTGTCTGGAGCCTGTGCTCTGCAACGGGAGGGGCCCTGGCAGTGAGAGGCCCACGTACCGCAAAAAATAAAAATAATAATAAAGAAACAGGCCGGCAATCCTGCACTCCAGCAATATTTACCATAGCCAACACTTGGAAGCAATGAAAATGTCCATCAACAGAGGAATTCACAAAGAAGAAGTGGTCCATGTGCACACCGGAATATGACTCCAATAAAAAAATATAAATTCATTTTAAAAAACAAAGATAAGTAAGGAGACATCAGGTTTGGGGGGTTTATCCGGGCACATTCCCCTCTAATTTATAACCGAGGACCAACACTGGCAGGAAGGTCGGATTCCCTAGTTACCAGATTGGGAAGAGCAGAAATGCTGCCGCCCTCTGGCCGTTACCTGCAACAGCAGCTTTAAAACCTGTGTTAAGGGTCACTTCCTATGCACCAGTACTGGAGGGCTGTAAATGAAACCTGCCCTCAAAGTGTCTTGAGGGAAGTAATGGCCAAAATAGTTCAAAATGTCACACATACTTCAAGAAAACAATTTGAAGAGCTAGGCTGTACTCACAGTTTCAAGGAAAAAAGGACATGCCAGAAAGCTCAATTTCAAGGGATTATGAGACGCATGCAAATCCAACCACAAAGAGGTATCAGCTCACACTAGTCAGAATAAACATCAGCAAAAAAACTACAAACAATAAATGCTGAAGGTGTTGTGGAGAAGTGCGTACCCTCACCTTGAAGTGGGACGTAACCTGGTAAGAGCCACTAATGAGAACAGAATGGAGGTGCCGTTATAAGGTAAACATTTGGCTACCATAAGATCCAGCAGGCCCACTCCTGGGCCTATAATGTAAGAAGACAGAATTGGAAAGACACAGGCAGGCAAATGTGCATTGCTGCAGTATTACAATAGCCAAGACATGGAAGCAACCAAAAAGTCCATCAACAGATGAGTGGACAAAGAAGAACTGGTACATGTACAGACGGAATATTAGCCAAGGAAAAAAAGGACACAATGTCATTTGCAGCACTGTAGATGAGTCTACAGGTAATCACGCAACATGTAGTAAGTCAGAAAGAGAAAGACACATATTGTATGGTATCACTTATAGGTGTTGCCTAAAAATTGATACCAGTGAAGATATTTCCACAGAGAAGGGCAATCACAGATTCATTAAACAAACTTATGGTTTACCAATGGAAAGGTGTGAGGATTCGATACATTCGGTCATTGGGGTTAAGAGACTCATACAAACACAGGTGAAATATATAATCACCAAAAACCTACGGAATACCAAGAGAAGACTACTCAACATTCTCTCATAACGTACATGGGAAAAGGATCCCAGGAAGAATAGACATAGGTATATGTGTAAAAGAACCACATCTTGCACACCTAGAACAAGCAAAGCATTGTAATCAAACTTGCTGTGATAAAAAATATAAATTCATTTAAAGAAACGAACAAGAAGTAGGGACATAAACTTAAGGGGCTTTTTCCTGGCAAATTCCATTCTAAATTACAACCTAGAACACGACTTCCATTGACGTTCTGTTGCCCTAGTAACCAGATTTAGTAAAGGACAGCTGCTGCCACCTTGTGGCCGTTTCACACAACAGCAGCTTTTAACCCAGTGCTAATGGTCAGTTGATATTCAAAATAATTGCAGGCGTGTAAATGACACCTGCCCTGAAAACAAATCCTGGGGCCGTATATCGACCAAAAAATTCGAAAGACGTCCACATTTCAAAACGACAGTTTCAAGAGGCATATTTTATGCACATTTGTCTTATGATTCTTTTTCTTTCTTTCTTTCTTTCTTTCTTTCGTTAAAAAAACGGGAATGGAAAAAGGCTGAACATCAGGAATTAATAAAGCCATGCAAATCCAGTGTACCAAAACGTTCACCTCACAGCCGTCAGAATGATCATCAGCAAGAAAACTCTACAAAAAATAAGTGCTGAAGGGGTTTTAGAGAACTGCATACCCTTTAGCTGCTGGTGGGATGTAACCTGGTAAGAGCCAGTAGTGAGAACAGAACGGAGGTGCGTTTCAAGGTAAAAATTGAGCTACCATGTGATCTGGTAGGCCCACTGATGGGCCTATCACCTGAGTAGACCAGAATCAAAAAGACACAGCCTGCCAGGCCTTCAATTCAGCAACATGTACCATAGCCAAGACCTGGAGGAAACCAAAATGTCCACCAACAGAAAAATGTACCAAGAAGAAGTCGTCCATGTACACAATGGAATATTAGCCATGAAAAAGCATGGAACAGTGCCGTTGCCACCACTACAGAAGGATCTAGAGATAATCACCCAACTTGAAGAAAGAAACCGAAAGACAGATATCCTATGACATCACTTATACGTGTTACCTAAAACTTGATACCCATGCAATAATTTCCAAGAGAAGGACACGCATAGATTCAGAAAACCAAATTATGTATAACCAAATGGAAAGGTGTAGGGAATGTATGAATTAGGTTATGGGGTTCAACAGACATGTACTAATGCATATGATATATATATATATAATCACAAAATACCTATGGAATACAAAGAGAGGTCTACTCAACACTCTATAATAACATACATGGGAAAGGATCCAAAGAGGAATAGACAGATACATTGATAGGATGAACCAGAAACTGTACACCCAGGAGAATCTACATTTTTATCAAATTTGCTCTGATCATTCATAAAAATTAAATTTCAAAAGCAAACAACAATTTAGGAGATATAAGCTCTTGGGGGTTTGCGCTGGCACATTCCACTCTAATTTGCAGCGTTCTAACATGATTTCCAGGAAAGCTCTGTTGCCCCAAATCCCAGAGTTGGAAATGAAGAAATGCTGCCGCCTTGTGGCCGTTTCCCACAAGGGCAGCTTTAAACCCACAGCTAATGGTCACTTAACGTTCACAGGGACTCGGGGCTCTAAAGGACACCTGCCGTCAAAAAATGTCCTGAGGTAGGGAATGGCCAAAAAAATTCAAAACTGGCAAAATTTTCAAGGAGATAGTATGGAGGGGAAAGTTTTACTCACTCTTTTTCAACAATGAGGAAAATGGATAAAAGCTCAACATCAGGAATCATTAGACTCATGAAAATCTAACCTCCAAAACGGTTTCAACTCACACATGTCAACTACCATCAGCAAAAAGTTTACAAACAATAAATGCTGAAGGGGATTTAGAGAACTGTGTACCCTCTAGCTGCTGGTGAGATGTAAAGTGGTAACAGCCAATACTGAGAACAGAAAGGAGCTGCGTTTAAAAGTAAAACTTGAGCCACCATTCCATTCAGCAGGCCCACCGATGAGCCTCTCACCTGAGAAGTCCAGAGTCGAGAAGGCACAGGCTTCAACAGCTGCACTGCAGGAACTTTCACAATAGCCAAGGCACGGAAGCAACCAAAATGTCCATAAAACGAATGAATGGATAAAGAAGAAGTAGTCCATGTACACAATGGAATATTAGCCATGGAAAACAATGAAACACTTCTCTTTGAGGCACCATAGATGAGCCTAGAGATAATCACAGAACATGAGGTAAGTCGGAAAGCAAAAGACATATCTTATGATACCACTTATAGGCGTTATCTAAGAACTGACACAAATGAACATATTTCCACAGAGAAAGACACTCACAGACTTAGAAAACAAACTATGCTTATCTAAAAAGAAAGGTGGGGGGAATGGAAAAATTAAGAGTACACTTACCATACGTGTACAGATACCTATTAAATACGTATATCAAAAAGACCGAACATATAGCAAGGGAGGTCTATGGAACACTCTGCAATAATTTACATGGGAAGTGGATCTGTACGTGAACATGTATATGTAATGTACAAATGAACCAGATTGTGTACACCTAGGACAAACAATATTCTAATCATTACCGCGATAAAAAATTAAAACATGAATTAATGTGACATAAACTTATGGGGGTTTTTCCTGGCACATTCCATTGTAATTTACAACCTAGGAACAGGACTTCCAGAAAGGCTCTGCTGCCCTAGTAACCAGATTTGGGAATGGAGAAATGCTGCCGCCTTGTGGCCGTTTCCCACAACAGCAGCTTTAAGCCCAGGGCTAATGGTCACTAAATATTCACACTCATTGCAGGCCTGTAAATGACACCCGCCCTCAAAAAAGAAACCTGGGGTCGAAAATAGACCGAGAAATTCAAAAGAGGGCCACCTTTCAAGAAGGCAATTTCAACCGGTCTATTGTACTCACCATTTGTTTTGGTTGTTTGTTTAACAGAAATTTAAAACGGTGTGGAAAATGCTGAACATTAGGAATAATTAAACACATGCAAATCCAAATTACAAAAACCTATCAGCTCACACCAGTCAGAAGGGCAATCAGCAAAAATTCTGCAAACAATAAATGCTGAAGGGGTTGTGGAGAAACGCCTACCCTTGGTTCAACATGGAACATGGTAAGAGCCAGTAATGAAAACACAAAGGAGGTGCCTTGAAAAGGTAAATATTGAGCTACCATTCAATCAAGCATACCCACTTCTGGGCCTATCGCCTGAGAGGATGTGAATCAAAAGGTCACAGCCTGGGCTTCACTCGTGGCGCAGTGGTTGAGAGTCCGCCTGCCGATGCAGGCGACACGGGTTCGTGCCCCGGTCCGGGAAGAACCCACATGCTGCGGAGCGGCTAGTCCCATGAGCTATGGCTGCTGGGCCTGCGTGTCTGGAGCCTGTGCTCTGCAACGGGAGGGGCCCTGGCAGTGAGAGGCCCACGTACCGCAAAAAATAAAAATAATAATAAAGAAACAGGCCGGCAATCCTGCACTCCAGCAATATTTACCATAGCCAACACTTGGAAGCAATGAAAATGTCCATCAACAGAGGAATTCACAAAGAAGAAGTGGTCCATGTGCACACCGGAATATGACTCCAATAAAAAAATATAAATTCATTTTAAAAAACAAAGATAAGTAAGGAGACATCAGGTTTGGGGGGTTTATCCGGGCACATTCCCCTCTAATTTATAACCGAGGACCAACACTGGCAGGAAGGTCGGATTCCCTAGTTACCAGATTGGGAAGAGCAGAAATGCTGCCGCCCTCTGGCCGTTACCTGCAACAGCAGCTTTAAAACCTGTGTTAAGGGTCACTTCCTATGCACCAGTACTGGAGGGCTGTAAATGAAACCTGCCCTCAAAGTGTCTTGAGGGAAGTAATGGCCAAAATAGTTCAAAATGTCACACATACTTCAAGAAAACAATTTGAAGAGCTAGGCTGTACTCACAGTTTCAAGGAAAAAAGGACATGCCAGAAAGCTCAATTTCAAGGGATTATGAGACGCATGCAAATCCAACCACAAAGAGGTATCAGCTCACACTAGTCAGAATAAACATCAGCAAAAAAACTACAAACAATAAATGCTGAAGGTGTTGTGGAGAAGTGCGTACCCTCACCTTGAAGTGGGACGTAACCTGGTAAGAGCCACTAATGAGAACAGAATGGAGGTGCCGTTATAAGGTAAACATTTGGCTACCATAAGATCCAGCAGGCCCACTCCTGGGCCTATAATGTAAGAAGACAGAATTGGAAAGACACAGGCAGGCAAATGTGCATTGCTGCAGTATTACAATAGCCAAGACATGGAAGCAACCAAAAAGTCCATCAACAGATGAGTGGACAAAGAAGAACTGGTACATGTACAGACGGAATATTAGCCAAGGAAAAAAAGGACACAATGTCATTTGCAGCACTGTAGATGAGTCTACAGGTAATCACGCAACATGTAGTAAGTCAGAAAGAGAAAGACACATATTGTATGGTATCACTTATAGGTGTTGCCTAAAAATTGATACCAGTGAAGATATTTCCACAGAGAAGGGCAATCACAGATTCATTAAACAAACTTATGGTTTACCAATGGAAAGGTGTGAGGATTCGATACATTCGGTCATTGGGGTTAAGAGACTCATACAAACACAGGTGAAATATATAATCACCAAAAACCTACGGAATACCAAGAGAAGACTACTCAACATTCTCTCATAACGTACATGGGAAAAGGATCCCAGGAAGAATAGACATAGGTATATGTGTAAAAGAACCACATCTTGCACACCTAGAACAAGCAAAGCATTGTAATCAAACTTGCTGTGATAAAAAATATAAATTCATTTAAAGAAACGAACAAGAAGTAGGGACATAAACTTAAGGGGCTTTTTCCTGGCAAATTCCATTCTAAATTACAACCTAGAACACGACTTCCATTGACGTTCTGTTGCCCTAGTAACCAGATTTAGTAAAGGACAGCTGCTGCCACCTTGTGGCCGTTTCACACAACAGCAGCTTTTAACCCAGTGCTAATGGTCAGTTGATATTCAAAATAATTGCAGGCGTGTAAATGACACCTGCCCTGAAAACAAATCCTGGGGCCGTATATCGACCAAAAAATTCGAAAGACGTCCACATTTCAAAACGACAGTTTCAAGAGGCATATTTTATGCACATTTGTCTTATGATTCTTTTTCTTTCTTTCTTTCTTTCTTTCTTTCGTTAAAAAAACGGGAATGGAAAAAGGCTGAACATCAGGAATTAATAAAGCCATGCAAATCCAGTGTACCAAAACGTTCACCTCACAGCCGTCAGAATGATCATCAGCAAGAAAACTCTACAAAAAATAAGTGCTGAAGGGGTTTTAGAGAACTGCATACCCTTTAGCTGCTGGTGGGATGTAACCTGGTAAGAGCCAGTAGTGAGAACAGAACGGAGGTGCGTTTCAAGGTAAAAATTGAGCTACCATGTGATCTGGTAGGCCCACTGATGGGCCTATCACCTGAGTAGACCAGAATCAAAAAGACACAGCCTGCCAGGCCTTCAATTCAGCAACATGTACCATAGCCAAGACCTGGAGGAAACCAAAATGTCCACCAACAGAAAAATGTACCAAGAAGAAGTCGTCCATGTACACAATGGAATATTAGCCATGAAAAAGCATGGAACAGTGCCGTTGCCACCACTACAGAAGGATCTAGAGATAATCACCCAACTTGAAGAAAGAAACCGAAAGACAGATATCCTATGACATCACTTATACGTGTTACCTAAAACTTGATACCCATGCAATAATTTCCAAGAGAAGGACACGCATAGATTCAGAAAACCAAATTATGTATAACCAAATGGAAAGGTGTAGGGAATGTATGAATTAGGTTATGGGGTTCAACAGACATGTACTAATGCATATGATATATATATATATAATCACAAAATACCTATGGAATACAAAGAGAGGTCTACTCAACACTCTATAATAACATACATGGGAAAGGATCCAAAGAGGAATAGACAGATACATTGATAGGATGAACCAGAAACTGTACACCCAGGAGAATCTACATTTTTATCAAATTTGCTCTGATCATTCATAAAAATTAAATTTCAAAAGCAAACAACAATTTAGGAGATATAAGCTCTTGGGGGTTTGCGCTGGCACATTCCACTCTAATTTGCAGCGTTCTAACATGATTTCCAGGAAAGCTCTGTTGCCCCAAATCCCAGAGTTGGAAATGAAGAAACGCTGCCGCCTTGTGGCCGTTTCCCGCAAGGGCGGCTTTAAACCCACAGCTAATGGTCACTTAACGTTCACAAGGACTCGGGGCTCTAAAGGACACCTGCCGTCAAAAAATGTCCTGAGGTAGGGAATGGCCAAAAAAATTCAAAACTGGCAAAATTTTCAAGGAGATAGTATGGAGGGGAAAGTTTTACTCACTCTTTTTCAACAATGAGGAAAATGGATAAAAGCTCAACATCGGGAATCATTAGACTCATGAAAATCTAACCTCCAAAACGGTTTCAACTCACACATGTCAACTACCATCAGCAAAAAGTTTACAAACAATAAATGCTGAAGGGGATTTAGAGAACTGTGTACCCTCTAGCTGCTGGTGAGATGTAAAGTGGTAACAGCCAATACTGAGAACAGAAAGGAGCTGCGTTTAAAAGTAAAACTTGAGCCACCATTCCATTCAGCAGGCCCACCGATGAGCCTCTCACCTGAGAAGTCCAGAGTCGAGAAGGCACAGGCTTCAACAGCTGCACTGCAGGAACTTTCACAATAGCCAAGGCACGGAAGCAACCAAAATGTCCATAAAACGAATGAATGGATAAAGAAGAAGTAGTCCATGTACACAATGGAATATTAGCCATGGAAAACAATGAAACACTTCTCTTTGAGGCACCATAGATGAGCCTAGAGATAATCACAGAACATGAGGTAAGTCGGAAAGCAAAAGACATATCTTATGATACCACTTATAGGCGTTATCTAAGAACTGACACAAATGAACATATTTCCACAGAGAAAGACACTCACAGACTTAGAAAACAAACTATGCTTATCTAAAAAGAAAGGTGGGGGGAATGGAAAAATTAAGAGTACACTTACCATACGTGTACAGATACCTATTAAATACGTATATCAAAAAGACCGAACATATAGCAAGGGAGGTCTATGGAACACTCGGCAATAATTTACATGGGAAGTGGATCTGTACGTGAACATGTATATGTAATGTACAAATGAACCAGATTGTGTACACCTAGGACAAACAATATTCTAATCATTACCGCGATAAAAAATTAAAACATGAATTAATGTGACATAAACTTATGGGGGTTTTTCCTGGCACATTCCATTGTAATTTACAACCTAGGAACAGGACTTCCAGAAAGGCTCTGCTGCCCTAGTAACCAGATTTGGGAATGGAGAAATGCTGTCGCCTTGTGGCCGTTTCCCACAACAGCAGCTTTAAGCCCAGGGCTAATGGTCACTAAATATTCACACTCATTGCAGGCCTGTAAATGACACCGGCCCCCCCCCAAAAAAAAAAACATTGGGTCGAAAATAGACCAAAAAATTCATAATAGGGCCACCTTCCAAGAAGGCAATTTCAACCGGTCTATTGTACTCACCGTTTGTTTTGTTTGTTTGTTTAACAGAAATTTAAAACGGTGTGGAAAATGCTGAACATTAGGAATAATTAAACACATGCAAATCCAAATTACAAAAACCTATCAGCTCACACCAGTCAGAAGGGCAATCAGCAAAAATTCTGCAAACAATAAATGCTGAAGGGGTTGTGGAGAAACGCCTACCCTTGGTTCAACGTGGAACATGGTAAGAGCCAGTAATGAAAACACAAAGGAGGTGCCTTGAAAAGGTAAATATTGAGCTACCATTCAATCAAGCATACCCACTTCTGGGCCTATCGCCTGAGAGGATGTGAATCAAAAGGTCACAGCCTGGGCTTCACTCGTGGCGCAGTGGTTGAGAGTCCGCCTGCCGATGCAGGCGACACGGGTTCGTGCCCTGGTGCGGGAAGAACCCACATGCGGCGGAGCGGCTAGTCCCATGAGCTATGGCTGCTGGGCCTGCGTGTCGGGAGCCTGTGCTCTGCAACGGGAGGGGCCCTGGCAGTGAGAGGCCCACGTACCGCAAAAAATAAGAATAATAATAAAGAAACAGGCCGGCAATCCTGCACTCCAGCAATATTTACCATAGCCAACACTTGGAAGCAATGAAAATGTCCATCAACAGAGGAATTCACAAAGAAGAAGTGGTCCATGTACACACCGGAATATGACTCCAATAAAAAAATATAAATTCATTTTAAAAAACAAAGATAAGTAAGGAGACATCAGGTTTGGGGGGTTTATCCGGGCACATTCCCCTCTAATTTATAACCGAGGACCAACACTGGCAGGAAGGTCGGATTCCCTAGTTACCAGATTGGGAAGAGCAGAAATGCTGCCGCCCTCTGGCCGTTACCTGCAACAGCAGCTTTAAAACCTGTGTTAAGGGTCACTTCCTATGCACCAGTACTGGAGGGCTGTAAATGAAACCTGCCCTCAAAGTGTCTTGAGGGAAGTAATGGCCAAAATAGTTCAAAATGTCACACATACTTCAAGAAAACAATTTGAAGAGCTAGGCTGTACTCACAGTTTCAAGGAAAAAAGGACATGCCAGAAAGCTCAATTTCAAGGGATTATGAGACGCATGCAAATCCAACCACAAAGAGGTATCAGCTCACACTAGTCAGAATAAACATCAGCAAAAAAACTACAAACAATAAATGCTGAAGGTGTTGTGGAGAAGTGCGTACCCTCACCTTGAAGTGGGACGTAACCTGGTAAGAGCCACTAATGAGAACAGAATGGAGGTGCCGTTATAAGGTAAACATTTGGCTACCATAAGATCCAGCAGGCCCACTCCTGGGCCTATAACGTAAGAAGACAGAATTGGAAAGACACAGGCAGGCAAATGTGCATTGCTGCAGTATTACAATAGCCAAGACATGGAAGCAACCAAAAAGTCCATCAACAGATGAGTGGACAAAGAAGAACTGGTACATGTACAGACGGAATATTAGCCAAGGAAAAAAAGGACACAATGTCATTTGCAGCACTGTAGATGAGTCTACAGGTAATCACGCAACATGTAGTAAGTCAGAAAGAGAAAGACACATATTGTATGGTATCACTTATAGGTGTTGCCTAAAAATTGATACCAGTGAAGATATTTCCACAGAGAAGGGCAATCACAGATTCATTAAACAAACTTATGGTTTACCAATGGAAAGGTGTGAGGATTCGATACATTCGGTCATTGGGGTTAAGAGACTCATACAAACACAGGTGAAATATATAATCACCAAAAACCTACGGAATACCAAGAGAAGACTACTCAACATTCTCTCATAACGTACATGGGAAAAGGATCCCAGGAAGAATAGACATAGGTATATGTGTAAAAGAACCACATCTTGCACACCTAGAACAAGCAAAGCATTGTAATCAAACTTGCTGTGATAAAAAATATAAATTCAATTAAAGAAACGAACAAGAAGTAGGGACATAAACTTAAGGGGCTTTTTCCTGGCAAATTCCATTCTAAATTACAACCTAGAACACGACTTCCATTGACGTTCTGTTGCCCTAGTAACCAGATTTAGTAAAGGACAGCTGCTGCCACCTTGTGGCCGTTTCACACAACAGCAGCTTTTAACCCAGTGCTAATGGTCAGTTGATATTCAAAATAATTGCAGGCGTGTAAATGACACCTGCCCTGAAAACAAATCCTGGGGCCGTATATCGACCAAAAAATTCGAAAGACGTCCACATTTCAAAACGACAGTTTCAAGAGGCATATTTTATGCACATTTGTCTTATGATTCTTTTTCTTTCTTTCTTTCTTTCTTTCTTTCGTTAAAAAAACGGGAATGGAAAAAGGCTGAACATCAGGAATTAATAAAGCCATGCAAATCCAGTGTACCAAAACGTTCACCTCACAGCCGTCAGAATGATCATCAGCAAGAAAACTCTACAAAAAATAAGTGCTGAAGGGGTTTTAGAGAACTGCATACCCTTTAGCTGCTGGTGGGATGTAACCTGGTAAGAGCCAGTAGTGAGAACAGAACGGAGGTGCGTTTCAAGGTAAAAATTGAGCTACCATGTGATCTGGTAGGCCCACTGATGGGCCTATCACCTGAGTAGACCAGAATCAAAAAGACACAGCCTGCCAGGCCTTCAATTCAGCAACATGTACCATAGCCAAGACCTGGAGGAAACCAAAATGTCCACCAACAGAAAAATGTACCAAGAAGAAGTCGTCCATGTACACAATGGAATATTAGCCATGAAAAAGCATGGAACAGTGCCGTTGCCACCACTACAGAAGGATCTAGAGATAATCACCCAACTTGAAGAAAGAAACCGAAAGACAGATATCCTATGACATCACTTATACGTGTTACCTAAAACTTGATACCCATGCAATAATTTCCAAGAGAAGGACACGCATAGATTCAGAAAACCAAATTATGTATAACCAAATGGAAAGGTGTAGGGAATGTATGAATTAGGTTATGGGGTTCAACAGACATGTACTAATGCATATGATATATATATATATATAATCACAAAATACCTATGGAATACAAAGAGAGGTCTACTCAACACTCTATAATAACATACATGGGAAAGGATCCAAAGAGGAATAGACAGATACATTGATAGGATGAACCAGAAACTGTACACCCAGGAGAATCTACATTTTTATCAAATTTGCTCTGATCATTCATAAAAATTAAATTTCAAAAGCAAACAACAATTTAGGAGATATAAGCTCTTGGGGGTTTGCGCTGGCACATTCCACTCTAATTTGCAGCGTTCTAACATGATTTCCAGGAAAGCTCTGTTGCCCCAAATCCCAGAGTTGGAAATGAAGAAATGCTGCCGCCTTGTGGCCGTTTCCCACAAGGGCAGCTTTAAACCCACAGCTAATGGTCACTTAACGTTCACAGGGACTCGGGGCTCTAAAGGACACCTGCCGTCAAAAAATGTCCTGAGGTAGGGAATGGCCAAAAAAATTCAAAACTGGCAAAATTTTCAAGGAGATAGTATGGAGGGGAAAGTTTTACTCACTCTTTTTCAACAATGAGGAAAATGGATAAAAGCTCAACATCAGGAATCATTAGACTCATGAAAATCTAACCTCCAAAACGGTTTCAACTCACACATGTCAACTACCATCAGCAAAAAGTTTACAAACAATAAATGCTGAAGGGGATTTAGAGAACTGTGTACCCTCTAGCTGCTGGTGAGATGTAAAGTGGTAACAGCCAATACTGAGAACAGAAAGGAGCTGCGTTTAAAAGTAAAACTTGAGCCACCATTCCATTCAGCAGGCCCACCGATGAGCCTCTCACCTGAGAAGTCCAGAGTCGAGAAGGCACAGGCTTCAACAGCTGCACTGCAGGAACTTTCACAATAGCCAAGGCACGGAAGCAACCAAAATGTCCATAAACGAATGAATGGATAAAGAAGAAGTAGTCCATGTACACAATGGAATATTAGCCATGGAAAACAATGAAACACTTCTCTTTGAGGCACCATAGATGAGCCTAGAGATAATCACAGAACATGAGGTAAGTCGGAAAGCAAAAGACATATCTTATGATACCACTTATAGGCGTTATCTAAGAACTGACACAAATGAACATATTTCCACAGAGAAAGACACTCACAGACTTAGAAAACAAACTATGCTTATCTAAAAAGAAAGGTGGGGGGAATGGAAAAATTAAGAGTACACTTACCATACGTGTACAGATACCTATTAAATACGTATATCAAAAAGACCGAACATATAGCAAGGGAGGTCTATGGAACACTCTGCAATAATTTACATGGGAAGTGGATCTGTACGTGAACATGTATATGTAATGTACAAATGAACCAGATTGTGTACACCTAGGACAAACAATATTCTAATCATTACCGCGATAAAAAATTAAAACATGAATTAATGTGACATAAACTTATGGGGGTTTTTCCTGGCACATTCCATTGTAATTTACAACCTAGGAACAGGACTTCCAGAAAGGCTCTGCTGCCCTAGTAACCAGATTTGGGAATGGAGAAATGCTGCCGCCTTGTGGCCGTTTCCCACAACAGCAGCTTTAAGCCCAGGGCTAATGGTCACTAAATATTCACACTCATTGCAGGCCTGTAAATGACACCCGCCCTCAAAAAAGAAACCTGGGGTCGAAAATAGACCGAGAAATTCAAAAGAGGGCCACCTTTCAAGAAGGCAATTTCAACCGGTCTATTGTACTCACCGTTTGTTTTGGTTGTTTGTTTAACAGAAATTTAAAACGGTGTGGAAAATGCTGAACATTAGGAATAATTAAACACATGCAAATCCAAATTACGAAAACCTATCAGCTCACACCAGTCAGAAGGGCAATCAGCAAAAATTCTGCAAATAATAAATGCTGAAGGGGTTGTGGAGAAATGCCTACCCTTGGTTCAACGTGGAACATGGTAAGAGCCAGTAATGAAAACACAAAGGAGGTGCCTTGAAAAGGTAAATATTGAGCTACCATTCAATCAAGCATACCCACTTCTGGGCCTATCGCCTGAGAGGATGTGAATCAAAAGGTC
Source organism: Mesoplodon bidens (assembly GCF_964165515.1). Classification (NCBI taxonomy): domain Eukaryota; kingdom Metazoa; phylum Chordata; class Mammalia; order Artiodactyla; family Ziphiidae; genus Mesoplodon; species Mesoplodon bidens. The sequence goes on along the minus strand of NC_138162.1, from coordinate 78,481,300 downwards.
ACAGGCTGGGCTTCACTGGTGGCGCAGTGGTTGAGAGTCCGCCTGCCGATGCAGGGGACACGGGTTCGTGCCCCGGTCCGGGAAGAACCCACATGCTGCGGAGCGGCTAGTCCCATGAGCTATGGCTGCTGGGCCTGCGTGTCTGGAGCCTGTGCTCTGCAACGGGAGGGGCCACGGCAGTGAGAAGCCCACGTACCACAAAAATTAATAATAATAATAAAGAAACAGGCCGGCAATCCTGCACTCCAGCAATATTTACCATAGCCAACACTTGGAAGCAATGAAAATGTCCATCAACAGAGGAATTCACAAAGAAGAAGTGGTCCACGTACACAGCAGAATATGACTCCAATAAAAAAATAAAAATTCATTTTAAAAAACAAAGATAAGTAAGGAGACATCAGGTTTTGGGGGTTTATCCGGGCACATTCCCCTCTAATTTATAACCGAGGACCAACGCTGGCAGGAAGGTCAGATACCCTAGTTACCAGATTGGGAAAAGCAGAAATGCTGCCGCCCTCTGGCCGTTACCTGCAACAGCAGCTTTAAAACCTGTGTTAAGGGTCACTTCCTATGCACCAGTACTGGAGGGCTGTAAATGAAACCTGCCCTCAAAGTGTCTTGAGGGAAGTAATGGCCAAAATAGTTCAAAATGTCACACATACTTCAAGAAAACAATTTGAAGAGCTAGGCTGTACTCACAGTTTCAAGGAAAAAAGGACATGCCAGAAAGCTCAATTTCAAGGGATTATGAGACGCATGCAAATCCAACCACAAAGAGGTATCAGCTCACACTAGTCAGAATAAACATCAGCAAAAAAACTACAAACAATAAATGCTGAAGGTGTTGTGGAGAAGTGCGTACCCTCACCTTGAAGTGGGACGTAACCTGGTAAGAGCCACTAATGAGAACAGAATGGAGGTGCCATTATAAGGTAAACATTTGGCTACCATAAGATCCAGCAGGCCCACTCCTGGGCCTATAACGTAAGAAGACAGAATTGGAAAGACACAGGCAGGCAAATGTGCATTGCTGCAGTATTACAATAGCCAAGACATGGAAGCAACCAAAAAGTCCATCAACAGATGAGTGGACAAAGAAGAACTGGTACATGTACAGACGGAATATTAGCCAAGGAAAAAAAGGACACAATGTCATTTGCAGCACTGTAGATGAGTCTACAGGTAATCACGCAACATGTAGTAAGTCAGAAAGAGAAAGACACATATTGTATGGTATCACTTATAGGTGTTGCCTAAAAATTGATACCAGTGAAGATATTTCCACAGAGAAGGGCAATCACAGATTCATTAAACAAACTTATGGTTTACCAATGGAAAGGTGTGAGGATTCGATACATTCGGTCATTGGGGTTAAGAGACTCATACAAACACAGGTGAAATATATAATCACCAAAAACCTACGGAATACCAAGAGAAGACTACTCAACATTCTCTCATAACGTACATGGGAAAAGGATCCCAGGAAGAATAGACATAGGTATATGTGTAAAAGAACCACATCTTGCACACCTAGAACAAGCAAAGCATTGTAATCAAACTTGCTGTGATAAAAAATATAAATTCAATTAAAGAAACGAACAAGAAGTAGGGACATAAACTTAAGGGGCTTTTTCCTGGCAAATTCCATTCTAAATTACAACCTAGAACACGACTTCCATTGACGTTCTGTTGCCCTAGTAACCAGATTTAGTAAAGGACAGCTGCTGCCACCTTGTGGCCGTTTCACACAACAGCAGCTTTTAACCCAGTGCTAATGGTCAGTTGATATTCAAAATAATTGCAGGCGTGTAAATGACACCTGCCCTGAAAACAAATCCTGGGGCCGTATATCGACCAAAAAATTCGAAAGACGTCCACATTTCAAAACGACAGTTTCAAGAGGCATATTTTATGCACATTTGTCTTATGATTCTTTTTCTTTCTTTCTTTCTTTCTTTCTTTCGTTAAAAAAACGGGAATGGAAAAAGGCTGAACATCAGGAATTAATAAAGCCATGCAAATCCAGTGTACCAAAACGTTCACCTCACAGCCGTCAGAATGATCATCAGCAAGAAAACTCTACAAAAAATAAGTGCTGAAGGGGTTTTAGAGAACTGCATACCCTTTAGCTGCTGGTGGGATGTAACCTGGTAAGAGCCAGTAGTGAGAACAGAACGGAGGTGCGTTTCAAGGTAAAAATTGAGCTACCATGTGATCTGGTAGGCCCACTGATGGGCCTATCACCTGAGTAGACCAGAATCAAAAAGACACAGCCTGCCAGGCCTTCAATTCAGCAACATGTACCATAGCCAAGACCTGGAGGAAACCAAAATGTCCACCAACAGAAAAATGTACCAAGAAGAAGTCGTCCATGTACACAATGGAATATTAGCCATGAAAAAGCATGGAACAGTGCCGTTGCCACCACTACAGAAGGATCTAGAGATAATCACCCAACTTGAAGAAAGAAACCGAAAGACAGATATCCTATGACATCACTTATACGTGTTACCTAAAACTTGATACCCATGCAATAATTTCCAAGAGAAGGACACGCATAGATTCAGAAAACCAAATTATGTATAACCAAATGGAAAGGTGTAGGGAATGTATGAATTAGGTTATGGGGTTCAACAGACATGTACTAAGGCATATGATATATATATATATATATATAATCACAAAATACCTATGGAATACAAAGAGAGGTCTACTCAACACTCTATAATAACATACATGGGAAAGGATCCAAAGAGGAATAGACAGATACATTGATAGGATGAACCAGAAACTGTACACCCAGGAGAATCTACATTTTTATCAAATTTGCTCTGATCATTCATAAAAATTAAATTTCAAAAGCAAACAACAATTTAGGAGATATAAGCTCTTGGGGGTTTGCGCTGGCACATTCCACTCTAATTTGCAGCGTTCTAACATGATTTCCAGGAAAGCTCTGTTGCCCCAAATCCCAGAGTTGGAAATGAAGAAATGCTGCCGCCTTGTGGCCGTTTCCCACAAGGGCAGCTTTAAACCCACAGCTAATGGTCACTTAACGTTCACAGGGACTCGGGGCTCTAAAGGACACCTGCCGTCAAAAAATGTCCTGAGGTAGGGAATGGCCAAAAAAATTCAAAACTGGCAAAATTTTCAAGGAGATAGTATGGAGGGGAAAGTTTTACTCACTCTTTTTCAACAATGAGGAAAATGGATAAAAGCTCAACATCAGGAATCATTAGACTCATGAAAATCTAACCTCCAAAACGGTTTCAACTCACACATGTCAACTACCATCAGCAAAAAGTTTACAAACAATAAATGCTGAAGGGGATTTAGAGAACTGTGTACCCTCTAGCTGCTGGTGAGATGTAAAGTGGTAACAGCCAATACTGAGAACAGAAAGGAGCTGCGTTTAAAAGTAAAACTTGAGCCACCATTCCATTCAGCAGGCCCACCGATGAGCCTCTCACCTGAGAAGTCCAGAGTCGAGAAGGCACAGGCTTCAACAGCTGCACTGCAGGAACTTTCACAATAGCCAAGGCACGGAAGCAACCAAAATGTCCATAAAACGAATGAATGGATAAAGAAGAAGTAGTCCATGTACACAATGGAATATTAGCCATGGAAAACAATGAAACACTTCTCTTTGAGGCACCATAGATGAGCCTAGAGATAATCACAGAACATGAGGTAAGTCGGAAAGCAAAAGACATATCTTATGATACCACTTATAGGCGTTATCTAAGAACTGACACAAATGAACATATTTCCACAGAGAAAGACACTCACAGACTTAGAAAACAAACTATGCTTATCTAAAAAGAAAGGTGGGGGGAATGGAAAAATTAAGAGTACACTTACCATACGTGTACAGATACCTATTAAATACGTATATCAAAAAGACCGAACATATAGCAAGGGAGGTCTATGGAACACTCTGCAATAATTTACATGGGAAGTGGATCTGTACGTGAACATGTATATGTAATGTACAAATGAACCAGATTGTGTACACCTAGGACAAACAATATTCTAATCATTACCGCGATAAAAAATTAAAACATGAATTAATGTGACATAAACTTATGGGGGTTTTTCCTGGCACATTCCATTGTAATTTACAACCTAGGAACAGGACTTCCAGAAAGGCTCTGCTGCCCTAGTAACCAGATTTGGGAATGGAGAAATGCTGCCGCCTTGTGGCCGTTTCCCACAACAGCAGCTTTAAGCCCAGGGCTAATGGTCACTAAATATTCACACTCATTGCAGGCCTGTAAATGACACCCGCCCTCAAAAAAGAAACCTGGGGTCGAAAATAGACCGAGAAATTCAAAAGAGGGCCACCTTTCAAGAAGGCAATTTCAACCGGTCTATTGTACTCACCGTTTGTTTTGGTTGTTTGTTTAACAGAAATTTAAAACGGTGTGGAAAATGCTGAACATTAGGAATAATTAAACACATGCAAATCCAAATTACAAAAACCTATCAGCTCACACCAGTCAGAAGGGCAATCAGCAAAAATTCTGCAAACAATAAATGCTGAAGGGGTTGTGGAGAAATGCCTACCCTTGGTTCAACGTGGAACATGGTAAGAGCCAGTAATGAAAACACAAAGGAGGTGCCTTGAAAAGGTAAATATTGAGCTACCATTCAATCAAGCATACCCACTTCTGGGCCTATCGCCTGAGAGGATGTGAATCAAAAGGTCACAGGCTGGGCTTCACTGGTGGCGCAGTGGTTGAGAGTCCGCCTGCCGATGCAGGGGACACGGGTTCGTGCCCCGGTCCGGGAAGAACCCACATGCTGCGGAGCGGCTAGTCCCATGAGCTATGGCTGCTGGGCCTGCGTGTCTGGAGCCTGTGCTCTGCAACGGGAGGGGCCACGGCAGTGAGAAGCCCACGTACCACAAAAATTAATAATAATAATAAAGAAACAGGCCGGCAATCCTGCACTCCAGCAATATTTACCATAGCCAACACTTGGAAGCAATGAAAATGTCCATCAACAGAGGAATTCACAAAGAAGAAGTGGTCCACGTACACAGCAGAATATGACTCCAATAAAAAAATAAAAATTCATTTTAAAAAACAAAGATAAGTAAGGAGACATCAGGTTTTGGGGGTTTATCCGGGCACATTCCCCTCTAATTTATAACCGAGGACCAACGCTGGCAGGAAGGTCAGATACCCTAGTTACCAGATTGGGAAAAGCAGAAATGCTGCCGCCCTCTGGCCGTTACCTGCAACAGCAGCTTTAAAACCTGTGTTAAGGGTCACTTCCTATGCACCAGTACTGGAGGGCTGTAAATGAAACCTGCCCTCAAAGTGTCTTGAGGGAAGTAATGGCCAAAATAGTTCAAAATGTCACACATACTTCAAGAAAACAATTTGAAGAGCTAGGCTGTACTCACAGTTTCAAGGAAAAAAGGACATGCCAGAAAGCTCAATTTCAAGGGATTATGAGACGCATGCAAATCCAACCACAAAGAGGTATCAGCTCACACTAGTCAGAATAAACATCAGCAAAAAAACTACAAACAATAAATGCTGAAGGTGTTGTGGAGAAGTGCGTACCCTCACCTTGAAGTGGGACGTAACCTGGTAAGAGCCACTAATGAGAACAGAATGGAGGTGCCGTTATAAGGTAAACATTTGGCTACCATAAGATCCAGCAGGCCCACTCCTGGGCCTATAACGTAAGAAGACAGAATTGGAAAGACACAGGCAGGCAAATGTGCATTGCTGCAGTATTACAATAGCCAAGACATGGAAGCAACCAAAAAGTCCATCAACAGATGAGTGGACAAAGAAGAACTGGTACATGTACAGACGGAATATTAGCCAAGGAAAAAAAGGACACAATGTCATTTGCAGCACTGTAGATGAGTCTACAGGTAATCACGCAACATGTAGTAAGTCAGAAAGAGAAAGACACATATTGTATGGTATCACTTATAGGTGTTGCCTAAAAATTGATACCAGTGAAGATATTTCCACAGAGAAGGGCAATCACAGATTCATTAAACAAACTTATGGTTTACCAATGGAAAGGTGTGAGGATTCGATACATTCGGTCATTGGGGTTAAGAGACTCATACAAACACAGGTGAAATATATAATCACCAAAAACCTACGGAATACCAAGAGAAGACTACTCAACATTCTCTCATAACGTACATGGGAAAAGGATCCCAGGAAGAATAGACATAGGTATATGTGTAAAAGAACCACATCTTGCACACCTAGAACAAGCAAAGCATTGTAATCAAACTTGCTGTGATAAAAAATATAAATTCAATTAAAGAAACGAACAAGAAGTAGGGACATAAACTTAAGGGGCTTTTTCCTGGCAAATTCCATTCTAAATTACAACCTAGAACACGACTTCCATTGACGTTCTGTTGCCCTAGTAACCAGATTTAGTAAAGGACAGCTGCTGCCACCTTGTGGCCGTTTCACACAACAGCAGCTTTTAACCCAGTGCTAATGGTCAGTTGATATTCAAAATAATTGCAGGCGTGTAAATGACACCTGCCCTGAAAACAAATCCTGGGGCCGTATATCGACCAAAAAATTCGAAAGACGTCCACATTTCAAAACGACAGTTTCAAGAGGCATATTTTATGCACATTTGTCTTATGATTCTTTTTCTTTCTTTCTTTCTTTCTTTCTTTCGTTAAAAAAACGGGAATGGAAAAAGGCTGAACATCAGGAATTAATAAAGCCATGCAAATCCAGTGTACCAAAACGTTCACCTCACAGCCGTCAGAATGATCATCAGCAAGAAAACTCTACAAAAAATAAGTGCTGAAGGGGTTTTAGAGAACTGCATACCCTTTAGCTGCTGGTGGGATGTAACCTGGTAAGAGCCAGTAGTGAGAACAGAACGGAGGTGCGTTTCAAGGTAAAAATTGAGCTACCATGTGATCTGGTAGGCCCACTGATGGGCCTATCACCTGAGTAGACCAGAATCAAAAAGACACAGCCTGCCAGGCCTTCAATTCAGCAACATGTACCATAGCCAAGACCTGGAGGAAACCAAAATGTCCACCAACAGAAAAATGTACCAAGAAGAAGTCGTCCATGTACACAATGGAATATTAGCCATGAAAAAGCATGGAACAGTGCCGTTGCCACCACTACAGAAGGATCTAGAGATAATCACCCAACTTGAAGAAAGAAACCGAAAGACAGATATCCTATGACATCACTTATACGTGTTACCTAAAACTTGATACCCATGCAATAATTTCCAAGAGAAGGACACGCATAGATTCAGAAAACCAAATTATGTATAACCAAATGGAAAGGTGTAGGGAATGTATGAATTAGGTTATGGGGTTCAACAGACATGTACTAAGGCATATGATATATATATATATATATATATATATATAATCACAAAATACCTATGGAATACAAAGAGAGGTCTACTCAACACTCTATAATAACATACATGGGAAAGGATCCAAAGAGGAATAGACAGATACATTGATAGGATGAACCAGAAACTGTACACCCAGGAGAATCTACATTTTTATCAAATTTGCTCTGATCATTCATAAAAATTAAATTTCAAAAGCAAACAACAATTTAGGAGATATAAGCTCTTGGGGGTTTGCGCTGGCACATTCCACTCTAATTTGCAGCGTTCTAACATGATTTCCAGGAAAGCTCTGTTGCCCCAAATCCCAGAGTTGGAAATGAAGAAATGCTGCCGCCTTGTGGCCGTTTCCCACAAGGGCAGCTTTAAACCCACAGCTAATGGTCACTTAACGTTCACAGGGACTCGGGGCTCTAAAGGACACCTGCCGTCAAAAAATGTCCTGAGGTAGGGAATGGCCAAAAAAATTCAAAACTGGCAAAATTTTCAAGGAGATAGTATGGAGGGGAAAGTTTTACTCACTCTTTTTCAACAATGAGGAAAATGGATAAAAGCTCAACATCAGGAATCATTAGACTCATGAAAATCTAACCTCCAAAACGGTTTCAACTCACACATGTCAACTACCATCAGCAAAAAGTTTACAAACAATAAATGCTGAAGGGGATTTAGAGAACTGTGTACCCTCTAGCTGCTGGTGAGATGTAAAGTGGTAACAGCCAATACTGAGAACAGAAAGGAGCTGCGTTTAAAAGTAAAACTTGAGCCACCATTCCATTCAGCAGGCCCACCGATGAGCCTCTCACCTGAGAAGTCCAGAGTCGAGAAGGCACAGGCTTCAACAGCTGCACTGCAGGAACTTTCACAATAGCCAAGGCACGGAAGCAACCAAAATGTCCATAAACGAATGAATGGATAAAGAAGAAGTAGTCCATGTACACAATGGAATATTAGCCATGGAAAACAATGAAACACTTCTCTTTGAGGCACCATAGATGAGCCTAGAGATAATCACAGAACATGAGGTAAGTCGGAAAGCAAAAGACATATCTTATGATACCACTTATAGGCGTTATCTAAGAACTGACACAAATGAACATATTTCCACAGAGAAAGACACTCACAGACTTAGAAAACAAACTATGCTTATCTAAAAAGAAAGGTGGGGGGAATGGAAAAATTAAGAGTACACTTACCATACGTGTACAGATACCTATTAAATACGTATATCAAAAAGACCGAACATATAGTAAGGGAGGTCTATGGAACACTCTGCAATAATTTACATGGGAAGTGGATCTGTACGTGAACATGTATATGTAATGTACAAATGAACCAGATTGTGTACACCTAGGACAAACAATATTCTAATCATTACCGCGATAAAAAATTAAAACATGAATTAATGTGACATAAACTTATGGGGGTTTTTCCTGGCACATTCCATTGTAATTTACAACCTAGGAACAGGACTTCCAGAAAGGCTCTGCTGCCCTAGTAACCAGATTTGGGAATGGAGAAATGCTGCCGCCTTGTGGCCGTTTCCCACAACAGCAGCTTTAAGCCCAGGGCTAATGGTCACTAAATATTCACACTCATTGCAGGCCTGTAAATGACACCCGCCCTCAAAAAAGAAACCTGGGGTCGAAAATAGACCGAGAAATTCAAAAGAGGGCCACCTTTCAAGAAGGCAATTTCAACCGGTCTATTGTACTCACCGTTTGTTTTGGTTGTTTGTTTAACAGAAATTTAAAACGGTGTGGAAAATGCTGAACATTAGGAATAATTAAACACATGCAAATCCAAATTACGAAAACCTATCAGCTCACACCAGTCAGAAGGGCAATCAGCAAAAATTCTGCAAATAATAAATGCTGAAGGGGTTGTGGAGAAATGCCTACCCTTGGTTCAACGTGGAACATGGTAAGAGCCAGTAATGAAAACACAAAGGAGGTGCCTTGAAAAGGTAAATATTGAGCTACCATTCAATCAAGCATACCCACTTCTGGGCCTATCGCCTGAGAGGATGTGAATCAAAAGGTCACAGGCTGGGCTTCACTGGTGGCGCAGTGGTTGAGAGTCCGCCTGCCGATGCAGGGGACACGGGTTCGTGCCCCGGTCCGGGAAGAACCCACATGCTGCGGAGCGGCTAGTCCCATGAGCTATGGCTGCTGGGCCTGCGTGTCTGGAGCCTGTGCTCTGCAACGGGAGGGGCCACGGCAGTGAGAAGCCCACGTACCACAAAAATTAATAATAATAATAAAGAAACAGGCCGGCAATCCTGCACTCCAGCAATATTTACCATAGCCAACACTTGGAAGCAATGAAAATGTCCATCAACAGAGGAATTCACAAAGAAGAAGTGGTCCACGTACACAGCAGAATATGACTCCAATAAAAAAATAAAAATTCATTTTAAAAAACAAAGATAAGTAAGGAGACATCAGGTTTTGGGGGTTTATCCGGGCACATTCCCCTCTAATTTATAACCGAGGACCAACGCTGGCAGGAAGGTCAGATACCCTAGTTACCAGATTGGGAAAAGCAGAAATGCTGCCGCCCTCTGGCCGTTACCTGCAACAGCAGCTTTAAAACCTGTGTTAAGGGTCACTTCCTATGCACCAGTACTGGAGGGCTGTAAATGAAACCTGCCCTCAAAGTGTCTTGAGGGAAGTAATGGCCAAAATAGTTCAAAATGTCACACATACTTCAAGAAAACAATTTGAAGAGCTAGGCTGTACTCACAGTTTCAAGGAAAAAAGGACATGCCAGAAAGCTCAATTTCAAGGGATTATGAGACGCATGCAAATCCAACCACAAAGAGGTATCAGCTCACACTAGTCAGAATAAACATCAGCAAAAAAACTACAAACAATAAATGCTGAAGGTGTTGTGGAGAAGTGCGTACCCTCACCTTGAAGTGGGACGTAACCTGGTAAGAGCCACTAATGAGAACAGAATGGAGGTGCCGTTATAAGGTAAACATTTGGCTACCATAAGATCCAGCAGGCCCACTCCTGGGCCTATAACGTAAGAAGACAGAATTGGAAAGACACAGGCAGGCAAATGTGCATTGCTGCAGTATTACAATAGCCAAGACATGGAAGCAACCAAAAAGTCCATCAACAGATGAGTGGACAAAGAAGAACTGGTACATGTACAGACGGAATATTAGCCAAGGAAAAAAAGGACACAATGTCATTTGCAGCACTGTAGATGAGTCTACAGGTAATCACGCAACATGTAGTAAGTCAGAAAGAGAAAGACACATATTGTATGGTATCACTTATAGGTGTTGCCTAAAAATTGATACCAGTGAAGATATTTCCACAGAGAAGGGCAATCACAGATTCATTAAACAAACTTATGGTTTACCAATGGAAAGGTGTGAGGATTCGATACATTCGGTCATTGGGGTTAAGAGACTCATACAAACACAGGTGAAATATATAATCACCAAAAACCTACGGAATACCAAGAGAAGACTACTCAACATTCTCTCATAACGTACATGGGAAAAGGATCCCAGGAAGAATAGACATAGGTATATGTGTAAAAGAACCACATCTTGCACACCTAGAACAAGCAAAGCATTGTAATCAAACTTGCTGTGATAAAAAATATAAATTCAATTAAAGAAACGAACAAGAAGTAGGGACATAAACTTAAGGGGCTTTTTCCCGGCAAATTCCATTCTAAATTACAACCTAGAACACGACTTCCATTGACGTTCTGTTGCCCTAGTAACCAGATTTAGTAAAGGACAGCTGCTGCCACCTTGTGGCCGTTTCACACAACAGCAGCTTTTAACCCAGTGCTAATGGTCAGTTGATATTCAAAATAATTGCAGGCGTGTAAATGACACCTGCCCTGAAAACAAATCCTGGGGCCGTATATCGACCAAAAAATTCGAAAGACGTCCACATTTCAAAACGACAGTTTCAAGAGGCATATTTTATGCACATTTGTCTTATGATTCTTTTTCTTTCTTTCTTTCTTTCTTTCTTTCTTTCGTTAAAAAAACGGGAATGGAAAAAGGCTGAACATCAGGAATTAATAAAGCCATGCAAATCCAGTGTACCAAAACGTTCACCTCACAGCCGTCAGAATGATCATCAGCAAGAAAACTCTACAAAAAATAAGTGCTGAAGGGGTTTTAGAGAACTGCATACCCTTTAGCTGCTGGTGGGATGTAACCTGGTAAGAGCCAGTAGTGAGAACAGAACGGAGGTGCGTTTCAAGGTAAAAATTGAGCTACCATGTGATCTGGTAGGCCCACTGATGGGCCTATCACCTGAGTAGACCAGAATCAAAAAGACACAGCCTGCCAGGCCTTCAATTCAGCAACATGTACCATAGCCAAGACCTGGAGGAAACCAAAATGTCCACCAACAGAAAAATGTACCAAGAAGAAGTCGTCCATGTACACAATGGAATATTAGCCATGAAAAAGCATGGAACAGTGCCGTTGCCACCACTACAGAAGGATCTAGAGATAATCACCCAACTTGAAGAAAGAAACCGAAAGACAGATATCCTATGACATCACTTATACGTGTTACCTAAAACTTGATACCCATGCAATAATTTCCAAGAGAAGGACACGCATAGATTCAGAAAACCAAATTATGTATAACCAAATGGAAAGGTGTAGGGAATGTATGAATTAGGTTATGGGGTTCAACAGACATGTACTAAGGCATATGATATATATATATATATATATAATCACAAAATACCTATGGAATACAAAGAGAGGTCTACTCAACACTCTATAATAACATACATGGGAAAGGATCCAAAGAGGAATAGACAGATACATTGATAGGATGAACCAGAAACTGTACACCCAGGAGAATCTACATTTTTATCAAATTTGCTCTGATCATTCATAAAAATTAAATTTCAAAAGCAAACAACAATTTAGGAGATATAAGCTCTTGGGGGTTTGCGCTGGCACATTCCACTCTAATTTGCAGCGTTCTAACATGATTTCCAGGAAAGCTCTGTTGCCCCAAATCCCAGAGTTGGAAATGAAGAAATGCTGCCGCCTTGTGGCCGTTTCCCACAAGGGCAGCTTTAAACCCACAGCTAATGGTCACTTAACGTTCACAGGGACTCGGGGCTCTAAAGGACACCTGCCGTCAAAAAATGTCCTGAGGTAGGGAATGGCCAAAAAAATTCAAAACTGGCAAAATTTTCAAGGAGATAGTATGGAGGGGAAAGTTTTACTCACTCTTTTTCAACAATGAGGAAAATGGATAAAAGCTCAACATCAGGAATCATTAGACTCATGAAAATCTAACCTCCAAAACGGTTTCAACTCACACATGTCAACTACCATCAGCAAAAAGTTTACAAACAATAAATGCTGAAGGGGATTTAGAGAACTGTGTACCCTCTAGCTGCTGGTGAGATGTAAAGTGGTAACAGCCAATACTGAGAACAGAAAGGAGCTGCGTTTAAAAGTAAAACTTGAGCCACCATTCCATTCAGCAGGCCCACCGATGAGCCTCTCACCTGAGAAGTCCAGAGTCGAGAAGGCACAGGCTTCAACAGCTGCACTGCAGGAACTTTCACAATAGCCAAGGCACGGAAGCAACCAAAATGTCCATAAAACGAATGAATGGATAAAGAAGAAGTAGTCCATGTACACAATGGAATATTAGCCATGGAAAACAATGAAACACTTCTCTTTGAGGCACCATAGATGAGCCTAGAGATAATCACAGAACATGAGGTAAGTCGGAAAGCAAAAGACATATCTTATGATACCACTTATAGGCGTTATCTAAGAACTGACACAAATGAACATATTTCCACAGAGAAAGACACTCACAGACTTAGAAAACAAACTATGCTTATCTAAAAAGAAAGGTGGGGGGAATGGAAAAATTAAGAGTACACTTACCATACGTGTACAGATACCTATTAAATACGTATATCAAAAAGACCGAACATATAGCAAGGGAGGTCTATGGAACACTCTGCAATAATTTACATGGGAAGTGGATCTGTACGTGAACATGTATATGTAATGTACAAATGAACCAGATTGTGTACACCTAGGACAAACAATATTCTAATCATTACCGCGATAAAAAATTAAAACATGAATTAATGTGACATAAACTTATGGGGGTTTTTCCTGGCGCATTCCATTGTAATTTACAACCTAGGAACAGGACTTCCAGAAAGGCTCTGCTGCCCTAGTAACCAGATTTGGGAATGGAGAAATGCTGCCGCCTTGTGGCCGTTTCCCACAACAGCAGCTTTAAGCCCAGGGCTAATGGTCACTAAATATTCACACTCATTGCAGGCCTGTAAATGACACCCGCCCTCAAAAAAGAAACCTGGGGTCGAAAATAGACCGAGAAATTCAAAAGAGGGCCACCTTTCAAGAAGGCAATTTCAACCGGTCTATTGTACTCACCGTTTGTTTTGGTTGTTTGTTTAACAGAAATTTAAAACGGTGTGGAAAATGCTGAACATTAGGAATAATTATACACATGCAAATCCAAATTACGAAAACCTATCAGCTCACACCAGTCAGAAGGGCAATCAGCAAAAATTCTGCAAATAATAAATGCTGAAGGGGTTGTGGAGAAATGCCTACCCTTGGTTCAACGTGGAACATGGTAAGAGCCAGTAATGAAAACACAAAGGAGGTGCCTTGAAAAGGTAAATATTGAGCTACCATTCAATCAAGCATACCCACTTCTGGGCCTATCGCCTGAGAGGATGTGAATCAAAAGGTCACAGGCTGGGCTTCACTGGTGGCGCAGTGGTTGAGAGTCCGCCTGCCGATGCAGGGGACACGGGTTCGTGCCCCGGTCCGGGAAGAACCCACATGCTGCGGAGCGGCTAGTCCCATGAGCTATGGCTGCTGGGCCTGCGTGTCTGGAGCCTGTGCTCTGCAACGGGAGGGGCCACGGCAGTGAGAAGCCCACGTACCACAAAAATTAATAATAATAATAAAGAAACAGGCCGGCAATCCTGCACTCCAGCAATATTTACCATAGCCAACACTTGGAAGCAATGAAAATGTCCATCAACAGAGGAATTCACAAAGAAGAAGTGGTCCACGTACACAGCAGAATATGACTCCAATAAAAAAATAAAAATTCATTTTAAAAAACAAAGATAAGTAAGGAGACATCAGGTTTTGGGGGTTTATCCGGGCACATTCCCCTCTAATTTATAACCGAGGACCAACGCTGGCAGGAAGGTCAGATACCCTAGTTACCAGATTGGGAAAAGCAGAAATGCTGCCGCCCTCTGGCCGTTACCTGCAACAGCAGCTTTAAAACCTGTGTTAAGGGTCACTTCCTATGCACCAGTACTGGAGGGCTGTAAATGAAACCTGCCCTCAAAGTGTCTTGAGGGAAGTAATGGCCAAAATAGTTCAAAATGTCACACATACTTCAAGAAAACAATTTGAAGAGCTAGGCTGTACTCACAGTTTCAAGGAAAAAAGGACATGCCAGAAAGCTCAATTTCAAGGGATTATGAGACGCATGCAAATCCAACCACAAAGAGGTATCAGCTCACACTAGTCAGAATAAACATCAGCAAAAAAACTACAAACAATAAATGCTGAAGGTGTTGTGGAGAAGTGCGTACCCTCACCTTGAAGTGGGACGTAACCTGGTAAGAGCCACTAATGAGAACAGAATGGAGGTGCCGTTATAAGGTAAACATTTGGCTACCATAAGATCCAGCAGGCCCACTCCTGGGCCTATAACGTAAGAAGACAGAATTGGAAAGACACAGGCAGGCAAATGTGCATTGCTGCAGTATTACAATAGCCAAGACATGGAAGCAACCAAAAAGTCCATCAACAGATGAGTGGACAAAGAAGAACTGGTACATGTACAGACGGAATATTAGCCAAGGAAAAAAAGGACACAATGTCATTTGCAGCACTGTAGATGAGTCTACAGGTAATCACGCAACATGTAGTAAGTCAGAAAGAGAAAGACACATATTGTATGGTATCACTTATAGGTGTTGCCTAAAAATTGATACCAGTGAAGATATTTCCACAGAGAAGGGCAATCACAGATTCATTAAACAAACTTATGGTTTACCAATGGAAAGGTGTGAGGATTCGATACATTCGGTCATTGGGGTTAAGAGACTCATACAAACACAGGTGAAATATATAATCACCAAAAACCTACGGAATACCAAGAGAAGACTACTCAACATTCTCTCATAACGTACATGGGAAAAGGATCCCAGGAAGAATAGACATAGGTATATGTGTAAAAGAACCACATCTTGCACACCTAGAACAAGCAAAGCATTGTAATCAAACTTGCTGTGATAAAAAATATAAATTCAATTAAAGAAACGAACAAGAAGTAGGGACATAAACTTAAGGGGCTTTTTCCCGGCAAATTCCATTCTAAATTACAACCTAGAACACGACTTCCATTGACGTTCTGTTGCCCTAGTAACCAGATTTAGTAAAGGACAGCTGCTGCCACCTTGTGGCCGTTTCACACAACAGCAGCTTTTAACCCAGTGCTAATGGTCAGTTGATATTCAAAATAATTGCAGGCGTGTAAATGACACCTGCCCTGAAAACAAATCCTGGGGCCGTATATCGACCAAAAAATTCGAAAGACGTCCACATTTCAAAACGACAGTTTCAAGAGGCATATTTTATGCACATTTGTCTTATGATTCTTTTTCTTTCTTTCTTTCTTTCTTTCTTTCTTTCGTTAAAAAAACGGGAATGGAAAAAGGCTGAACATCAGGAATTAATAAAGCCATGCAAATCCAGTGTACCAAAACGTTCACCTCACAGCCGTCAGAATGATCATCAGCAAGAAAACTCTACAAAAAATAAGTGCTGAAGGGGTTTTAGAGAACTGCATACCCTTTAGCTGCTGGTGGGATGTAACCTGGTAAGAGCCAGTAGTGAGAACAGAACGGAGGTGCGTTTCAAGGTAAAAATTGAGCTACCATGTGATCTGGTAGGCCCACTGATGGGCCTATCACCTGAGTAGACCAGAATCAAAAAGACACAGCCTGCCAGGCCTTCAATTCAGCAACATGTACCATAGCCAAGACCTGGAGGAAACCAAAATGTCCACCAACAGAAAAATGTACCAAGAAGAAGTCGTCCATGTACACAATGGAATATTAGCCATGAAAAAGCATGGAACAGTGCCGTTGCCACCACTACAGAAGGATCTAGAGATAATCACCCAACTTGAAGAAAGAAACCGAAAGACAGATATCCTATGACATCACTTATACGTGTTACCTAAAACTTGATACCCATGCAATAATTTCCAAGAGAAGGACACGCATAGATTCAGAAAACCAAATTATGTATAACCAAATGGAAAGGTGTAGGGAATGTATGAATTAGGTTATGGGGTTCAACAGACATGTACTAAGGCATATGATATATATATATATATATATAATCACAAAATACCTATGGAATACAAAGAGAGGTCTACTCAACACTCTATAATAACATACATGGGAAAGGATCCAAAGAGGAATAGACAGATACATTGATAGGATGAACCAGAAACTGTACACCCAGGAGAATCTACATTTTTATCAAATTTGCTCTGATCATTCATAAAAATTAAATTTCAAAAGCAAACAACAATTTAGGAGATATAAGCTCTTGGGGGTTTGCGCTGGCACATTCCACTCTAATTTGCAGCGTTCTAACATGATTTCCAGGAAAGCTCTGTTGCCCCAAATCCCAGAGTTGGAAATGAAGAAATGCTGCCGCCTTGTGGCCGTTTCCCACAAGGGCAGCTTTAAACCCACAGCTAATGGTCACTTAACGTTCACAGGGACTCGGGGCTCTAAAGGACACCTGCCGTCAAAAAATGTCCTGAGGTAGGGAATGGCCAAAAAAATTCAAAACTGGCAAAATTTTCAAGGAGATAGTATGGAGGGGAAAGTTTTACTCACTCTTTTTCAACAATGAGGAAAATGGATAAAAGCTCAACATCAGGAATCATTAGACTCATGAAAATCTAACCTCCAAAACGGTTTCAACTCACACATGTCAACTACCATCAGCAAAAAGTTTACAAACAATAAATGCTGAAGGGGATTTAGAGAACTGTGTACCCTCTAGCTGCTGGTGAGATGTAAAGTGGTAACAGCCAATACTGAGAACAGAAAGGAGCTGCGTTTAAAAGTAAAACTTGAGCCACCATTCCATTCAGCAGGCCCACCGATGAGCCTCTCACCTGAGAAGTCCAGAGTCGAGAAGGCACAGGCTTCAACAGCTGCACTGCAGGAACTTTCACAATAGCCAAGGCACGGAAGCAACCAAAATGTCCATAAAACGAATGAATGGATAAAGAAGAAGTAGTCCATGTACACAATGGAATATTAGCCATGGAAAACAATGAAACACTTCTCTTTGAGGCACCATAGATGAGCCTAGAGATAATCACAGAACATGAGGTAAGTCGGAAAGCAAAAGACATATCTTATGATACCACTTATAGGCGTTATCTAAGAACTGACACAAATGAACATATTTCCACAGAGAAAGACACTCACAGACTTAGAAAACAAACTATGCTTATCTAAAAAGAAAGGTGGGGGGAATGGAAAAATTAAGAGTACACTTACCATACGTGTACAGATACCTATTAAATACGTATATCAAAAAGACCGAACATATAGCAAGGGAGGTCTATGGAACACTCTGCAATAATTTACATGGGAAGTGGATCTGTACGTGAACATGTATATGTAATGTACAAATGAACCAGATTGTGTACACCTAGGACAAACAATATTCTAATCATTACCGCGATAAAAAATTAAAACATGAATTAATGTGACATAAACTTATGGGGGTTTTTCCTGGCGCATTCCATTGTAATTTACAACCTAGGAACAGGACTTCCAGAAAGGCTCTGCTGCCCTAGTAACCAGATTTGGGAATGGAGAAATGCTGCCGCCTTGTGGCCGTTTCCCACAACAGCAGCTTTAAGCCCAGGGCTAATGGTCACTAAATATTCACACTCATTGCAGGCCTGTAAATGACACCCGCCCTCAAAAAAGAAACCTGGGGTCGAAAATAGACCGAGAAATTCAAAAGAGGGCCACCTTTCAAGAAGGCAATTTCAACCGGTCTATTGTACTCACCGTTTGTTTTGGTTGTTTGTTTAACAGAAATTTAAAACGGTGTGGAAAATGCTGAACATTAGGAATAATTAAACACATGCAAATCCAAATTACGAAAACCTATCAGCTCACACCAGTCAGAAGGGCAATCAGCAAAAATTCTGCAAATAATAAATGCTGAAGGGGTTGTGGAGAAATGCCTACCCTTGGTTCAACGTGGAACATGGTAAGAGCCAGTAATGAAAACACAAAGGAGGTGCCTTGAAAAGGTAAATATTGAGCTACCATTCAATCAAGCATACCCACTTCTGGGCCTATCGCCTGAGAGGATGTGAATCAAAAGGTCACAGGCTGGGCTTCACTGGTGGCGCAGTGGTTGAGAGTCCGCCTGCCGATGCAGGGGACACGGGTTCGTGCCCCGGTCCGGGAAGAACCCACATGCTGCGGAGCGGCTAGTCCCATGAGCTATGGCTGCTGGGCCTGCGTGTCTGGAGCCTGTGCTCTGCAACGGGAGGGGCCACGGCAGTGAGAAGCCCACGTACCACAAAAATTAATAATAATAATAAAGAAACAGGCCGGCAATCCTGCACTCCAGCAATATTTACCATAGCCAACACTTGGAAGCAATGAAAATGTCCATCAACAGAGGAATTCACAAAGAAGAAGTGGTCCACGTACACAGCAGAATATGACTCCAATAAAAAAATAAAAATTCATTTTAAAAAACAAAGATAAGTAAGGAGACATCAGGTTTTGGGGGTTTATCCGGGCACATTCCCCTCTAATTTATAACCGAGGACCAACGCTGGCAGGAAGGTCAGATACCCTAGTTACCAGATTGGGAAAAGCAGAAATGCTGCCGCCCTCTGGCCGTTACCTGCAACAGCAGCTTTAAAACCTGTGTTAAGGGTCACTTCCTATGCACCAGTACTGGAGGGCTGTAAATGAAACCTGCCCTCAAAGTGTCTTGAGGGAAGTAATGGCCAAAATAGTTCAAAATGTCACACATACTTCAAGAAAACAATTTGAAGAGCTAGGCTGTACTCACAGTTTCAAGGAAAAAAGGACATGCCAGAAAGCTCAATTTCAAGGGATTATGAGACGCATGCAAATCCAACCACAAAGAGGTATCAGCTCACACTAGTCAGAATAAACATCAGCAAAAAAACTACAAACAATAAATGCTGAAGGTGTTGTGGAGAAGTGCGTACCCTCACCTTGAAGTGGGACGTAACCTGGTAAGAGCCACTAATGAGAACAGAATGGAGGTGCCGTTATAAGGTAAACATTTGGCTACCATAAGATCCAGCAGGCCCACTCCTGGGCCTATAACGTAAGAAGACAGAATTGGAAAGACACAGGCAGGCAAATGTGCATTGCTGCAGTATTACAATAGCCAAGACATGGAAGCAACCAAAAAGTCCATCAACAGATGAGTGGACAAAGAAGAACTGGTACATGTACAGACGGAATATTAGCCAAGGAAAAAAAGGACACAATGTCATTTGCAGCACTGTAGATGAGTCTACAGGTAATCACGCAACATGTAGTAAGTCAGAAAGAGAAAGACACATATTGTATGGTATCACTTATAGGTGTTGCCTAAAAATTGATACCAGTGAAGATATTTCCACAGAGAAGGGCAATCACAGATTCATTAAACAAACTTATGGTTTACCAATGGAAAGGTGTGAGGATTCGATACATTCGGTCATTGGGGTTAAGAGACTCATACAAACACAGGTGAAATATATAATCACCAAAAACCTACGGAATACCAAGAGAAGACTACTCAACATTCTCTCATAACGTACATGGGAAAAGGATCCCAGGAAGAATAGACATAGGTATATGTGTAAAAGAACCACATCTTGCACACCTAGAACAAGCAAAGCATTGTAATCAAACTTGCTGTGATAAAAAATATAAATTCAATTAAAGAAACGAACAAGAAGTAGGGACATAAACTTAAGGGGCTTTTTCCTGGCAAATTCCATTCTAAATTACAACCTAGAACACGACTTCCATTGACGTTCTGTTGCCCTAGTAACCAGATTTAGTAAAGGACAGCTGCTGCCACCTTGTGGCCGTTTCACACAACAGCAGCTTTTAACCCAGTGCTAATGGTCAGTTGATATTCAAAATAATTGCAGGCGTGTAAATGACACCTGCCCTGAAAACAAATCCTGGGGCCGTATATCGACCAAAAAATTCGAAAGACGTCCACATTTCAAAACGACAGTTTCAAGAGGCATATTTTATGCACATTTGTCTTATGATTCTTTTTCTTTCTTTCTTTCTTTCTTTCTTTCGTTAAAAAAACGGGAATGGAAAAAGGCTGAACATCAGGAATTAATAAAGCCATGCAAATCCAGTGTACCAAAACGTTCACCTCACAGCCGTCAGAATGATCATCAGCAAGAAAACTCTACAAAAAATAAGTGCTGAAGGGGTTTTAGAGAACTGCATACCCTTTAGCTGCTGGTGGGATGTAACCTGGTAAGAGCCAGTAGTGAGAACAGAACGGAGGTGCGTTTCAAGGTAAAAATTGAGCTACCATGTGATCTGGTAGGCCCACTGATGGGCCTATCACCTGAGTAGACCAGAATCAAAAAGACACAGCCTGCCAGGCCTTCAATTCAGCAACATGTACCATAGCCAAGACCTGGAGGAAACCAAAATGTCCACCAACAGAAAAATGTACCAAGAAGAAGTCGTCCATGTACACAATGGAATATTAGCCATGAAAAAGCATGGAACAGTGCCGTTGCCACCACTACAGAAGGATCTAGAGATAATCACCCAACTTGAAGAAAGAAACCGAAAGACAGATATCCTATGACATCACTTATACGTGTTACCTAAAACTTGATACCCATGCAATAATTTCCAAGAGAAGGACACGCATAGATTCAGAAAACCAAATTATGTATAACCAAATGGAAAGGTGTAGGGAATGTATGAATTAGGTTATGGGGTTCAACAGACATGTACTAATGCATATGATATATATATATATATAATCACAAAATACCTATGGAATACAAAGAGAGGTCTACTCAACACTCTATAATAACATACATGGGAAAGGATCCAAAGAGGAATAGACAGATACATTGATAGGATGAACCAGAAACTGTACACCCAGGAGAATCTACATTTTTATCAAATTTGCTCTGATCATTCATAAAAATTAAATTTCAAAAGCAAACAACAATTTAGGAGATATAAGCTCTTGGGGGTTTGCGCTGGCACATTCCACTCTAATTTGCAGCGTTCTAACATGATTTCCAGGAAAGCTCTGTTGCCCCAAATCCCAGAGTTGGAAATGAAGAAATGCTGCCGCCTTGTGGCCGTTTCCCACAAGGGCAGCTTTAAACCCACAGCTAATGGTCACTTAACGTTCACAGGGACTCGGGGCTCTAAAGGACACCTGCCGTCAAAAAATGTCCTGAGGTAGGGAATGGCCAAAAAAATTCAAAACTGGCAAAATTTTCAAGGAGATAGTATGGAGGGGAAAGTTTTACTCACTCTTTTTCAACAATGAGGAAAATGGATAAAAGCTCAACATCAGGAATCATTAGACTCATGAAAATCTAACCTCCAAAACGGTTTCAACTCACACATGTCAACTACCATCAGCAAAAAGTTTACAAACAATAAATGCTGAAGGGGATTTAGAGAACTGTGTACCCTCTAGCTGCTGGTGAGATGTAAAGTGGTAACAGCCAATACTGAGAACAGAAAGGAGCTGCGTTTAAAAGTAAAACTTGAGCCACCATTCCATTCAGCAGGCCCACCGATGAGCCTCTCACCTGAGAAGTCCAGAGTCGAGAAGGCACAGGCTTCAACAGCTGCACTGCAGGAACTTTCACAATAGCCAAGGCACGGAAGCAACCAAAATGTCCATAAACGAATGAATGGATAAAGAAGAAGTAGTCCATGTACACAATGGAATATTAGCCATGGAAAACAATGAAACACTTCTCTTTGAGGCACCATAGATGAGCCTAGAGATAATCACAGAACATGAGGTAAGTCGGAAAGCAAAAGACATATCTTATGATACCACTTATAGGCGTTATCTAAGAACTGACACAAATGAACATATTTCCACAGAGAAAGACACTCACAGACTTAGAAAACAAACTATGCTTATCTAAAAAGAAAGGTGGGGGGAATGGAAAAATTAAGAGTACACTTACCATACGTGTACAGATACCTATTAAATACGTATATCAAAAAGACCGAACATATAGCAAGGGAGGTCTATGGAACACTCTGCAATAATTTACATGGGAAGTGGATCTGTACGTGAACATGTATATGTAATGTACAAATGAACCAGATTGTGTACACCTAGGACAAACAATATTCTAATCATTACCGCGATAAAAAATTAAAACATGAATTAATGTGACATAAACTTATGGGGGTTTTTCCTGGCACATTCCATTGTAATTTACAACCTAGGAACAGGACTTCCAGAAAGGCTCTGCTGCCCTAGTAACCAGATTTGGGAATGGAGAAATGCTGCCGCCTTGTGGCCGTTTCCCACAACAGCAGCTTTAAGCCCAGGGCTAATGGTCACTAAATATTCACACTCATTGCAGGCCTGTAAATGACACCCGCCCTCAAAAAAGAAACCTGGGGTCGAAAATAGACCGAGAAATTCAAAAGAGGGCCACCTTTCAAGAAGGCAATTTCAACCGGTCTATTGTACTCACCGTTTGTTTTGGTTGTTTGTTTAACAGAAATTTAAAACGGTGTGGAAAATGCTGAACATTAGGAATAATTAAACACATGCAAATCCAAATTACGAAAACCTATCAGCTCACACCAGTCAGAAGGGCAATCAGCAAAAATTCTGCAAATAATAAATGCTGAAGGGGTTGTGGAGAAATGCCTACCCTTGGTTCAACGTGGAACATGGTAAGAGCCAGTAATGAAAACACAAAGGAGGTGCCTTGAAAAGGTAAATATTGAGCTACCATTCAATCAAGCATACCCACTTCTGGGCCTATCGCCTGAGAGGATGTGAATCAAAAGGTCACAGGCTGGGCTTCACTGGTGGCGCAGTGGTTGAGAGTCCGCCTGCCGATGCAGGGGACACGGGTTCGTGCCCCGGTCCGGGAAGAACCCACATGCTGCGGAGCGGCTAGTCCCATGAGCTATGGCTGCTGGGCCTGCGTGTCTGGAGCCTGTGCTCTGCAACGGGAGGGGCCACGGCAGTGAGAAGCCCACGTACCACAAAAATTAATAATAATAATAAAGAAACAGGCCGGCAATCCTGCACTCCAGCAATATTTACCATAGCCAACACTTGGAAGCAATGAAAATGTCCATCAACAGAGGAATTCACAAAGAAGAAGTGGTCCACGTACACAGCAGAATATGACTCCAATAAAAAAATAAAAATTCATTTTAAAAAACAAAGATAAGTAAGGAGACATCAGGTTTTGGGGGTTTATCCGGGCACATTCCCCTCTAATTTATAACCGAGGACCAACGCTGGCAGGAAGGTCAGATACCCTAGTTACCAGATTGGGAAAAGCAGAAATGCTGCCGCCCTCTGGCCGTTACCTGCAACAGCAGCTTTAAAACCTGTGTTAAGGGTCACTTCCTATGCACCAGTACTGGAGGGCTGTAAATGAAACCTGCCCTCAAAGTGTCTTGAGGGAAGTAATGGCCAAAATAGTTCAAAATGTCACACATACTTCAAGAAAACAATTTGAAGAGCTAGGCTGTACTCACAGTTTCAAGGAAAAAAGGACATGCCAGAAAGCTCAATTTCAAGGGATTATGAGACGCATGCAAATCCAACCACAAAGAGGTATCAGCTCACACTAGTCAGAATAAACATCAGCAAAAAAACTACAAACAATAAATGCTGAAGGTGTTGTGGAGAAGTGCGTACCCTCACCTTGAAGTGGGACGTAACCTGGTAAGAGCCACTAATGAGAACAGAATGGAGGTGCCGTTATAAGGTAAACATTTGGCTACCATAAGATCCAGCAGGCCCACTCCTGGGCCTATAACGTAAGAAGACAGAATTGGAAAGACACAGGCAGGCAAATGTGCATTGCTGCAGTATTACAATAGCCAAGACATGGAAGCAACCAAAAAGTCCATCAACAGATGAGTGGACAAAGAAGAACTGGTACATGTACAGACGGAATATTAGCCAAGGAAAAAAAGGACACAATGTCATTTGCAGCACTGTAGATGAGTCTACAGGTAATCACGCAACATGTAGTAAGTCAGAAAGAGAAAGACACATATTGTATGGTATCACTTATAGGTGTTGCCTAAAAATTGATACCAGTGAAGATATTTCCACAGAGAAGGGCAATCACAGATTCATTAAACAAACTTATGGTTTACCAATGGAAAGGTGTGAGGATTCGATACATTCGGTCATTGGGGTTAAGAGACTCATACAAACACAGGTGAAATATATAATCACCAAAAACCTACGGAATACCAAGAGAAGACTACTCAACATTCTCTCATAACGTACATGGGAAAAGGATCCCAGGAAGAATAGACATAGGTATATGTGTAAAAGAACCACATCTTGCACACCTAGAACAAGCAAAGCATTGTAATCAAACTTGCTGTGATAAAAAATATAAATTCAATTAAAGAAACGAACAAGAAGTAGGGACATAAACTTAAGGGGCTTTTTCCTGGCAAATTCCATTCTAAATTACAACCTAGAACACGACTTCCATTGACGTTCTGTTGCCCTAGTAACCAGATTTAGTAAAGGACAGCTGCTGCCACCTTGTGGCCGTTTCACACAACAGCAGCTTTTAACCCAGTGCTAATGGTCAGTTGATATTCAAAATAATTGCAGGCGTGTAAATGACACCTGCCCTGAAAACAAATCCTGGGGCCGTATATCGACCAAAAAATTCGAAAGACGTCCACATTTCAAAACGACAGTTTCGAGAGGCATATTTTATGCACATTTGTCTTATGATTCTTTTTCTTTCTTTCTTTCTTTCTTTCTTTCGTTAAAAAAACGGGAATGGAAAAAGGCTGAACATCAGGAATTAATAAAGCCATGCAAATCCAGTGTACCAAAACGTTCACCTCACAGCCGTCAGAATGATCATCAGCAAGAAAACTCTACAAAAAATAAGTGCTGAAGGGGTTTTAGAGAACTGCATACCCTTTAGCTGCTGGTGGGATGTAACCTGGTAAGAGCCAGTAGTGAGAACAGAACGGAGGTGCGTTTCAAGGTAAAAATTGAGCTACCATGTGATCTGGTAGGCCCACTGATGGGCCTATCACCTGAGTAGACCAGAATCAAAAAGACACAGCCTGCCAGGCCTTCAATTCAGCAACATGTACCATAGCCAAGACCTGGAGGAAACCAAAATGTCCACCAACAGAAAAATGTACCAAGAAGAAGTCGTCCATGTACACAATGGAATATTAGCCATGAAAAAGCATGGAACAGTGCCGTTGCCACCACTACAGAAGGATCTAGAGATAATCACCCAACTTGAAGAAAGAAACCGAAAGACAGATATCCTATGACATCACTTATACGTGTTACCTAAAACTTGATACCCATGCAATAATTTCCAAGAGAAGGACACGCATAGATTCAGAAAACCAAATTATGTATAACCAAATGGAAAGGTGTAGGGAATGTATGAATTAGGTTATGGGGTTCAACAGACATGTACTAAGGCATATGATATATATATATATATATATAATCACAAAATACCTATGGAATACAAAGAGAGGTCTACTCAACACTCTATAATAACATACATGGGAAAGGATCCAAAGAGGAATAGACAGATACATTGATAGGATGAACCAGAAACTGTACACCCAGGAGAATCTACATTTTTATCAAATTTGCTCTGATCATTCATAAAAATTAAATTTCAAAAGCAAACAACAATTTAGGAGATATAAGCTCTTGGGGGTTTGCGCTGGCACATTCCACTCTAATTTGCAGCGTTCTAACATGATTTCCAGGAAAGCTCTGTTGCCCCAAATCCCAGAGTTGGAAATGAAGAAATGCTGCCGCCTTGTGGCCGTTTCCCACAAGGGCGGCTTTAAACCCACAGCTAATGGTCACTTAACGTTCACAGGGACTCGGGGCTCTAAAGGACACCTGCCGTCAAAAAATGTCCTGAGGTAGGGAATGGCCAAAAAAATTCAAAACTGGCAAAATTTTCAAGGAGATAGTATGGAGGGGAAAGTTTTACTCACTCTTTTTCAACAATGAGGAAAATGGATAAAAGCTCAACATCGGGAATCATTAGACTCATGAAAATCTAACCTCCAAAACGGTTTCAACTCACACATGTCAACTACCGTCAGCAAAAAGTTTACAAACAATAAATGCTGAAGGGGATTTAGAGAACTGTGTACCCTCTAGCTGCTGGTGAGATGTAAAGTGGTAACAGCCAATACTGAGAACAGAAAGGAGCTGCGTTTAAAAGTAAAACTTGAGCCACCATTCCATTCAGCAGGCCCACCGATGAGCCTCTCACCTGAGAAGTCCAGAGTCGAGAAGGCACAGGCTTCAACAGCTGCACTGCAGGAACTTTCACAATAGCCAAGGCACGGAAGCAACCAAAATGTCCATAAAACGAATGAATGGATAAAGAAGAAGTAGTCCATGTACACAATGGAATATTAGCCATGGAAAACAATGAAACACTTCTCTTTGAGGCACCATAGATGAGCCTAGAGATAATCACAGAACATGAGGTAAGTCGGAAAGCAAAAGACATATCTTATGATACCACTTATAGGCGTTATCTAAGAACTGACACAAATGAACATATTTCCACAGAGAAAGACACTCACAGACTTAGAAAACAAACTATGCTTATCTAAAAAGAAAGGTGGGGGGAATGGAAAAATTAAGAGTACACTTACCATACGTGTACAGATACCTATTAAATACGTATATCAAAAAGACCGAACATATAGCAAGGGAGGTCTATGGAACACTCTGCAATAATTTACATGGGAAGTGGATCTGTACGTGAACATGTATATGTAATGTACAAATGAACCAGATTGTGTACACCTAGGACAAACAATATTCTAATCATTACCGCGATAAAAAATTAAAACATGAATTAATGTGACATAAACTTATGGGGGTTTTTCCTGGCGCATTCCATTGTAATTTACAACCTAGGAACAGGACTTCCAGAAAGGCTCTGCTGCCCTAGTAACCAGATTTGGGAATGGAGAAATGCTGCCGCCTTGTGGCCGTTTCCCACAACAGCAGCTTTAAGCCCAGGGCTAATGGTCACTAAATATTCACACTCATTGCAGGCCTGTAAATGACACCCGCCCTCAAAAAAGAAACCTGGGGTCGAAAATAGACCGAGAAATTCAAAAGAGGGCCACCTTTCAAGAAGGCAATTTCAACCGGTCTATTGTACTCACCGTTTGTTTTGGTTGTTTGTTTAACAGAAATTTAAAACGGTGTGGAAAATGCTGAACATTAGGAATAATTAAACACATGCAAATCCAAATTACGAAAACCTATCAGCTCACACCAGTCAGAAGGGCAATCAGCAAAAATTCTGCAAATAATAAATGCTGAAGGGGTTGTGGAGAAATGCCTACCCTTGGTTCAACGTGGAACATGGTAAGAGCCAGTAATGAAAACACAAAGGAGGTGCCTTGAAAAGGTAAATATTGAGCTACCATTCAATCAAGCATACCCACTTCTGGGCCTATCGCCTGAGAGGATGTGAATCAAAAGGTCACAGGCTGGGCTTCACTGGTGGCGCAGTGGTTGAGAGTCCGCCTGCCGATGCAGGGGACACGGGTTCGTGCCCCGGTCCGGGAAGAACCCACATGCTGCGGAGCGGCTAGTCCCATGAGCTATGGCTGCTGGGCCTGCGTGTCTGGAGCCTGTGCTCTGCAACGGGAGGGGCCACGGCAGTGAGAAGCCCACGTACCACAAAAATTAATAATAATAATAAAGAAACAGGCCGGCAATCCTGCACTCCAGCAATATTTACCATAGCCAACACTTGGAAGCAATGAAAATGTCCATCAACAGAGGAATTCACAAAGAAGAAGTGGTCCACGTACACAGCAGAATATGACTCCAATAAAAAAATAAAAATTCATTTTAAAAAACAAAGATAAGTAAGGAGACATCAGGTTTTGGGGGTTTATCCGGGCACATTCCCCTCTAATTTATAACCGAGGACCAACGCTGGCAGGAAGGTCAGATACCCTAGTTACCAGATTGGGAAAAGCAGAAATGCTGCCGCCCTCTGGCCGTTACCTGCAACAGCAGCTTTAAAACCTGTGTTAAGGGTCACTTCCTATGCACCAGTACTGGAGGGCTGTAAATGAAACCTGCCCTCAAAGTGTCTTGAGGGAAGTAATGGCCAAAATAGTTCAAAATGTCACACATACTTCAAGAAAACAATTTGAAGAGCTAGGCTGTACTCACAGTTTCAAGGAAAAAAGGACATGCCAGAAAGCTCAATTTCAAGGGATTATGAGACGCATGCAAATCCAACCACAAAGAGGTATCAGCTCACACTAGTCAGAATAAACATCAGCAAAAAAACTACAAACAATAAATGCTGAAGGTGTTGTGGAGAAGTGCGTACCCTCACCTTGAAGTGGGACGTAACCTGGTAAGAGCCACTAATGAGAACAGAATGGAGGTGCCGTTATAAGGTAAACATTTGGCTACCATAAGATCCAGCAGGCCCACTCCTGGGCCTATAACGTAAGAAGACAGAATTGGAAAGACACAGGCAGGCAAATGTGCATTGCTGCAGTATTACAATAGCCAAGACATGGAAGCAACCAAAAAGTCCATCAACAGATGAGTGGACAAAGAAGAACTGGTACATGTACAGACGGAATATTAGCCAAGGAAAAAAAGGACACAATGTCATTTGCAGCACTGTAGATGAGTCTACAGGTAATCACGCAACATGTAGTAAGTCAGAAAGAGAAAGACACATATTGTATGGTATCACTTATAGGTGTTGCCTAAAAATTGATACCAGTGAAGATATTTCCACAGAGAAGGGCAATCACAGATTCATTAAACAAACTTATGGTTTACCAATGGAAAGGTGTGAGGATTCGATACATTCGGTCATTGGGGTTAAGAGACTCATACAAACACAGGTGAAATATATAATCACCAAAAACCTACGGAATACCAAGAGAAGACTACTCAACATTCTCTCATAACGTACATGGGAAAAGGATCCCAGGAAGAATAGACATAGGTATATGTGTAAAAGAACCACATCTTGCACACCTAGAACAAGCAAAGCATTGTAATCAAACTTGCTGTGATAAAAAATATAAATTCAATTAAAGAAACGAACAAGAAGTAGGGACATAAACTTAAGGGGCTTTTTCCTGGCAAATTCCATTCTAAATTACAACCTAGAACACGACTTCCATTGACGTTCTGTTGCCCTAGTAACCAGATTTAGTAAAGGACAGCTGCTGCCACCTTGTGGCCGTTTCACACAACAGCAGCTTTTAACCCAGTGCTAATGGTCAGTTGATATTCAAAATAATTGCAGGCGTGTAAATGACACCTGCCCTGAAAACAAATCCTGGGGCCGTATATCGACCAAAAAATTCGAAAGACGTCCACATTTCAAAACGACAGTTTCAAGAGGCATATTTTATGCACATTTGTCTTATGATTCTTTTTCTTTCTTTCTTTCTTTCTTTCTTTCGTTAAAAAAACGGGAATGGAAAAAGGCTGAACATCAGGAATTAATAAAGCCATGCAAATCCAGTGTACCAAAACGTTCACCTCACAGCCGTCAGAATGATCATCAGCAAGAAAACTCTACAAAAAATAAGTGCTGAAGGGGTTTTAGAGAACTGCATACCCTTTAGCTGCTGGTGGGATGTAACCTGGTAAGAGCCAGTAGTGAGAACAGAACGGAGGTGCGTTTCAAGGTAAAAATTGAGCTACCATGTGATCTGGTAGGCCCACTGATGGGCCTATCACCTGAGTAGACCAGAATCAAAAAGACACAGCCTGCCAGGCCTTCAATTCAGCAACATGTACCATAGCCAAGACCTGGAGGAAACCAAAATGTCCACCAACAGAAAAATGTACCAAGAAGAAGTCGTCCATGTACACAATGGAATATTAGCCATGAAAAAGCATGGAACAGTGCCGTTGCCACCACTACAGAAGGATCTAGAGATAATCACCCAACTTGAAGAAAGAAACCGAAAGACAGATATCCTATGACATCACTTATACGTGTTACCTAAAACTTGATACCCATGCAATAATTTCCAAGAGAAGGACACGCATAGATTCAGAAAACCAAATTATGTATAACCAAATGGAAAGGTGTAGGGAATGTATGAATTAGGTTATGGGGTTCAACAGACATGTACTAAGGCATATGATATATATATATATATATATATATAATCACAAAATACCTATGGAATACAAAGAGAGGTCTACTCAACACTCTATAATAACATACATGGGAAAGGATCCAAAGAGGAATAGACAGATACATTGATAGGATGAACCAGAAACTGTACACCCAGGAGAATCTACATTTTTATCAAATTTGCTCTGATCATTCATAAAAATTAAATTTCAAAAGCAAACAACAATTTAGGAGATATAAGCTCTTGGGGGTTTGCGCTGGCACATTCCACTCTAATTTGCAGCGTTCTAACATGATTTCCAGGAAAGCTCTGTTGCCCCAAATCCCAGAGTTGGAAATGAAGAAATGCTGCCGCCTTGTGGCCGTTTCCCACAAGGGCAGCTTTAAACCCACAGCTAATGGTCACTTAACGTTCACAGGGACTCGGGGCTCTAAAGGACACCTGCCGTCAAAAAATGTCCTGAGGTAGGGAATGGCCAAAAAAATTCAAAACTGGCAAAATTTTCAAGGAGATAGTATGGAGGGGAAAGTTTTACTCACTCTTTTTCAACAATGAGGAAAATGGATAAAAGCTCAACATCGGGAATCATTAGACTCATGAAAATCTAACCTCCAAAACGGTTTCAACTCACACATGTCAACTACCATCAGCAAAAAGTTTACAAACAATAAATGCTGAAGGGGATTTAGAGAACTGTGTACCCTCTAGCTGCTGGTGAGATGTAAAGTGGTAACAGCCAATACTGAGAACAGAAAGGAGCTGCGTTTAAAAGTAAAACTTGAGCCACCATTCCATTCAGCAGGCCCACCGATGAGCCTCTCACCTGAGAAGTCCAGAGTCGAGAAGGCACAGGCTTCAACAGCTGCACTGCAGGAACTTTCACAATAGCCAAGGCACGGAAGCAACCAAAATGTCCATAAAACGAATGAATGGATAAAGAAGAAGTAGTCCATGTACACAATGGAATATTAGCCATGGAAAACAATGAAACACTTCTCTTTGAGGCACCATAGATGAGCCTAGAGATAATCACAGAACATGAGGTAAGTCGGAAAGCAAAAGACATATCTTATGATACCACTTATAGGCGTTATCTAAGAACTGACACAAATGAACATATTTCCACAGAGAAAGACACTCACAGACTTAGAAAACAAACTATGCTTATCTAAAAAGAAAGGTGGGGGGAATGGAAAAATTAAGAGTACACTTACCATACGTGTACAGATACCTATTAAATACGTATATCAAAAAGACCGAACATATAGCAAGGGAGGTCTATGGAACACTCTGCAATAATTTACATGGGAAGTGGATCTGTACGTGAACATGTATATGTAATGTACAAATGAACCAGATTGTGTACACCTAGGACAAACAATATTCTAATCATTACCGCGATAAAAAATTAAAACATGAATTAATGTGACATAAACTTATGGGGGTTTTTCCTGGCGCATTCCATTGTAATTTACAACCTAGGAACAGGACTTCCAGAAAGGCTCTGCTGCCCTAGTAACCAGATTTGGGAATGGAGAAATGCTGCCGCCTTGTGGCCGTTTCCCACAACAGCAGCTTTAAGCCCAGGGCTAATGGTCACTAAATATTCACACTCATTGCAGGCCTGTAAATGACACCCGCCCTCAAAAAAGAAACCTGGGGTCGAAAATAGACCGAGAAATTCAAAAGAGGGCCACCTTTCAAGAAGGCAATTTCAACCGGTCTATTGTACTCACCGTTTGTTTTGGTTGTTTGTTTAACAGAAATTTAAAACGGTGTGGAAAATGCTGAACATTAGGAATAATTAAACACATGCAAATCCAAATTACGAAAACCTATCAGCTCACACCAGTCAGAAGGGCAATCAGCAAAAATTCTGCAAATAATAAATGCTGAAGGGGTTGTGGAGAAATGCCTACCCTTGGTTCAACGTGGAACATGGTAAGAGCCAGTAATGAAAACACAAAGGAGGTGCCTTGAAAAGGTAAATATTGAGCTACCATTCAATCAAGCATACCCACTTCTGGGCCTATCGCCTGAGAGGATGTGAATCAAAAGGTCACAGGCTGGGCTTCACTGGTGGCGCAGTGGTTGAGAGTCCGCCTGCCGATGCAGGGGACACGGGTTCGTGCCCCGGTCCGGGAAGAACCCACATGCTGCGGAGCGGCTAGTCCCATGAGCTATGGCTGCTGGGCCTGCGTGTCTGGAGCCTGTGCTCTGCAACGGGAGGGGCCACGGCAGTGAGAAGCCCACGTACCACAAAAATTAATAATAATAATAAAGAAACAGGCCGGCAATCCTGCACTCCAGCAATATTTACCATAGCCAACACTTGGAAGCAATGAAAATGTCCATCAACAGAGGAATTCACAAAGAAGAAGTGGTCCACGTACACAGCAGAATATGACTCCAATAAAAAAATAAAAATTCATTTTAAAAAACAAAGATAAGTAAGGAGACATCAGGTTTTGGGGGTTTATCCGGGCACATTCCCCTCTAATTTATAACCGAGGACCAACGCTGGCAGGAAGGTCAGATACCCTAGTTACCAGATTGGGAAAAGCAGAAATGCTGCCGCCCTCTGGCCGTTACCTGCAACAGCAGCTTTAAAACCTGTGTTAAGGGTCACTTCCTATGCACCAGTACTGGAGGGCTGTAAATGAAACCTGCCCTCAAAGTGTCTTGAGGGAAGTAATGGCCAAAATAGTTCAAAATGTCACACATACTTCAAGAAAACAATTTGAAGAGCTAGGCTGTACTCACAGTTTCAAGGAAAAAAGGACATGCCAGAAAGCTCAATTTCAAGGGATTATGAGACGCATGCAAATCCAACCACAAAGAGGTATCAGCTCACACTAGTCAGAATAAACATCAGCAAAAAAACTACAAACAATAAATGCTGAAGGTGTTGTGGAGAAGTGCGTACCCTCACCTTGAAGTGGGACGTAACCTGGTAAGAGCCACTAATGAGAACAGAATGGAGGTGCCGTTATAAGGTAAACATTTGGCTACCATAAGATCCAGCAGGCCCACTCCTGGGCCTATAACGTAAGAAGACAGAATTGGAAAGACACAGGCAGGCAAATGTGCATTGCTGCAGTATTACAATAGCCAAGACATGGAAGCAACCAAAAAGTCCATCAACAGATGAGTGGACAAAGAAGAACTGGTACATGTACAGACGGAATATTAGCCAAGGAAAAAAAGGACACAATGTCATTTGCAGCACTGTAGATGAGTCTACAGGTAATCACGCAACATGTAGTAAGTCAGAAAGAGAAAGACACATATTGTATGGTATCACTTATAGGTGTTGCCTAAAAATTGATACCAGTGAAGATATTTCCACAGAGAAGGGCAATCACAGATTCATTAAACAAACTTATGGTTTACCAATGGAAAGGTGTGAGGATTCGATACATTCGGTCATTGGGGTTAAGAGACTCATACAAACACAGGTGAAATATATAATCACCAAAAACCTACGGAATACCAAGAGAAGACTACTCAACATTCTCTCATAACGTACATGGGAAAAGGATCCCAGGAAGAATAGACATAGGTATATGTGTAAAAGAACCACATCTTGCACACCTAGAACAAGCAAAGCATTGTAATCAAACTTGCTGTGATAAAAAATATAAATTCAATTAAAGAAACGAACAAGAAGTAGGGACATAAACTTAAGGGGCTTTTTCCTGGCAAATTCCATTCTAAATTACAACCTAGAACACGACTTCCATTGACGTTCTGTTGCCCTAGTAACCAGATTTAGTAAAGGACAGCTGCTGCCACCTTGTGGCCGTTTCACACAACAGCAGCTTTTAACCCAGTGCTAATGGTCAGTTGATATTCAAAATAATTGCAGGCGTGTAAATGACACCTGCCCTGAAAACAAATCCTGGGGCCGTATATCGACCAAAAAATTCGAAAGACGTCCACATTTCAAAACGACAGTTTCAAGAGGCATATTTTATGCACATTTGTCTTATGATTCTTTTTCTTTCTTTCTTTCTTTCTTTCTTTCTTTCGTTAAAAAAACGGGAATGGAAAAAGGCTGAACATCAGGAATTAATAAAGCCATGCAAATCCAGTGTACCAAAACGTTCACCTCACAGCCGTCAGAATGATCATCAGCAAGAAAACTCTACAAAAAATAAGTGCTGAAGGGGTTTTAGAGAACTGCATACCCTTTAGCTGCTGGTGGGATGTAACCTGGTAAGAGCCAGTAGTGAGAACAGAATGGAGGTGCGTTTCAAGGTAAAAATTGAGCTACCATGTGATCTGGTAGGCCCACTGATGGGCCTATCACCTGAGTAGACCAGAATCAAAAAGACACAGCCTGCCAGGCCTTCAATTCAGCAACATGTACCATAGCCAAGACCTGGAGGAAACCAAAATGTCCACCAACAGAAAAATGTACCAAGAAGAAGTCGTCCATGTACACAATGGAATATTAGCCATGAAAAAGCATGGAACAGTGCCGTTGCCACCACTACAGAAGGATCTAGAGATAATCACCCAACTTGAAGAA
The DNA here is from genome assembly GCF_964165515.1 of Mesoplodon bidens. Taxonomy (NCBI): domain Eukaryota; kingdom Metazoa; phylum Chordata; class Mammalia; order Artiodactyla; family Ziphiidae; genus Mesoplodon; species Mesoplodon bidens. Next base: position 78,445,836 of record NC_138162.1, on the reverse strand, counting down.
AGAAACCGAAAGACAGATATCCTATGACATCACTTATACGTGTTACCTAAAACTTGATACCCATGCAATAATTTCCAAGAGAAGGACACGCATAGATTCAGAAAACCAAATTATGTATAACCAAATGGAAAGGTGTAGGGAATGTATGAATTAGGTTATGGGGTTCAACAGACATGTACTAAGGCATATGATATATATATATATATATATATAATCACAAAATACCTATGGAATACAAAGAGAGGTCTACTCAACACTCTATAATAACATACATGGGAAAGGATCCAAAGAGGAATAGACAGATACATTGATAGGATGAACCAGAAACTGTACACCCAGGAGAATCTACATTTTTATCAAATTTGCTCTGATCATTCATAAAAATTAAATTTCAAAAGCAAACAACAATTTAGGAGATATAAGCTCTTGGGGGTTTGCGCTGGCACATTCCACTCTAATTTGCAGCGTTCTAACATGATTTCCAGGAAAGCTCTGTTGCCCCAAATCCCAGAGTTGGAAATGAAGAAATGCTGCCGCCTTGTGGCCGTTTCCCACAAGGGCAGCTTTAAACCCACAGCTAATGGTCACTTAACGTTCACAGGGACTCGGGGCTCTAAAGGACACCTGCCGTCAAAAAATGTCCTGAGGTAGGGAATGGCCAAAAAAATTCAAAACTGGCAAAATTTTCAAGGAGATAGTATGGAGGGGAAAGTTTTACTCACTCTTTTTCAACAATGAGGAAAATGGATAAAAGCTCAACATCAGGAATCATTAGACTCATGAAAATCTAACCTCCAAAACGGTTTCAACTCACACATGTCAACTACCATCAGCAAAAAGTTTACAAACAATAAATGCTGAAGGGGATTTAGAGAACTGTGTACCCTCTAGCTGCTGGTGAGATGTAAAGTGGTAACAGCCAATACTGAGAACAGAAAGGAGCTGCGTTTAAAAGTAAAACTTGAGCCACCATTCCATTCAGCAGGCCCACCGATGAGCCTCTCACCTGAGAAGTCCAGAGTCGAGAAGGCACAGGCTTCAACAGCTGCACTGCAGGAACTTTCACAATAGCCAAGGCACGGAAGCAACCAAAATGTCCATAAAACGAATGAATGGATAAAGAAGAAGTAGTCCATGTACACAATGGAATATTAGCCATGGAAAACAATGAAACACTTCTCTTTGAGGCACCATAGATGAGCCTAGAGATAATCACAGAACATGAGGTAAGTCGGAAAGCAAAAGACATATCTTATGATACCACTTATAGGCGTTATCTAAGAACTGACACAAATGAACATATTTCCACAGAGAAAGACACTCACAGACTTAGAAAACAAACTATGCTTATCTAAAAAGAAAGGTGGGGGGAATGGAAAAATTAAGAGTACACTTACCATACGTGTACAGATACCTATTAAATACGTATATCAAAAAGACCGAACATATAGCAAGGGAGGTCTATGGAACACTCTGCAATAATTTACATGGGAAGTGGATCTGTACGTGAACATGTATATGTAATGTACAAATGAACCAGATTGTGTACACCTAGGACAAACAATATTCTAATCATTACCGCGATAAAAAATTAAAACATGAATTAATGTGACATAAACTTATGGGGGTTTTTCCTGGCGCATTCCATTGTAATTTACAACCTAGGAACAGGACTTCCAGAAAGGCTCTGCTGCCCTAGTAACCAGATTTGGGAATGGAGAAATGCTGCCGCCTTGTGGCCGTTTCCCACAACAGCAGCTTTAAGCCCAGGGCTAATGGTCACTAAATATTCACACTCATTGCAGGCCTGTAAATGACACCCGCCCTCAAAAAAGAAACCTGGGGTCGAAAATAGACCGAGAAATTCAAAAGAGGGCCACCTTTCAAGAAGGCAATTTCAACCGGTCTATTGTACTCACCGTTTGTTTTGGTTGTTTGTTTAACAGAAATTTAAAACGGTGTGGAAAATGCTGAACATTAGGAATAATTAAACACATGCAAATCCAAATTACGAAAACCTATCAGCTCACACCAGTCAGAAGGGCAATCAGCAAAAATTCTGCAAATAATAAATGCTGAAGGGGTTGTGGAGAAATGCCTACCCTTGGTTCAACGTGGAACATGGTAAGAGCCAGTAATGAAAACACAAAGGAGGTGCCTTGAAAAGGTAAATATTGAGCTACCATTCAATCAAGCATACCCACTTCTGGGCCTATCGCCTGAGAGGATGTGAATCAAAAGGTCACAGGCTGGGCTTCACTGGTGGCGCAGTGGTTGAGAGTCCGCCTGCCGATGCAGGGGACACGGGTTCGTGCCCCGGTCCGGGAAGAACCCACATGCTGCGGAGCGGCTAGTCCCATGAGCTATGGCTGCTGGGCCTGCGTGTCTGGAGCCTGTGCTCTGCAACGGGAGGGGCCACGGCAGTGAGAAGCCCACGTACCACAAAAATTAATAATAATAATAAAGAAACAGGCCGGCAATCCTGCACTCCAGCAATATTTACCATAGCCAACACTTGGAAGCAATGAAAATGTCCATCAACAGAGGAATTCACAAAGAAGAAGTGGTCCACGTACACAGCAGAATATGACTCCAATAAAAAAATAAAAATTCATTTTAAAAAACAAAGATAAGTAAGGAGACATCAGGTTTTGGGGGTTTATCCGGGCACATTCCCCTCTAATTTATAACCGAGGACCAACGCTGGCAGGAAGGTCAGATACCCTAGTTACCAGATTGGGAAAAGCAGAAATGCTGCCGCCCTCTGGCCGTTACCTGCAACAGCAGCTTTAAAACCTGTGTTAAGGGTCACTTCCTATGCACCAGTACTGGAGGGCTGTAAATGAAACCTGCCCTCAAAGTGTCTTGAGGGAAGTAATGGCCAAAATAGTTCAAAATGTCACACATACTTCAAGAAAACAATTTGAAGAGCTAGGCTGTACTCACAGTTTCAAGGAAAAAAGGACATGCCAGAAAGCTCAATTTCAAGGGATTATGAGACGCATGCAAATCCAACCACAAAGAGGTATCAGCTCACACTAGTCAGAATAAACATCAGCAAAAAAACTACAAACAATAAATGCTGAAGGTGTTGTGGAGAAGTGCGTACCCTCACCTTGAAGTGGGACGTAACCTGGTAAGAGCCACTAATGAGAACAGAATGGAGGTGCCGTTATAAGGTAAACATTTGGCTACCATAAGATCCAGCAGGCCCACTCCTGGGCCTATAACGTAAGAAGACAGAATTGGAAAGACACAGGCAGGCAAATGTGCATTGCTGCAGTATTACAATAGCCAAGACATGGAAGCAACCAAAAAGTCCATCAACAGATGAGTGGACAAAGAAGAACTGGTACATGTACAGACGGAATATTAGCCAAGGAAAAAAAGGACACAATGTCATTTGCAGCACTGTAGATGAGTCTACAGGTAATCACGCAACATGTAGTAAGTCAGAAAGAGAAAGACACATATTGTATGGTATCACTTATAGGTGTTGCCTAAAAATTGATACCAGTGAAGATATTTCCACAGAGAAGGGCAATCACAGATTCATTAAACAAACTTATGGTTTACCAATGGAAAGGTGTGAGGATTCGATACATTCGGTCATTGGGGTTAAGAGACTCATACAAACACAGGTGAAATATATAATCACCAAAAACCTACGGAATACCAAGAGAAGACTACTCAACATTCTCTCATAACGTACATGGGAAAAGGATCCCAGGAAGAATAGACATAGGTATATGTGTAAAAGAACCACATCTTGCACACCTAGAACAAGCAAAGCATTGTAATCAAACTTGCTGTGATAAAAAATATAAATTCAATTAAAGAAACGAACAAGAAGTAGGGACATAAACTTAAGGGGCTTTTTCCTGGCAAATTCCATTCTAAATTACAACCTAGAACACGACTTCCATTGACGTTCTGTTGCCCTAGTAACCAGATTTAGTAAAGGACAGCTGCTGCCACCTTGTGGCCGTTTCACACAACAGCAGCTTTTAACCCAGTGCTAATGGTCAGTTGATATTCAAAATAATTGCAGGCGTGTAAATGACACCTGCCCTGAAAACAAATCCTGGGGCCGTATATCGACCAAAAAATTCGAAAGACGTCCACATTTCAAAACGACAGTTTCAAGAGGCATATTTTATGCACATTTGTCTTATGATTCTTTTTCTTTCTTTCTTTCTTTCTTTCTTTCGTTAAAAAAACGGGAATGGAAAAAGGCTGAACATCAGGAATTAATAAAGCCATGCAAATCCAGTGTACCAAAACGTTCACCTCACAGCCGTCAGAATGATCATCAGCAAGAAAACTCTACAAAAAATAAGTGCTGAAGGGGTTTTAGAGAACTGCATACCCTTTAGCTGCTGGTGGGATGTAACCTGGTAAGAGCCAGTAGTGAGAACAGAACGGAGGTGCGTTTCAAGGTAAAAATTGAGCTACCATGTGATCTGGTAGGCCCACTGATGGGCCTATCACCTGAGTAGACCAGAATCAAAAAGACACAGCCTGCCAGGCCTTCAATTCAGCAACATGTACCATAGCCAAGACCTGGAGGAAACCAAAATGTCCACCAACAGAAAAATGTACCAAGAAGAAGTCGTCCATGTACACAATGGAATATTAGCCATGAAAAAGCATGGAACAGTGCCGTTGCCACCACTACAGAAGGATCTAGAGATAATCACCCAACTTGAAGAAAGAAACCGAAAGACAGATATCCTATGACATCACTTATACGTGTTACCTAAAACTTGATACCCATGCAATAATTTCCAAGAGAAGGACACGCATAGATTCAGAAAACCAAATTATGTATAACCAAATGGAAAGGTGTAGGGAATGTATGAATTAGGTTATGGGGTTCAACAGACATGTACTAAGGCATATGATATATATATATATATATATATATATAATCACAAAATACCTATGGAATACAAAGAGAGGTCTACTCAACACTCTATAATAACATACATGGGAAAGGATCCAAAGAGGAATAGACAGATACATTGATAGGATGAACCAGAAACTGTACACCCAGGAGAATCTACATTTTTATCAAATTTGCTCTGATCATTCATAAAAATTAAATTTCAAAAGCAAACAACAATTTAGGAGATATAAGCTCTTGGGGGTTTGCGCTGGCACATTCCACTCTAATTTGCAGCGTTCTAACATGATTTCCAGGAAAGCTCTGTTGCCCCAAATCCCAGAGTTGGAAATGAAGAAATGCTGCCGCCTTGTGGCCGTTTCCCACAAGGGCAGCTTTAAACCCACAGCTAATGGTCACTTAACGTTCACAGGGACTCGGGGCTCTAAAGGACACCTGCCGTCAAAAAATGTCCTGAGGTAGGGAATGGCCAAAAAAATTCAAAACTGGCAAAATTTTCAAGGAGATAGTATGGAGGGGAAAGTTTTACTCACTCTTTTTCAACAATGAGGAAAATGGATAAAAGCTCAACATCAGGAATCATTAGACTCATGAAAATCTAACCTCCAAAACGGTTTCAACTCACACATGTCAACTACCATCAGCAAAAAGTTTACAAACAATAAATGCTGAAGGGGATTTAGAGAACTGTGTACCCTCTAGCTGCTGGTGAGATGTAAAGTGGTAACAGCCAATACTGAGAACAGAAAGGAGCTGCGTTTAAAAGTAAAACTTGAGCCACCATTCCATTCAGCAGGCCCACCGATGAGCCTCTCACCTGAGAAGTCCAGAGTCGAGAAGGCACAGGCTTCAACAGCTGCACTGCAGGAACTTTCACAATAGCCAAGGCACGGAAGCAACCAAAATGTCCATAAAACGAATGAATGGATAAAGAAGAAGTAGTCCATGTACACAATGGAATATTAGCCATGGAAAACAATGAAACACTTCTCTTTGAGGCACCATAGATGAGCCTAGAGATAATCACAGAACATGAGGTAAGTCGGAAAGCAAAAGACATATCTTATGATACCACTTATAGGCGTTATCTAAGAACTGACACAAATGAACATATTTCCACAGAGAAAGACACTCACAGACTTAGAAAACAAACTATGCTTATCTAAAAAGAAAGGTGGGGGGAATGGAAAAATTAAGAGTACACTTACCATACGTGTACAGATACCTATTAAATACGTATATCAAAAAGACCGAACATATAGCAAGGGAGGTCTATGGAACACTCTGCAATAATTTACATGGGAAGTGGATCTGTACGTGAACATGTATATGTAATGTACAAATGAACCAGATTGTGTACACCTAGGACAAACAATATTCTAATCATTACCGCGATAAAAAATTAAAACATGAATTAATGTGACATAAACTTATGGGGGTTTTTCCTGGCGCATTCCATTGTAATTTACAACCTAGGAACAGGACTTCCAGAAAGGCTCTGCTGCCCTAGTAACCAGATTTGGGAATGGAGAAATGCTGCCGCCTTGTGGCCGTTTCCCACAACAGCAGCTTTAAGCCCAGGGCTAATGGTCACTAAATATTCACACTCATTGCAGGCCTGTAAATGACACCCGCCCTCAAAAAAGAAACCTGGGGTCGAAAATAGACCGAGAAATTCAAAAGAGGGCCACCTTTCAAGAAGGCAATTTCAACCGGTCTATTGTACTCACCGTTTGTTTTGGTTGTTTGTTTAACAGAAATTTAAAACGGTGTGGAAAATGCTGAACATTAGGAATAATTAAACACATGCAAATCCAAATTACGAAAACCTATCAGCTCACACCAGTCAGAAGGGCAATCAGCAAAAATTCTGCAAATAATAAATGCTGAAGGGGTTGTGGAGAAATGCCTACCCTTGGTTCAACGTGGAACATGGTAAGAGCCAGTAATGAAAACACAAAGGAGGTGCCTTGAAAAGGTAAATATTGAGCTACCATTCAATCAAGCATACCCACTTCTGGGCCTATCGCCTGAGAGGATGTGAATCAAAAGGTCACAGGCTGGGCTTCACTGGTGGCGCAGTGGTTGAGAGTCCGCCTGCCGATGCAGGGGACACGGGTTCGTGCCCCGGTCCGGGAAGAACCCACATGCTGCGGAGCGGCTAGTCCCATGAGCTATGGCTGCTGGGCCTGCGTGTCTGGAGCCTGTGCTCTGCAACGGGAGGGGCCACGGCAGTGAGAAGCCCACGTACCACAAAAATTAATAATAATAATAAAGAAACAGGCCGGCAATCCTGCACTCCAGCAATATTTACCATAGCCAACACTTGGAAGCAATGAAAATGTCCATCAACAGAGGAATTCACAAAGAAGAAGTGGTCCACGTACACAGCAGAATATGACTCCAATAAAAAAATAAAAATTCATTTTAAAAAACAAAGATAAGTAAGGAGACATCAGGTTTTGGGGGTTTATCCGGGCACATTCCCCTCTAATTTATAACCGAGGACCAACGCTGGCAGGAAGGTCAGATACCCTAGTTACCAGATTGGGAAAAGCAGAAATGCTGCCGCCCTCTGGCCGTTACCTGCAACAGCAGCTTTAAAACCTGTGTTAAGGGTCACTTCCTATGCACCAGTACTGGAGGGCTGTAAATGAAACCTGCCCTCAAAGTGTCTTGAGGGAAGTAATGGCCAAAATAGTTCAAAATGTCACACATACTTCAAGAAAACAATTTGAAGAGCTAGGCTGTACTCACAGTTTCAAGGAAAAAAGGACATGCCAGAAAGCTCAATTTCAAGGGATTATGAGACGCATGCAAATCCAACCACAAAGAGGTATCAGCTCACACTAGTCAGAATAAACATCAGCAAAAAAACTACAAACAATAAATGCTGAAGGTGTTGTGGAGAAGTGCGTACCCTCACCTTGAAGTGGGACGTAACCTGGTAAGAGCCACTAATGAGAACAGAATGGAGGTGCCGTTATAAGGTAAACATTTGGCTACCATAAGATCCAGCAGGCCCACTCCTGGGCCTATAACGTAAGAAGACAGAATTGGAAAGACACAGGCAGGCAAATGTGCATTGCTGCAGTATTACAATAGCCAAGACATGGAAGCAACCAAAAAGTCCATCAACAGATGAGTGGACAAAGAAGAACTGGTACATGTACAGACGGAATATTAGCCAAGGAAAAAAAGGACACAATGTCATTTGCAGCACTGTAGATGAGTCTACAGGTAATCACGCAACATGTAGTAAGTCAGAAAGAGAAAGACACATATTGTATGGTATCACTTATAGGTGTTGCCTAAAAATTGATACCAGTGAAGATATTTCCACAGAGAAGGGCAATCACAGATTCATTAAACAAACTTATGGTTTACCAATGGAAAGGTGTGAGGATTCGATACATTCGGTCATTGGGGTTAAGAGACTCATACAAACACAGGTGAAATATATAATCACCAAAAACCTACGGAATACCAAGAGAAGACTACTCAACATTCTCTCATAACGTACATGGGAAAAGGATCCCAGGAAGAATAGACATAGGTATATGTGTAAAAGAACCACATCTTGCACACCTAGAACAAGCAAAGCATTGTAATCAAACTTGCTGTGATAAAAAATATAAATTCAATTAAAGAAACGAACAAGAAGTAGGGACATAAACTTAAGGGGCTTTTTCCTGGCAAATTCCATTCTAAATTACAACCTAGAACACGACTTCCATTGACGTTCTGTTGCCCTAGTAACCAGATTTAGTAAAGGACAGCTGCTGCCACCTTGTGGCCGTTTCACACAACAGCAGCTTTTAACCCAGTGCTAATGGTCAGTTGATATTCAAAATAATTGCAGGCGTGTAAATGACACCTGCCCTGAAAACAAATCCTGGGGCCGTATATCGACCAAAAAATTCGAAAGACGTCCACATTTCAAAACGACAGTTTCAAGAGGCATATTTTATGCACATTTGTCTTATGATTCTTTTTCTTTCTTTCTTTCTTTCTTTCTTTCGTTAAAAAAACGGGAATGGAAAAAGGCTGAACATCAGGAATTAATAAAGCCATGCAAATCCAGTGTACCAAAACGTTCACCTCACAGCCGTCAGAATGATCATCAGCAAGAAAACTCTACAAAAAATAAGTGCTGAAGGGGTTTTAGAGAACTGCATACCCTTTAGCTGCTGGTGGGATGTAACCTGGTAAGAGCCAGTAGTGAGAACAGAACGGAGGTGCGTTTCAAGGTAAAAATTGAGCTACCATGTGATCTGGTAGGCCCACTGATGGGCCTATCACCTGAGTAGACCAGAATCAAAAAGACACAGCCTGCCAGGCCTTCAATTCAGCAACATGTACCATAGCCAAGACCTGGAGGAAACCAAAATGTCCACCAACAGAAAAATGTACCAAGAAGAAGTCGTCCATGTACACAATGGAATATTAGCCATGAAAAAGCATGGAACAGTGCCGTTGCCACCACTACAGAAGGATCTAGAGATAATCACCCAACTTGAAGAAAGAAACCGAAAGACAGATATCCTATGACATCACTTATACGTGTTACCTAAAACTTGATACCCATGCAATAATTTCCAAGAGAAGGACACGCATAGATTCAGAAAACCAAATTATGTATAACCAAATGGAAAGGTGTAGGGAATGTATGAATTAGGTTATGGGGTTCAACAGACATGTACTAAGGCATATGATATATATATATATATATATATATATATAATCACAAAATACCTATGGAATACAAAGAGAGGTCTACTCAACACTCTATAATAACATACATGGGAAAGGATCCAAAGAGGAATAGACAGATACATTGATAGGATGAACCAGAAACTGTACACCCAGGAGAATCTACATTTTTATCAAATTTGCTCTGATCATTCATAAAAATTAAATTTCAAAAGCAAACAACAATTTAGGAGATATAAGCTCTTGGGGGTTTGCGCTGGCACATTCCACTCTAATTTGCAGCGTTCTAACATGATTTCCAGGAAAGCTCTGTTGCCCCAAATCCCAGAGTTGGAAATGAAGAAATGCTGCCGCCTTGTGGCCGTTTCCCACAAGGGCGGCTTTAAACCCACAGCTAATGGTCACTTAACGTTCACAGGGACTCGGGGCTCTAAAGGACACCTGCCGTCAAAAAATGTCCTGAGGTAGGGAATGGCCAAAAAAATTCAAAACTGGCAAAATTTTCAAGGAGATAGTATGGAGGGGAAAGTTTTACTCACTCTTTTTCAACAATGAGGAAAATGGATAAAAGCTCAACATCGGGAATCATTAGACTCATGAAAATCTAACCTCCAAAACGGTTTCAACTCACACATGTCAACTACCGTCAGCAAAAAGTTTACAAACAATAAATGCTGAAGGGGATTTAGAGAACTGTGTACCCTCTAGCTGCTGGTGAGATGTAAAGTGGTAACAGCCAATACTGAGAACAGAAAGGAGCTGCGTTTAAAAGTAAAACTTGAGCCACCATTCCATTCAGCAGGCCCACCGATGAGCCTCTCACCTGAGAAGTCCAGAGTCGAGAAGGCACAGGCTTCAACAGCTGCACTGCAGGAACTTTCACAATAGCCAAGGCACGGAAGCAACCAAAATGTCCATAAAACGAATGAATGGATAAAGAAGAAGTAGTCCATGTACACAATGGAATATTAGCCATGGAAAACAATGAAACACTTCTCTTTGAGGCACCATAGATGAGCCTAGAGATAATCACAGAACATGAGGTAAGTCGGAAAGCAAAAGACATATCTTATGATACCACTTATAGGCGTTATCTAAGAACTGACACAAATGAACATATTTCCACAGAGAAAGACACTCACAGACTTAGAAAACAAACTATGCTTATCTAAAAAGAAAGGTGGGGGGAATGGAAAAATTAAGAGTACACTTACCATACGTGTACAGATACCTATTAAATACGTATATCAAAAAGACCGAACATATAGCAAGGGAGGTCTATGGAACACTCTGCAATAATTTACATGGGAAGTGGATCTGTACGTGAACATGTATATGTAATGTACAAATGAACCAGATTGTGTACACCTAGGACAAACAATATTCTAATCATTACCGCGATAAAAAATTAAAACATGAATTAATGTGACATAAACTTATGGGGGTTTTTCCTGGCGCATTCCATTGTAATTTACAACCTAGGAACAGGACTTCCAGAAAGGCTCTGCTGCCCTAGTAACCAGATTTGGGAATGGAGAAATGCTGCCGCCTTGTGGCCGTTTCCCACAACAGCAGCTTTAAGCCCAGGGCTAATGGTCACTAAATATTCACACTCATTGCAGGCCTGTAAATGACACCCGCCCTCAAAAAAGAAACCTGGGGTCGAAAATAGACCGAGAAATTCAAAAGAGGGCCACCTTTCAAGAAGGCAATTTCAACCGGTCTATTGTACTCACCGTTTGTTTTGGTTGTTTGTTTAACAGAAATTTAAAACGGTGTGGAAAATGCTGAACATTAGGAATAATTAAACACATGCAAATCCAAATTACGAAAACCTATCAGCTCACACCAGTCAGAAGGGCAATCAGCAAAAATTCTGCAAATAATAAATGCTGAAGGGGTTGTGGAGAAATGCCTACCCTTGGTTCAACGTGGAACATGGTAAGAGCCAGTAATGAAAACACAAAGGAGGTGCCTTGAAAAGGTAAATATTGAGCTACCATTCAATCAAGCATACCCACTTCTGGGCCTATCGCCTGAGAGGATGTGAATCAAAAGGTCACAGGCTGGGCTTCACTGGTGGCGCAGTGGTTGAGAGTCCGCCTGCCGATGCAGGGGACACGGGTTCGTGCCCCGGTCCGGGAAGAACCCACATGCTGCGGAGCGGCTAGTCCCATGAGCTATGGCTGCTGGGCCTGCGTGTCTGGAGCCTGTGCTCTGCAACGGGAGGGGCCACGGCAGTGAGAAGCCCACGTACCACAAAAATTAATAATAATAATAAAGAAACAGGCCGGCAATCCTGCACTCCAGCAATATTTACCATAGCCAACACTTGGAAGCAATGAAAATGTCCATCAACAGAGGAATTCACAAAGAAGAAGTGGTCCACGTACACAGCAGAATATGACTCCAATAAAAAAATAAAAATTCATTTTAAAAAACAAAGATAAGTAAGGAGACATCAGGTTTTGGGGGTTTATCCGGGCACATTCCCCTCTAATTTATAACCGAGGACCAACGCTGGCAGGAAGGTCAGATACCCTAGTTACCAGATTGGGAAAAGCAGAAATGCTGCCGCCCTCTGGCCGTTACCTGCAACAGCAGCTTTAAAACCTGTGTTAAGGGTCACTTCCTATGCACCAGTACTGGAGGGCTGTAAATGAAACCTGCCCTCAAAGTGTCTTGAGGGAAGTAATGGCCAAAATAGTTCAAAATGTCACACATACTTCAAGAAAACAATTTGAAGAGCTAGGCTGTACTCACAGTTTCAAGGAAAAAAGGACATGCCAGAAAGCTCAATTTCAAGGGATTATGAGACGCATGCAAATCCAACCACAAAGAGGTATCAGCTCACACTAGTCAGAATAAACATCAGCAAAAAAACTACAAACAATAAATGCTGAAGGTGTTGTGGAGAAGTGCGTACCCTCACCTTGAAGTGGGACGTAACCTGGTAAGAGCCACTAATGAGAACAGAATGGAGGTGCCGTTATAAGGTAAACATTTGGCTACCATAAGATCCAGCAGGCCCACTCCTGGGCCTATAACGTAAGAAGACAGAATTGGAAAGACACAGGCAGGCAAATGTGCATTGCTGCAGTATTACAATAGCCAAGACATGGAAGCAACCAAAAAGTCCATCAACAGATGAGTGGACAAAGAAGAACTGGTACATGTACAGACGGAATATTAGCCAAGGAAAAAAAGGACACAATGTCATTTGCAGCACTGTAGATGAGTCTACAGGTAATCACGCAACATGTAGTAAGTCAGAAAGAGAAAGACACATATTGTATGGTATCACTTATAGGTGTTGCCTAAAAATTGATACCAGTGAAGATATTTCCACAGAGAAGGGCAATCACAGATTCATTAAACAAACTTATGGTTTACCAATGGAAAGGTGTGAGGATTCGATACATTCGGTCATTGGGGTTAAGAGACTCATACAAACACAGGTGAAATATATAATCACCAAAAACCTACGGAATACCAAGAGAAGACTACTCAACATTCTCTCATAACGTACATGGGAAAAGGATCCCAGGAAGAATAGACATAGGTATATGTGTAAAAGAACCACATCTTGCACACCTAGAACAAGCAAAGCATTGTAATCAAACTTGCTGTGATAAAAAATATAAATTCAATTAAAGAAACGAACAAGAAGTAGGGACATAAACTTAAGGGGCTTTTTCCTGGCAAATTCCATTCTAAATTACAACCTAGAACACGACTTCCATTGACGTTCTGTTGCCCTAGTAACCAGATTTAGTAAAGGACAGCTGCTGCCACCTTGTGGCCGTTTCACACAACAGCAGCTTTTAACCCAGTGCTAATGGTCAGTTGATATTCAAAATAATTGCAGGCGTGTAAATGACACCTGCCCTGAAAACAAATCCTGGGGCCGTATATCGACCAAAAAATTCGAAAGACGTCCACATTTCAAAACGACAGTTTCAAGAGGCATATTTTATGCACATTTGTCTTATGATTCTTTTTCTTTCTTTCTTTCTTTCTTTCTTTCGTTAAAAAAACGGGAATGGAAAAAGGCTGAACATCAGGAATTAATAAAGCCATGCAAATCCAGTGTACCAAAACGTTCACCTCACAGCCGTCAGAATGATCATCAGCAAGAAAACTCTACAAAAAATAAGTGCTGAAGGGGTTTTAGAGAACTGCATACCCTTTAGCTGCTGGTGGGATGTAACCTGGTAAGAGCCAGTAGTGAGAACAGAACGGAGGTGCGTTTCAAGGTAAAAATTGAGCTACCATGTGATCTGGTAGGCCCACTGATGGGCCTATCACCTGAGTAGACCAGAATCAAAAAGACACAGCCTGCCAGGCCTTCAATTCAGCAACATGTACCATAGCCAAGACCTGGAGGAAACCAAAATGTCCACCAACAGAAAAATGTACCAAGAAGAAGTCGTCCATGTACACAATGGAATATTAGCCATGAAAAAGCATGGAACAGTGCCGTTGCCACCACTACAGAAGGATCTAGAGATAATCACCCAACTTGAAGAAAGAAACCGAAAGACAGATATCCTATGACATCACTTATACGTGTTACCTAAAACTTGATACCCATGCAATAATTTCCAAGAGAAGGACACGCATAGATTCAGAAAACCAAATTATGTATAACCAAATGGAAAGGTGTAGGGAATGTATGAATTAGGTTATGGGGTTCAACAGACATGTACTAAGGCATATGATATATATATATATATATATATATATAATCACAAAATACCTATGGAATACAAAGAGAGGTCTACTCAACACTCTATAATAACATACATGGGAAAGGATCCAAAGAGGAATAGACAGATACATTGATAGGATGAACCAGAAACTGTACACCCAGGAGAATCTACATTTTTATCAAATTTGCTCTGATCATTCATAAAAATTAAATTTCAAAAGCAAACAACAATTTAGGAGATATAAGCTCTTGGGGGTTTGCGCTGGCACATTCCACTCTAATTTGCAGCGTTCTAACATGATTTCCAGGAAAGCTCTGTTGCCCCAAATCCCAGAGTTGGAAATGAAGAAATGCTGCCGCCTTGTGGCCGTTTCCCACAAGGGCGGCTTTAAACCCACAGCTAATGGTCACTTAACGTTCACAGGGACTCGGGGCTCTAAAGGACACCTGCCGTCAAAAAATGTCCTGAGGTAGGGAATGGCCAAAAAAATTCAAAACTGGCAAAATTTTCAAGGAGATAGTATGGAGGGGAAAGTTTTACTCACTCTTTTTCAACAATGAGGAAAATGGATAAAAGCTCAACATCGGGAATCATTAGACTCATGAAAATCTAACCTCCAAAACGGTTTCAACTCACACATGTCAACTACCGTCAGCAAAAAGTTTACAAACAATAAATGCTGAAGGGGATTTAGAGAACTGTGTACCCTCTAGCTGCTGGTGAGATGTAAAGTGGTAACAGCCAATACTGAGAACAGAAAGGAGCTGCGTTTAAAAGTAAAACTTGAGCCACCATTCCATTCAGCAGGCCCACCGATGAGCCTCTCACCTGAGAAGTCCAGAGTCGAGAAGGCACAGGCTTCAACAGCTGCACTGCAGGAACTTTCACAATAGCCAAGGCACGGAAGCAACCAAAATGTCCATAAAACGAATGAATGGATAAAGAAGAAGTAGTCCATGTACACAATGGAATATTAGCCATGGAAAACAATGAAACACTTCTCTTTGAGGCACCATAGATGAGCCTAGAGATAATCACAGAACATGAGGTAAGTCGGAAAGCAAAAGACATATCTTATGATACCACTTATAGGCGTTATCTAAGAACTGACACAAATGAACATATTTCCACAGAGAAAGACACTCACAGACTTAGAAAACAAACTATGCTTATCTAAAAAGAAAGGTGGGGGGAATGGAAAAATTAAGAGTACACTTACCATACGTGTACAGATACCTATTAAATACGTATATCAAAAAGACCGAACATATAGCAAGGGAGGTCTATGGAACACTCTGCAATAATTTACATGGGAAGTGGATCTGTACGTGAACATGTATATGTAATGTACAAATGAACCAGATTGTGTACACCTAGGACAAACAATATTCTAATCATTACCGCGATAAAAAATTAAAACATGAATTAATGTGACATAAACTTATGGGGGTTTTTCCTGGCGCATTCCATTGTAATTTACAACCTAGGAACAGGACTTCCAGAAAGGCTCTGCTGCCCTAGTAACCAGATTTGGGAATGGAGAAATGCTGCCGCCTTGTGGCCGTTTCCCACAACAGCAGCTTTAAGCCCAGGGCTAATGGTCACTAAATATTCACACTCATTGCAGGCCTGTAAATGACACCCGCCCTCAAAAAAGAAACCTGGGGTCGAAAATAGACCGAGAAATTCAAAAGAGGGCCACCTTTCAAGAAGGCAATTTCAACCGGTCTATTGTACTCACCGTTTGTTTTGGTTGTTTGTTTAACAGAAATTTAAAACGGTGTGGAAAATGCTGAACATTAGGAATAATTAAACACATGCAAATCCAAATTACGAAAACCTATCAGCTCACACCAGTCAGAAGGGCAATCAGCAAAAATTCTGCAAATAATAAATGCTGAAGGGGTTGTGGAGAAATGCCTACCCTTGGTTCAACGTGGAACATGGTAAGAGCCAGTAATGAAAACACAAAGGAGGTGCCTTGAAAAGGTAAATATTGAGCTACCATTCAATCAAGCATACCCACTTCTGGGCCTATCGCCTGAGAGGATGTGAATCAAAAGGTCACAGGCTGGGCTTCACTGGTGGCGCAGTGGTTGAGAGTCCGCCTGCCGATGCAGGGGACACGGGTTCGTGCCCCGGTCCGGGAAGAACCCACATGCTGCGGAGCGGCTAGTCCCATGAGCTATGGCTGCTGGGCCTGCGTGTCTGGAGCCTGTGCTCTGCAACGGGAGGGGCCACGGCAGTGAGAAGCCCACGTACCACAAAAATTAATAATAATAATAAAGAAACAGGCCGGCAATCCTGCACTCCAGCAATATTTACCATAGCCAACACTTGGAAGCAATGAAAATGTCCATCAACAGAGGAATTCACAAAGAAGAAGTGGTCCACGTACACAGCAGAATATGACTCCAATAAAAAAATAAAAATTCATTTTAAAAAACAAAGATAAGTAAGGAGACATCAGGTTTTGGGGGTTTATCCGGGCACATTCCCCTCTAATTTATAACCGAGGACCAACGCTGGCAGGAAGGTCAGATACCCTAGTTACCAGATTGGGAAAAGCAGAAATGCTGCCGCCCTCTGGCCGTTACCTGCAACAGCAGCTTTAAAACCTGTGTTAAGGGTCACTTCCTATGCACCAGTACTGGAGGGCTGTAAATGAAACCTGCCCTCAAAGTGTCTTGAGGGAAGTAATGGCCAAAATAGTTCAAAATGTCACACATACTTCAAGAAAACAATTTGAAGAGCTAGGCTGTACTCACAGTTTCAAGGAAAAAAGGACATGCCAGAAAGCTCAATTTCAAGGGATTATGAGACGCATGCAAATCCAACCACAAAGAGGTATCAGCTCACACTAGTCAGAATAAACATCAGCAAAAAAACTACAAACAATAAATGCTGAAGGTGTTGTGGAGAAGTGCGTACCCTCACCTTGAAGTGGGACGTAACCTGGTAAGAGCCACTAATGAGAACAGAATGGAGGTGCCGTTATAAGGTAAACATTTGGCTACCATAAGATCCAGCAGGCCCACTCCTGGGCCTATAACGTAAGAAGACAGAATTGGAAAGACACAGGCAGGCAAATGTGCATTGCTGCAGTATTACAATAGCCAAGACATGGAAGCAACCAAAAAGTCCATCAACAGATGAGTGGACAAAGAAGAACTGGTACATGTACAGACGGAATATTAGCCAAGGAAAAAAAGGACACAATGTCATTTGCAGCACTGTAGATGAGTCTACAGGTAATCACGCAACATGTAGTAAGTCAGAAAGAGAAAGACACATATTGTATGGTATCACTTATAGGTGTTGCCTAAAAATTGATACCAGTGAAGATATTTCCACAGAGAAGGGCAATCACAGATTCATTAAACAAACTTATGGTTTACCAATGGAAAGGTGTGAGGATTCGATACATTCGGTCATTGGGGTTAAGAGACTCATACAAACACAGGTGAAATATATAATCACCAAAAACCTACGGAATACCAAGAGAAGACTACTCAACATTCTCTCATAACGTACATGGGAAAAGGATCCCAGGAAGAATAGACATAGGTATATGTGTAAAAGAACCACATCTTGCACACCTAGAACAAGCAAAGCATTGTAATCAAACTTGCTGTGATAAAAAATATAAATTCAATTAAAGAAACGAACAAGAAGTAGGGACATAAACTTAAGGGGCTTTTTCCTGGCAAATTCCATTCTAAATTACAACCTAGAACACGACTTCCATTGACGTTCTGTTGCCCTAGTAACCAGATTTAGTAAAGGACAGCTGCTGCCACCTTGTGGCCGTTTCACACAACAGCAGCTTTTAACCCAGTGCTAATGGTCAGTTGATATTCAAAATAATTGCAGGCGTGTAAATGACACCTGCCCTGAAAACAAATCCTGGGGCCGTATATCGACCAAAAAATTCGAAAGACGTCCACATTTCAAAACGACAGTTTCAAGAGGCATATTTTATGCACATTTGTCTTATGATTCTTTTTCTTTCTTTCTTTCTTTCTTTCTTTCGTTAAAAAAACGGGAATGGAAAAAGGCTGAACATCAGGAATTAATAAAGCCATGCAAATCCAGTGTACCAAAACGTTCACCTCACAGCCGTCAGAATGATCATCAGCAAGAAAACTCTACAAAAAATAAGTGCTGAAGGGGTTTTAGAGAACTGCATACCCTTTAGCTGCTGGTGGGATGTAACCTGGTAAGAGCCAGTAGTGAGAACAGAACGGAGGTGCGTTTCAAGGTAAAAATTGAGCTACCATGTGATCTGGTAGGCCCACTGATGGGCCTATCACCTGAGTAGACCAGAATCAAAAAGACACAGCCTGCCAGGCCTTCAATTCAGCAACATGTACCATAGCCAAGACCTGGAGGAAACCAAAATGTCCACCAACAGAAAAATGTACCAAGAAGAAGTCGTCCATGTACACAATGGAATATTAGCCATGAAAAAGCATGGAACAGTGCCGTTGCCACCACTACAGAAGGATCTAGAGATAATCACCCAACTTGAAGAAAGAAACCGAAAGACAGATATCCTATGACATCACTTATACGTGTTACCTAAAACTTGATACCCATGCAATAATTTCCAAGAGAAGGACACGCATAGATTCAGAAAACCAAATTATGTATAACCAAATGGAAAGGTGTAGGGAATGTATGAATTAGGTTATGGGGTTCAACAGACATGTACTAAGGCATATGATATATATATATATATATATATATAATCACAAAATACCTATGGAATACAAAGAGAGGTCTACTCAACACTCTATAATAACATACATGGGAAAGGATCCAAAGAGGAATAGACAGATACATTGATAGGATGAACCAGAAACTGTACACCCAGGAGAATCTACATTTTTATCAAATTTGCTCTGATCATTCATAAAAATTAAATTTCAAAAGCAAACAACAATTTAGGAGATATAAGCTCTTGGGGGTTTGCGCTGGCACATTCCACTCTAATTTGCAGTGTTCTAACATGATTTCCAGGAAAGCTCTGTTGCCCCAAATCCCAGAGTTGGAAATGAAGAAATGCTGCCGCCTTGTGGCCGTTTCCCACAAGGGCAGCTTTAAACCCACAGCTAATGGTCACTTAACGTTCACAGGGACTCGGGGCTCTAAAGGACACCTGCCGTCAAAAAATGTCCTGAGGTAGGGAATGGCCAAAAAAATTCAAAACTGGCAAAATTTTCAAGGAGATAGTATGGAGGGGAAAGTTTTACTCACTCTTTTTCAACAATGAGGAAAATGGATAAAAGCTCAACATCAGGAATCATTAGACTCATGAAAATCTAACCTCCAAAACGGTTTCAACTCACACATGTCAACTACCATCAGCAAAAAGTTTACAAACAATAAATGCTGAAGGGGATTTAGAGAACTGTGTACCCTCTAGCTGCTGGTGAGATGTAAAGTGGTAACAGCCAATACTGAGAACAGAAAGGAGCTGCGTTTAAAAGTAAAACTTGAGCCACCATTCCATTCAGCAGGCCCACCGATGAGCCTCTCACCTGAGAAGTCCAGAGTCGAGAAGGCACAGGCTTCAACAGCTGCACTGCAGGAACTTTCACAATAGCCAAGGCACGGAAGCAACCAAAATGTCCATAAAACGAATGAATGGATAAAGAAGAAGTAGTCCATGTACACAATGGAATATTAGCCATGGAAAACAATGAAACACTTCTCTTTGAGGCACCATAGATGAGCCTAGAGATAATCACAGAACATGAGGTAAGTCGGAAAGCAAAAGACATATCTTATGATACCACTTATAGGCGTTATCTAAGAACTGACACAAATGAACATATTTCCACAGAGAAAGACACTCACAGACTTAGAAAACAAACTATGCTTATCTAAAAAGAAAGGTGGGGGGAATGGAAAAATTAAGAGTACACTTACCATACGTGTACAGATACCTATTAAATACGTATATCAAAAAGACCGAACATATAGCAAGGGAGGTCTATGGAACACTCTGCAATAATTTACATGGGAAGTGGATCTGTACGTGAACATGTATATGTAATGTACAAATGAACCAGATTGTGTACACCTAGGACAAACAATATTCTAATCATTACCGCGATAAAAAATTAAAACATGAATTAATGTGACATAAACTTATGGGGGTTTTTCCTGGCGCATTCCATTGTAATTTACAACCTAGGAACAGGACTTCCAGAAAGGCTCTGCTGCCCTAGTAACCAGATTTGGGAATGGAGAAATGCTGCCGCCTTGTGGCCGTTTCCCACAACAGCAGCTTTAAGCCCAGGGCTAATGGTCACTAAATATTCACACTCATTGCAGGCCTGTAAATGACACCCGCCCTCAAAAAAGAAACCTGGGGTCGAAAATAGACCGAGAAATTCAAAAGAGGGCCACCTTTCAAGAAGGCAATTTCAACCGGTCTATTGTACTCACCGTTTGTTTTGGTTGTTTGTTTAACAGAAATTTAAAACGGTGTGGAAAATGCTGAACATTAGGAATAATTAAACACATGCAAATCCAAATTACGAAAACCTATCAGCTCACACCAGTCAGAAGGGCAATCAGCAAAAATTCTGCAAATAATAAATGCTGAAGGGGTTGTGGAGAAATGCCTACCCTTGGTTCAACGTGGAACATGGTAAGAGCCAGTAATGAAAACACAAAGGAGGTGCCTTGAAAAGGTAAATATTGAGCTACCATTCAATCAAGCATACCCACTTCTGGGCCTATCGCCTGAGAGGATGTGAATCAAAAGGTCACAGGCTGGGCTTCACTGGTGGCGCAGTGGTTGAGAGTCCGCCTGCCGATGCAGGGGACACGGGTTCGTGCCCCGGTCCGGGAAGAACCCACATGCTGCGGAGCGGCTAGTCCCATGAGCTATGGCTGCTGGGCCTGCGTGTCTGGAGCCTGTGCTCTGCAACGGGAGGGGCCACGGCAGTGAGAAGCCCACGTACCACAAAAATTAATAATAATAATAAAGAAACAGGCCGGCAATCCTGCACTCCAGCAATATTTACCATAGCCAACACTTGGAAGCAATGAAAATGTCCATCAACAGAGGAATTCACAAAGAAGAAGTGGTCCACGTACACAGCAGAATATGACTCCAATAAAAAAATAAAAATTCATTTTAAAAAACAAAGATAAGTAAGGAGACATCAGGTTTTGGGGGTTTATCCGGGCACATTCCCCTCTAATTTATAACCGAGGACCAACGCTGGCAGGAAGGTCAGATACCCTAGTTACCAGATTGGGAAAAGCAGAAATGCTGCCGCCCTCTGGCCGTTACCTGCAACAGCAGCTTTAAAACCTGTGTTAAGGGTCACTTCCTATGCACCAGTACTGGAGGGCTGTAAATGAAACCTGCCCTCAAAGTGTCTTGAGGGAAGTAATGGCCAAAATAGTTCAAAATGTCACACATACTTCAAGAAAACAATTTGAAGAGCTAGGCTGTACTCACAGTTTCAAGGAAAAAAGGACATGCCAGAAAGCTCAATTTCAAGGGATTATGAGACGCATGCAAATCCAACCACAAAGAGGTATCAGCTCACACTAGTCAGAATAAACATCAGCAAAAAAACTACAAACAATAAATGCTGAAGGTGTTGTGGAGAAGTGCGTACCCTCACCTTGAAGTGGGACGTAACCTGGTAAGAGCCACTAATGAGAACAGAATGGAGGTGCCGTTATAAGGTAAACATTTGGCTACCATAAGATCCAGCAGGCCCACTCCTGGGCCTATAACGTAAGAAGACAGAATTGGAAAGACACAGGCAGGCAAATGTGCATTGCTGCAGTATTACAATAGCCAAGACATGGAAGCAACCAAAAAGTCCATCAACAGATGAGTGGACAAAGAAGAACTGGTACATGTACAGACGGAATATTAGCCAAGGAAAAAAAGGACACAATGTCATTTGCAGCACTGTAGATGAGTCTACAGGTAATCACGCAACATGTAGTAAGTCAGAAAGAGAAAGACACATATTGTATGGTATCACTTATAGGTGTTGCCTAAAAATTGATACCAGTGAAGATATTTCCACAGAGAAGGGCAATCACAGATTCATTAAACAAACTTATGGTTTACCAATGGAAAGGTGTGAGGATTCGATACATTCGGTCATTGGGGTTAAGAGACTCATACAAACACAGGTGAAATATATAATCACCAAAAACCTACGGAATACCAAGAGAAGACTACTCAACATTCTCTCATAACGTACATGGGAAAAGGATCCCAGGAAGAATAGACATAGGTATATGTGTAAAAGAACCACATCTTGCACACCTAGAACAAGCAAAGCATTGTAATCAAACTTGCTGTGATAAAAAATATAAATTCAATTAAAGAAACGAACAAGAAGTAGGGACATAAACTTAAGGGGCTTTTTCCTGGCAAATTCCATTCTAAATTACAACCTAGAACACGACTTCCATTGACGTTCTGTTGCCCTAGTAACCAGATTTAGTAAAGGACAGCTGCTGCCACCTTGTGGCCGTTTCACACAACAGCAGCTTTTAACCCAGTGCTAATGGTCAGTTGATATTCAAAATAATTGCAGGCGTGTAAATGACACCTGCCCTGAAAACAAATCCTGGGGCCGTATATCGACCAAAAAATTCGAAAGACGTCCACATTTCAAAACGACAGTTTCAAGAGGCATATTTTATGCACATTTGTCTTATGATTCTTTTTCTTTCTTTCTTTCTTTCTTTCTTTCGTTAAAAAAACGGGAATGGAAAAAGGCTGAACATCAGGAATTAATAAAGCCATGCAAATCCAGTGTACCAAAACGTTCACCTCACAGCCGTCAGAATGATCATCAGCAAGAAAACTCTACAAAAAATAAGTGCTGAAGGGGTTTTAGAGAACTGCATACCCTTTAGCTGCTGGTGGGATGTAACCTGGTAAGAGCCAGTAGTGAGAACAGAACGGAGGTGCGTTTCAAGGTAAAAATTGAGCTACCATGTGATCTGGTAGGCCCACTGATGGGCCTATCACCTGAGTAGACCAGAATCAAAAAGACACAGCCTGCCAGGCCTTCAATTCAGCAACATGTACCATAGCCAAGACCTGGAGGAAACCAAAATGTCCACCAACAGAAAAATGTACCAAGAAGAAGTCGTCCATGTACACAATGGAATATTAGCCATGAAAAAGCATGGAACAGTGCCGTTGCCACCACTACAGAAGGATCTAGAGATAATCACCCAACTTGAAGAAAGAAACCGAAAGACAGATATCCTATGACATCACTTATACGTGTTACCTAAAACTTGATACCCATGCAATAATTTCCAAGAGAAGGACACGCATAGATTCAGAAAACCAAATTATGTATAACCAAATGGAAAGGTGTAGGGAATGTATGAATTAGGTTATGGGGTTCAACAGACATGTACTAAGGCATATGATATATATATATATATATATATATATATAATCACAAAATACCTATGGAATACAAAGAGAGGTCTACTCAACACTCTATAATAACATACATGGGAAAGGATCCAAAGAGGAATAGACAGATACATTGATAGGATGAACCAGAAACTGTACACCCAGGAGAATCTACATTTTTATCAAATTTGCTCTGATCATTCATAAAAATTAAATTTCAAAAGCAAACAACAATTTAGGAGATATAAGCTCTTGGGGGTTTGCGCTGGCACATTCCACTCTAATTTGCAGCGTTCTAACATGATTTCCAGGAAAGCTCTGTTGCCCCAAATCCCAGAGTTGGAAATGAAGAAATGCTGCCGCCTTGTGGCCGTTTCCCACAAGGGCGGCTTTAAACCCACAGCTAATGGTCACTTAACGTTCACAGGGACTCGGGGCTCTAAAGGACACCTGCCGTCAAAAAATGTCCTGAGGTAGGGAATGGCCAAAAAAATTCAAAACTGGCAAAATTTTCAAGGAGATAGTATGGAGGGGAAAGTTTTACTCACTCTTTTTCAACAATGAGGAAAATGGATAAAAGCTCAACATCGGGAATCATTAGACTCATGAAAATCTAACCTCCAAAACGGTTTCAACTCACACATGTCAACTACCGTCAGCAAAAAGTTTACAAACAATAAATGCTGAAGGGGATTTAGAGAACTGTGTACCCTCTAGCTGCTGGTGAGATGTAAAGTGGTAACAGCCAATACTGAGAACAGAAAGGAGCTGCGTTTAAAAGTAAAACTTGAGCCACCATTCCATTCAGCAGGCCCACCGATGAGCCTCTCACCTGAGAAGTCCAGAGTCGAGAAGGCACAGGCTTCAACAGCTGCACTGCAGGAACTTTCACAATAGCCAAGGCACGGAAGCAACCAAAATGTCCATAAAACGAATGAATGGATAAAGAAGAAGTAGTCCATGTACACAATGGAATATTAGCCATGGAAAACAATGAAACACTTCTCTTTGAGGCACCATAGATGAGCCTAGAGATAATCACAGAACATGAGGTAAGTCGGAAAGCAAAAGACATATCTTATGATACCACTTATAGGCGTTATCTAAGAACTGACACAAATGAACATATTTCCACAGAGAAAGACACTCACAGACTTAGAAAACAAACTATGCTTATCTAAAAAGAAAGGTGGGGGGAATGGAAAAATTAAGAGTACACTTACCATACGTGTACAGATACCTATTAAATACGTATATCAAAAAGACCGAACATATAGCAAGGGAGGTCTATGGAACACTCTGCAATAATTTACATGGGAAGTGGATCTGTACGTGAACATGTATATGTAATGTACAAATGAACCAGATTGTGTACACCTAGGACAAACAATATTCTAATCATTACCGCGATAAAAAATTAAAACATGAATTAATGTGACATAAACTTATGGGGGTTTTTCCTGGCGCATTCCATTGTAATTTACAACCTAGGAACAGGACTTCCAGAAAGGCTCTGCTGCCCTAGTAACCAGATTTGGGAATGGAGAAATGCTGCCGCCTTGTGGCCGTTTCCCACAACAGCAGCTTTAAGCCCAGGGCTAATGGTCACTAAATATTCACACTCATTGCAGGCCTGTAAATGACACCCGCCCTCAAAAAAGAAACCTGGGGTCGAAAATAGACCGAGAAATTCAAAAGAGGGCCACCTTTCAAGAAGGCAATTTCAACCGGTCTATTGTACTCACCGTTTGTTTTGGTTGTTTGTTTAACAGAAATTTAAAACGGTGTGGAAAATGCTGAACATTAGGAATAATTAAACACATGCAAATCCAAATTACGAAAACCTATCAGCTCACACCAGTCAGAAGGGCAATCAGCAAAAATTCTGCAAATAATAAATGCTGAAGGGGTTGTGGAGAAATGCCTACCCTTGGTTCAACGTGGAACATGGTAAGAGCCAGTAATGAAAACACAAAGGAGGTGCCTTGAAAAGGTAAATATTGAGCTACCATTCAATCAAGCATACCCACTTCTGGGCCTATCGCCTGAGAGGATGTGAATCAAAAGGTCACAGGCTGGGCTTCACTGGTGGCGCAGTGGTTGAGAGTCCGCCTGCCGATGCAGGGGACACGGGTTCGTGCCCCGGTCCGGGAAGAACCCACATGCTGCGGAGCGGCTAGTCCCATGAGCTATGGCTGCTGGGCCTGCGTGTCTGGAGCCTGTGCTCTGCAACGGGAGGGGCCACGGCAGTGAGAAGCCCACGTACCACAAAAATTAATAATAATAATAAAGAAACAGGCCGGCAATCCTGCACTCCAGCAATATTTACCATAGCCAACACTTGGAAGCAATGAAAATGTCCATCAACAGAGGAATTCACAAAGAAGAAGTGGTCCACGTACACAGCAGAATATGACTCCAATAAAAAAATAAAAATTCATTTTAAAAAACAAAGATAAGTAAGGAGACATCAGGTTTTGGGGGTTTATCCGGGCACATTCCCCTCTAATTTATAACCGAGGACCAACGCTGGCAGGAAGGTCAGATACCCTAGTTACCAGATTGGGAAAAGCAGAAATGCTGCCGCCCTCTGGCCGTTACCTGCAACAGCAGCTTTAAAACCTGTGTTAAGGGTCACTTCCTATGCACCAGTACTGGAGGGCTGTAAATGAAACCTGCCCTCAAAGTGTCTTGAGGGAAGTAATGGCCAAAATAGTTCAAAATGTCACACATACTTCAAGAAAACAATTTGAAGAGCTAGGCTGTACTCACAGTTTCAAGGAAAAAAGGACATGCCAGAAAGCTCAATTTCAAGGGATTATGAGACGCATGCAAATCCAACCACAAAGAGGTATCAGCTCACACTAGTCAGAATAAACATCAGCAAAAAAACTACAAACAATAAATGCTGAAGGTGTTGTGGAGAAGTGCGTACCCTCACCTTGAAGTGGGACGTAACCTGGTAAGAGCCACTAATGAGAACAGAATGGAGGTGCCGTTATAAGGTAAACATTTGGCTACCATAAGATCCAGCAGGCCCACTCCTGGGCCTATAACGTAAGAAGACAGAATTGGAAAGACACAGGCAGGCAAATGTGCATTGCTGCAGTATTACAATAGCCAAGACATGGAAGCAACCAAAAAGTCCATCAACAGATGAGTGGACAAAGAAGAACTGGTACATGTACAGACGGAATATTAGCCAAGGAAAAAAAGGACACAATGTCATTTGCAGCACTGTAGATGAGTCTACAGGTAATCACGCAACATGTAGTAAGTCAGAAAGAGAAAGACACATATTGTATGGTATCACTTATAGGTGTTGCCTAAAAATTGATACCAGTGAAGATATTTCCACAGAGAAGGGCAATCACAGATTCATTAAACAAACTTATGGTTTACCAATGGAAAGGTGTGAGGATTCGATACATTCGGTCATTGGGGTTAAGAGACTCATACAAACACAGGTGAAATATATAATCACCAAAAACCTACGGAATACCAAGAGAAGACTACTCAACATTCTCTCATAACGTACATGGGAAAAGGATCCCAGGAAGAATAGACATAGGTATATGTGTAAAAGAACCACATCTTGCACACCTAGAACAAGCAAAGCATTGTAATCAAACTTGCTGTGATAAAAAATATAAATTCAATTAAAGAAACGAACAAGAAGTAGGGACATAAACTTAAGGGGCTTTTTCCTGGCAAATTCCATTCTAAATTACAACCTAGAACACGACTTCCATTGACGTTCTGTTGCCCTAGTAACCAGATTTAGTAAAGGACAGCTGCTGCCACCTTGTGGCCGTTTCACACAACAGCAGCTTTTAACCCAGTGCTAATGGTCAGTTGATATTCAAAATAATTGCAGGCGTGTAAATGACACCTGCCCTGAAAACAAATCCTGGGGCCGTATATCGACCAAAAAATTCGAAAGACGTCCACATTTCAAAACGACAGTTTCAAGAGGCATATTTTATGCACATTTGTCTTATGATTCTTTTTCTTTCTTTCTTTCTTTCTTTCTTTCGTTAAAAAAACGGGAATGGAAAAAGGCTGAACATCAGGAATTAATAAAGCCATGCAAATCCAGTGTACCAAAACGTTCACCTCACAGCCGTCAGAATGATCATCAGCAAGAAAACTCTACAAAAAATAAGTGCTGAAGGGGTTTTAGAGAACTGCATACCCTTTAGCTGCTGGTGGGATGTAACCTGGTAAGAGCCAGTAGTGAGAACAGAACGGAGGTGCGTTTCAAGGTAAAAATTGAGCTACCATGTGATCTGGTAGGCCCACTGATGGGCCTATCACCTGAGTAGACCAGAATCAAAAAGACACAGCCTGCCAGGCCTTCAATTCAGCAACATGTACCATAGCCAAGACCTGGAGGAAACCAAAATGTCCACCAACAGAAAAATGTACCAAGAAGAAGTCGTCCATGTACACAATGGAATATTAGCCATGAAAAAGCATGGAACAGTGCCGTTGCCACCACTACAGAAGGATCTAGAGATAATCACCCAACTTGAAGAAAGAAACCGAAAGACAGATATCCTATGACATCACTTATACGTGTTACCTAAAACTTGATACCCATGCAATAATTTCCAAGAGAAGGACACGCATAGATTCAGAAAACCAAATTATGTATAACCAAATGGAAAGGTGTAGGGAATGTATGAATTAGGTTATGGGGTTCAACAGACATGTACTAAGGCATATGATATATATATATATATATATATATATAATCACAAAATACCTATGGAATACAAAGAGAGGTCTACTCAACACTCTATAATAACATACATGGGAAAGGATCCAAAGAGGAATAGACAGATACATTGATAGGATGAACCAGAAACTGTACACCCAGGAGAATCTACATTTTTATCAAATTTGCTCTGATCATTCATAAAAATTAAATTTCAAAAGCAAACAACAATTTAGGAGATATAAGCTCTTGGGGGTTTGCGCTGGCACATTCCACTCTAATTTGCAGCGTTCTAACATGATTTCCAGGAAAGCTCTGTTGCCCCAAATCCCAGAGTTGGAAATGAAGAAATGCTGCCGCCTTGTGGCCGTTTCCCACAAGGGCGGCTTTAAACCCACAGCTAATGGTCACTTAACGTTCACAGGGACTCGGGGCTCTAAAGGACACCTGCCGTCAAAAAATGTCCTGAGGTAGGGAATGGCCAAAAAAATTCAAAACTGGCAAAATTTTCAAGGAGATAGTATGGAGGGGAAAGTTTTACTCACTCTTTTTCAACAATGAGGAAAATGGATAAAAGCTCAACATCGGGAATCATTAGACTCATGAAAATCTAACCTCCAAAACGGTTTCAACTCACACATGTCAACTACCGTCAGCAAAAAGTTTACAAACAATAAATGCTGAAGGGGATTTAGAGAACTGTGTACCCTCTAGCTGCTGGTGAGATGTAAAGTGGTAACAGCCAATACTGAGAACAGAAAGGAGCTGCGTTTAAAAGTAAAACTTGAGCCACCATTCCATTCAGCAGGCCCACCGATGAGCCTCTCACCTGAGAAGTCCAGAGTCGAGAAGGCACAGGCTTCAACAGCTGCACTGCAGGAACTTTCACAATAGCCAAGGCACGGAAGCAACCAAAATGTCCATAAAACGAATGAATGGATAAAGAAGAAGTAGTCCATGTACACAATGGAATATTAGCCATGGAAAACAATGAAACACTTCTCTTTGAGGCACCATAGATGAGCCTAGAGATAATCACAGAACATGAGGTAAGTCGGAAAGCAAAAGACATATCTTATGATACCACTTATAGGCGTTATCTAAGAACTGACACAAATGAACATATTTCCACAGAGAAAGACACTCACAGACTTAGAAAACAAACTATGCTTATCTAAAAAGAAAGGTGGGGGGAATGGAAAAATTAAGAGTACACTTACCATACGTGTACAGATACCTATTAAATACGTATATCAAAAAGACCGAACATATAGCAAGGGAGGTCTATGGAACACTCTGCAATAATTTACATGGGAAGTGGATCTGTACGTGAACATGTATATGTAATGTACAAATGAACCAGATTGTGTACACCTAGGACAAACAATATTCTAATCATTACCGCGATAAAAAATTAAAACATGAATTAATGTGACATAAACTTATGGGGGTTTTTCCTGGCGCATTCCATTGTAATTTACAACCTAGGAACAGGACTTCCAGAAAGGCTCTGCTGCCCTAGTAACCAGATTTGGGAATGGAGAAATGCTGCCGCCTTGTGGCCGTTTCCCACAACAGCAGCTTTAAGCCCAGGGCTAATGGTCACTAAATATTCACACTCATTGCAGGCCTGTAAATGACACCCGCCCTCAAAAAAGAAACCTGGGGTCGAAAATAGACCGAGAAATTCAAAAGAGGGCCACCTTTCAAGAAGGCAATTTCAACCGGTCTATTGTACTCACCGTTTGTTTTGGTTGTTTGTTTAACAGAAATTTAAAACGGTGTGGAAAATGCTGAACATTAGGAATAATTAAACACATGCAAATCCAAATTACGAAAACCTATCAGCTCACACCAGTCAGAAGGGCAATCAGCAAAAATTCTGCAAATAATAAATGCTGAAGGGGTTGTGGAGAAATGCCTACCCTTGGTTCAACGTGGAACATGGTAAGAGCCAGTAATGAAAACACAAAGGAGGTGCCTTGAAAAGGTAAATATTGAGCTACCATTCAATCAAGCATACCCACTTCTGGGCCTATCGCCTGAGAGGATGTGAATCAAAAGGTCACAGGCTGGGCTTCACTGGTGGCGCAGTGGTTGAGAGTCCGCCTGCCGATGCAGGGGACACGGGTTCGTGCCCCGGTCCGGGAAGAACCCACATGCTGCGGAGCGGCTAGTCCCATGAGCTATGGCTGCTGGGCCTGCGTGTCTGGAGCCTGTGCTCTGCAACGGGAGGGGCCACGGCAGTGAGAAGCCCACGTACCACAAAAATTAATAATAATAATAAAGAAACAGGCCGGCAATCCTGCACTCCAGCAATATTTACCATAGCCAACACTTGGAAGCAATGAAAATGTCCATCAACAGAGGAATTCACAAAGAAGAAGTGGTCCACGTACACAGCAGAATATGACTCCAATAAAAAAATAAAAATTCATTTTAAAAAACAAAGATAAGTAAGGAGACATCAGGTTTTGGGGGTTTATCCGGGCACATTCCCCTCTAATTTATAACCGAGGACCAACGCTGGCAGGAAGGTCAGATACCCTAGTTACCAGATTGGGAAAAGCAGAAATGCTGCCGCCCTCTGGCCGTTACCTGCAACAGCAGCTTTAAAACCTGTGTTAAGGGTCACTTCCTATGCACCAGTACTGGAGGGCTGTAAATGAAACCTGCCCTCAAAGTGTCTTGAGGGAAGTAATGGCCAAAATAGTTCAAAATGTCACACATACTTCAAGAAAACAATTTGAAGAGCTAGGCTGTACTCACAGTTTCAAGGAAAAAAGGACATGCCAGAAAGCTCAATTTCAAGGGATTATGAGACGCATGCAAATCCAACCACAAAGAGGTATCAGCTCACACTAGTCAGAATAAACATCAGCAAAAAAACTACAAACAATAAATGCTGAAGGTGTTGTGGAGAAGTGCGTACCCTCACCTTGAAGTGGGACGTAACCTGGTAAGAGCCACTAATGAGAACAGAATGGAGGTGCCGTTATAAGGTAAACATTTGGCTACCATAAGATCCAGCAGGCCCACTCCTGGGCCTATAACGTAAGAAGACAGAATTGGAAAGACACAGGCAGGCAAATGTGCATTGCTGCAGTATTACAATAGCCAAGACATGGAAGCAACCAAAAAGTCCATCAACAGATGAGTGGACAAAGAAGAACTGGTACATGTACAGACGGAATATTAGCCAAGGAAAAAAAGGACACAATGTCATTTGCAGCACTGTAGATGAGTCTACAGGTAATCACGCAACATGTAGTAAGTCAGAAAGAGAAAGACACATATTGTATGGTATCACTTATAGGTGTTGCCTAAAAATTGATACCAGTGAAGATATTTCCACAGAGAAGGGCAATCACAGATTCATTAAACAAACTTATGGTTTACCAATGGAAAGGTGTGAGGATTCGATACATTCGGTCATTGGGGTTAAGAGACTCATACAAACACAGGTGAAATATATAATCACCAAAAACCTACGGAATACCAAGAGAAGACTACTCAACATTCTCTCATAACGTACATGGGAAAAGGATCCCAGGAAGAATAGACATAGGTATATGTGTAAAAGAACCACATCTTGCACACCTAGAACAAGCAAAGCATTGTAATCAAACTTGCTGTGATAAAAAATATAAATTCAATTAAAGAAACGAACAAGAAGTAGGGACATAAACTTAAGGGGCTTTTTCCTGGCAAATTCCATTCTAAATTACAACCTAGAACACGACTTCCATTGACGTTCTGTTGCCCTAGTAACCAGATTTAGTAAAGGACAGCTGCTGCCACCTTGTGGCCGTTTCACACAACAGCAGCTTTTAACCCAGTGCTAATGGTCAGTTGATATTCAAAATAATTGCAGGCGTGTAAATGACACCTGCCCTGAAAACAAATCCTGGGGCCGTATATCGACCAAAAAATTCGAAAGACGTCCACATTTCAAAACGACAGTTTCAAGAGGCATATTTTATGCACATTTGTCTTATGATTCTTTTTCTTTCTTTCTTTCTTTCTTTCTTTCGTTAAAAAAACGGGAATGGAAAAAGGCTGAACATCAGGAATTAATAAAGCCATGCAAATCCAGTGTACCAAAACGTTCACCTCACAGCCGTCAGAATGATCATCAGCAAGAAAACTCTACAAAAAATAAGTGCTGAAGGGGTTTTAGAGAACTGCATACCCTTTAGCTGCTGGTGGGATGTAACCTGGTAAGAGCCAGTAGTGAGAACAGAACGGAGGTGCGTTTCAAGGTAAAAATTGAGCTACCATGTGATCTGGTAGGCCCACTGATGGGCCTATCACCTGAGTAGACCAGAATCAAAAAGACACAGCCTGCCAGGCCTTCAATTCAGCAACATGTACCATAGCCAAGACCTGGAGGAAACCAAAATGTCCACCAACAGAAAAATGTACCAAGAAGAAGTCGTCCATGTACACAATGGAATATTAGCCATGAAAAAGCATGGAACAGTGCCGTTGCCACCACTACAGAAGGATCTAGAGATAATCACCCAACTTGAAGAAAGAAACCGAAAGACAGATATCCTATGACATCACTTATACGTGTTACCTAAAACTTGATACCCATGCAATAATTTCCAAGAGAAGGACACGCATAGATTCAGAAAACCAAATTATGTATAACCAAATGGAAAGGTGTAGGGAATGTATGAATTAGGTTATGGGGTTCAACAGACATGTACTAAGGCATATGATATATATATATATATATATATATAATCACAAAATACCTATGGAATACAAAGAGAGGTCTACTCAACACTCTATAATAACATACATGGGAAAGGATCCAAAGAGGAATAGACAGATACATTGATAGGATGAACCAGAAACTGTACACCCAGGAGAATCTACATTTTTATCAAATTTGCTCTGATCATTCATAAAAATTAAATTTCAAAAGCAAACAACAATTTAGGAGATATAAGCTCTTGGGGGTTTGCGCTGGCACATTCCACTCTAATTTGCAGTGTTCTAACATGATTTCCAGGAAAGCTCTGTTGCCCCAAATCCCAGAGTTGGAAATGAAGAAATGCTGCCGCCTTGTGGCCGTTTCCCACAAGGGCAGCTTTAAACCCACAGCTAATGGTCACTTAACGTTCACAGGGACTCGGGGCTCTAAAGGACACCTGCCGTCAAAAAATGTCCTGAGGTAGGGAATGGCCAAAAAAATTCAAAACTGGCAAAATTTTCAAGGAGATAGTATGGAGGGGAAAGTTTTACTCACTCTTTTTCAACAATGAGGAAAATGGATAAAAGCTCAACATCAGGAATCATTAGACTCATGAAAATCTAACCTCCAAAACGGTTTCAACTCACACATGTCAACTACCATCAGCAAAAAGTTTACAAACAATAAATGCTGAAGGGGATTTAGAGAACTGTGTACCCTCTAGCTGCTGGTGAGATGTAAAGTGGTAACAGCCAATACTGAGAACAGAAAGGAGCTGCGTTTAAAAGTAAAACTTGAGCCACCATTCCATTCAGCAGGCCCACCGATGAGCCTCTCACCTGAGAAGTCCAGAGTCGAGAAGGCACAGGCTTCAACAGCTGCACTGCAGGAACTTTCACAATAGCCAAGGCACGGAAGCAACCAAAATGTCCATAAAACGAATGAATGGATAAAGAAGAAGTAGTCCATGTACACAATGGAATATTAGCCATGGAAAACAATGAAACACTTCTCTTTGAGGCACCATAGATGAGCCTAGAGATAATCACAGAACATGAGGTAAGTCGGAAAGCAAAAGACATATCTTATGATACCACTTATAGGCGTTATCTAAGAACTGACACAAATGAACATATTTCCACAGAGAAAGACACTCACAGACTTAGAAAACAAACTATGCTTATCTAAAAAGAAAGGTGGGGGGAATGGAAAAATTAAGAGTACACTTACCATACGTGTACAGATACCTATTAAATACGTATATCAAAAAGACCGAACATATAGCAAGGGAGGTCTATGGAACACTCTGCAATAATTTACATGGGAAGTGGATCTGTACGTGAACATGTATATGTAATGTACAAATGAACCAGATTGTGTACACCTAGG
Source organism: Mesoplodon bidens (assembly GCF_964165515.1). NCBI lineage: Eukaryota > Metazoa > Chordata > Mammalia > Artiodactyla > Ziphiidae > Mesoplodon > Mesoplodon bidens. The sequence continues at coordinate 78,411,261 of NC_138162.1, read as the reverse complement.
ACAAACAATATTCTAATCATTACCGCGATAAAAAATTAAAACATGAATTAATGTGACATAAACTTATGGGGGTTTTTCCTGGCGCATTCCATTGTAATTTACAACCTAGGAACAGGACTTCCAGAAAGGCTCTGCTGCCCTAGTAACCAGATTTGGGAATGGAGAAATGCTGCCGCCTTGTGGCCGTTTCCCACAACAGCAGCTTTAAGCCCAGGGCTAATGGTCACTAAATATTCACACTCATTGCAGGCCTGTAAATGACACCCGCCCTCAAAAAAGAAACCTGGGGTCGAAAATAGACCGAGAAATTCAAAAGAGGGCCACCTTTCAAGAAGGCAATTTCAACCGGTCTATTGTACTCACCGTTTGTTTTGGTTGTTTGTTTAACAGAAATTTAAAACGGTGTGGAAAATGCTGAACATTAGGAATAATTAAACACATGCAAATCCAAATTACGAAAACCTATCAGCTCACACCAGTCAGAAGGGCAATCAGCAAAAATTCTGCAAATAATAAATGCTGAAGGGGTTGTGGAGAAATGCCTACCCTTGGTTCAACGTGGAACATGGTAAGAGCCAGTAATGAAAACACAAAGGAGGTGCCTTGAAAAGGTAAATATTGAGCTACCATTCAATCAAGCATACCCACTTCTGGGCCTATCGCCTGAGAGGATGTGAATCAAAAGGTCACAGGCTGGGCTTCACTGGTGGCGCAGTGGTTGAGAGTCCGCCTGCCGATGCAGGGGACACGGGTTCGTGCCCCGGTCCGGGAAGAACCCACATGCTGCGGAGCGGCTAGTCCCATGAGCTATGGCTGCTGGGCCTGCGTGTCTGGAGCCTGTGCTCTGCAACGGGAGGGGCCACGGCAGTGAGAAGCCCACGTACCACAAAAATTAATAATAATAATAAAGAAACAGGCCGGCAATCCTGCACTCCAGCAATATTTACCATAGCCAACACTTGGAAGCAATGAAAATGTCCATCAACAGAGGAATTCACAAAGAAGAAGTGGTCCACGTACACAGCAGAATATGACTCCAATAAAAAAATAAAAATTCATTTTAAAAAACAAAGATAAGTAAGGAGACATCAGGTTTTGGGGGTTTATCCGGGCACATTCCCCTCTAATTTATAACCGAGGACCAACGCTGGCAGGAAGGTCAGATACCCTAGTTACCAGATTGGGAAAAGCAGAAATGCTGCCGCCCTCTGGCCGTTACCTGCAACAGCAGCTTTAAAACCTGTGTTAAGGGTCACTTCCTATGCACCAGTACTGGAGGGCTGTAAATGAAACCTGCCCTCAAAGTGTCTTGAGGGAAGTAATGGCCAAAATAGTTCAAAATGTCACACATACTTCAAGAAAACAATTTGAAGAGCTAGGCTGTACTCACAGTTTCAAGGAAAAAAGGACATGCCAGAAAGCTCAATTTCAAGGGATTATGAGACGCATGCAAATCCAACCACAAAGAGGTATCAGCTCACACTAGTCAGAATAAACATCAGCAAAAAAACTACAAACAATAAATGCTGAAGGTGTTGTGGAGAAGTGCGTACCCTCACCTTGAAGTGGGACGTAACCTGGTAAGAGCCACTAATGAGAACAGAATGGAGGTGCCGTTATAAGGTAAACATTTGGCTACCATAAGATCCAGCAGGCCCACTCCTGGGCCTATAACGTAAGAAGACAGAATTGGAAAGACACAGGCAGGCAAATGTGCATTGCTGCAGTATTACAATAGCCAAGACATGGAAGCAACCAAAAAGTCCATCAACAGATGAGTGGACAAAGAAGAACTGGTACATGTACAGACGGAATATTAGCCAAGGAAAAAAAGGACACAATGTCATTTGCAGCACTGTAGATGAGTCTACAGGTAATCACGCAACATGTAGTAAGTCAGAAAGAGAAAGACACATATTGTATGGTATCACTTATAGGTGTTGCCTAAAAATTGATACCAGTGAAGATATTTCCACAGAGAAGGGCAATCACAGATTCATTAAACAAACTTATGGTTTACCAATGGAAAGGTGTGAGGATTCGATACATTCGGTCATTGGGGTTAAGAGACTCATACAAACACAGGTGAAATATATAATCACCAAAAACCTACGGAATACCAAGAGAAGACTACTCAACATTCTCTCATAACGTACATGGGAAAAGGATCCCAGGAAGAATAGACATAGGTATATGTGTAAAAGAACCACATCTTGCACACCTAGAACAAGCAAAGCATTGTAATCAAACTTGCTGTGATAAAAAATATAAATTCAATTAAAGAAACGAACAAGAAGTAGGGACATAAACTTAAGGGGCTTTTTCCTGGCAAATTCCATTCTAAATTACAACCTAGAACACGACTTCCATTGACGTTCTGTTGCCCTAGTAACCAGATTTAGTAAAGGACAGCTGCTGCCACCTTGTGGCCGTTTCACACAACAGCAGCTTTTAACCCAGTGCTAATGGTCAGTTGATATTCAAAATAATTGCAGGCGTGTAAATGACACCTGCCCTGAAAACAAATCCTGGGGCCGTATATCGACCAAAAAATTCGAAAGACGTCCACATTTCAAAACGACAGTTTCAAGAGGCATATTTTATGCACATTTGTCTTATGATTCTTTTTCTTTCTTTCTTTCTTTCTTTCTTTCGTTAAAAAAACGGGAATGGAAAAAGGCTGAACATCAGGAATTAATAAAGCCATGCAAATCCAGTGTACCAAAACGTTCACCTCACAGCCGTCAGAATGATCATCAGCAAGAAAACTCTACAAAAAATAAGTGCTGAAGGGGTTTTAGAGAACTGCATACCCTTTAGCTGCTGGTGGGATGTAACCTGGTAAGAGCCAGTAGTGAGAACAGAACGGAGGTGCGTTTCAAGGTAAAAATTGAGCTACCATGTGATCTGGTAGGCCCACTGATGGGCCTATCACCTGAGTAGACCAGAATCAAAAAGACACAGCCTGCCAGGCCTTCAATTCAGCAACATGTACCATAGCCAAGACCTGGAGGAAACCAAAATGTCCACCAACAGAAAAATGTACCAAGAAGAAGTCGTCCATGTACACAATGGAATATTAGCCATGAAAAAGCATGGAACAGTGCCGTTGCCACCACTACAGAAGGATCTAGAGATAATCACCCAACTTGAAGAAAGAAACCGAAAGACAGATATCCTATGACATCACTTATACGTGTTACCTAAAACTTGATACCCATGCAATAATTTCCAAGAGAAGGACACGCATAGATTCAGAAAACCAAATTATGTATAACCAAATGGAAAGGTGTAGGGAATGTATGAATTAGGTTATGGGGTTCAACAGACATGTACTAAGGCATATGATATATATATATATATATATAATCACAAAATACCTATGGAATACAAAGAGAGGTCTACTCAACACTCTATAATAACATACATGGGAAAGGATCCAAAGAGGAATAGACAGATACATTGATAGGATGAACCAGAAACTGTACACCCAGGAGAATCTACATTTTTATCAAATTTGCTCTGATCATTCATAAAAATTAAATTTCAAAAGCAAACAACAATTTAGGAGATATAAGCTCTTGGGGGTTTGCGCTGGCACATTCCACTCTAATTTGCAGTGTTCTAATATGATTTCCAGGAAAGCTCTGTTGCCCCAAATCCCAGAGTTGGAAATGAAGAAATGCTGCCGCCTTGTGGCCGTTTCCCACAAGGGCAGCTTTAAACCCACAGCTAATGGTCACTTAACGTTCACAGGGACTCGGGGCTCTAAAGGACACCTGCCGTCAAAAAATGTCCTGAGGTAGGGAATGGCCAAAAAAATTCAAAACTGGCAAAATTTTCAAGGAGATAGTATGGAGGGGAAAGTTTTACTCACTCTTTTTCAACAATGAGGAAAATGGATAAAAGCTCAACATCAGGAATCATTAGACTCATGAAAATCTAACCTCCAAAACGGTTTCAACTCACACATGTCAACTACCATCAGCAAAAAGTTTACAAACAATAAATGCTGAAGGGGATTTAGAGAACTGTGTACCCTCTAGCTGCTGGTGAGATGTAAAGTGGTAACAGCCAATACTGAGAACAGAAAGGAGCTGCGTTTAAAAGTAAAACTTGAGCCACCATTCCATTCAGCAGGCCCACCGATGAGCCTCTCACCTGAGAAGTCCAGAGTCGAGAAGGCACAGGCTTCAACAGCTGCACTGCAGGAACTTTCACAATAGCCAAGGCACGGAAGCAACCAAAATGTCCATAAAACGAATGAATGGATAAAGAAGAAGTAGTCCATGTACACAATGGAATATTAGCCATGGAAAACAATGAAACACTTCTCTTTGAGGCACCATAGATGAGCCTAGAGATAATCACAGAACATGAGGTAAGTCGGAAAGCAAAAGACATATCTTATGATACCACTTATAGGCGTTATCTAAGAACTGACACAAATGAACATATTTCCACAGAGAAAGACACTCACAGACTTAGAAAACAAACTATGCTTATCTAAAAAGAAAGGTGGGGGGAATGGAAAAATTAAGAGTACACTTACCATACGTGTACAGATACCTATTAAATACGTATATCAAAAAGACCGAACATATAGCAAGGGAGGTCTATGGAACACTCTGCAATAATTTACATGGGAAGTGGATCTGTACGTGAACATGTATATGTAATGTACAAATGAACCAGATTGTGTACACCTAGGACAAACAATATTCTAATCATTACCGCGATAAAAAATTAAAACATGAATTAATGTGACATAAACTTATGGGGGTTTTTCCTGGCGCATTCCATTGTAATTTACAACCTAGGAACAGGACTTCCAGAAAGGCTCTGCTGCCCTAGTAACCAGATTTGGGAATGGAGAAATGCTGCCGCCTTGTGGCCGTTTCCCACAACAGCAGCTTTAAGCCCAGGGCTAATGGTCACTAAATATTCACACTCATTGCAGGCCTGTAAATGACACCCGCCCTCAAAAAAGAAACCTGGGGTCGAAAATAGACCGAGAAATTCAAAAGAGGGCCACCTTTCAAGAAGGCAATTTCAACCGGTCTATTGTACTCACCGTTTGTTTTGGTTGTTTGTTTAACAGAAATTTAAAACGGTGTGGAAAATGCTGAACATTAGGAATAATTAAACACATGCAAATCCAAATTACGAAAACCTATCAGCTCACACCAGTCAGAAGGGCAATCAGCAAAAATTCTGCAAATAATAAATGCTGAAGGGGTTGTGGAGAAATGCCTACCCTTGGTTCAACGTGGAACATGGTAAGAGCCAGTAATGAAAACACAAAGGAGGTGCCTTGAAAAGGTAAATATTGAGCTACCATTCAATCAAGCATACCCACTTCTGGGCCTATCGCCTGAGAGGATGTGAATCAAAAGGTCACAGGCTGGGCTTCACTGGTGGCGCAGTGGTTGAGAGTCCGCCTGCCGATGCAGGGGACACGGGTTCGTGCCCCGGTCCGGGAAGAACCCACATGCTGCGGAGCGGCTAGTCCCATGAGCTATGGCTGCTGGGCCTGCGTGTCTGGAGCCTGTGCTCTGCAACGGGAGGGGCCACGGCAGTGAGAAGCCCACGTACCACAAAAATTAATAATAATAATAAAGAAACAGGCCGGCAATCCTGCACTCCAGCAATATTTACCATAGCCAACACTTGGAAGCAATGAAAATGTCCATCAACAGAGGAATTCACAAAGAAGAAGTGGTCCACGTACACAGCAGAATATGACTCCAATAAAAAAATAAAAATTCATTTTAAAAAACAAAGATAAGTAAGGAGACATCAGGTTTTGGGGGTTTATCCGGGCACATTCCCCTCTAATTTATAACCGAGGACCAACGCTGGCAGGAAGGTCAGATACCCTAGTTACCAGATTGGGAAAAGCAGAAATGCTGCCGCCCTCTGGCCGTTACCTGCAACAGCAGCTTTAAAACCTGTGTTAAGGGTCACTTCCTATGCACCAGTACTGGAGGGCTGTAAATGAAACCTGCCCTCAAAGTGTCTTGAGGGAAGTAATGGCCAAAATAGTTCAAAATGTCACACATACTTCAAGAAAACAATTTGAAGAGCTAGGCTGTACTCACAGTTTCAAGGAAAAAAGGACATGCCAGAAAGCTCAATTTCAAGGGATTATGAGACGCATGCAAATCCAACCACAAAGAGGTATCAGCTCACACTAGTCAGAATAAACATCAGCAAAAAAACTACAAACAATAAATGCTGAAGGTGTTGTGGAGAAGTGCGTACCCTCACCTTGAAGTGGGACGTAACCTGGTAAGAGCCACTAATGAGAACAGAATGGAGGTGCCGTTATAAGGTAAACATTTGGCTACCATAAGATCCAGCAGGCCCACTCCTGGGCCTATAACGTAAGAAGACAGAATTGGAAAGACACAGGCAGGCAAATGTGCATTGCTGCAGTATTACAATAGCCAAGACATGGAAGCAACCAAAAAGTCCATCAACAGATGAGTGGACAAAGAAGAACTGGTACATGTACAGACGGAATATTAGCCAAGGAAAAAAAGGACACAATGTCATTTGCAGCACTGTAGATGAGTCTACAGGTAATCACGCAACATGTAGTAAGTCAGAAAGAGAAAGACACATATTGTATGGTATCACTTATAGGTGTTGCCTAAAAATTGATACCAGTGAAGATATTTCCACAGAGAAGGGCAATCACAGATTCATTAAACAAACTTATGGTTTACCAATGGAAAGGTGTGAGGATTCGATACATTCGGTCATTGGTGTTAAGAGACTCATACAAACACAGGTGAAATATATAATCACCAAAAACCTACGGAATACCAAGAGAAGACTACTCAACATTCTCTCATAACGTACATGGGAAAAGGATCCCAGGAAGAATAGACATAGGTATATGTGTAAAAGAACCACATCTTGCACACCTAGAACAAGCAAAGCATTGTAATCAAACTTGCTGTGATAAAAAATATAAATTCAATTAAAGAAACGAACAAGAAGTAGGGACATAAACTTAAGGGGCTTTTTCCTGGCAAATTCCATTCTAAATTACAACCTAGAACACGACTTCCATTGACGTTCTGTTGCCCTAGTAACCAGATTTAGTAAAGGACAGCTGCTGCCACCTTGTGGCCGTTTCACACAACAGCAGCTTTTAACCCAGTGCTAATGGTCAGTTGATATTCAAAATAATTGCAGGCGTGTAAATGACACCTGCCCTGAAAACAAATCCTGGGGCCGTATATCGACCAAAAAATTCGAAAGACGTCCACATTTCAAAACGACAGTTTCAAGAGGCATATTTTATGCACATTTGTCTTATGATTCTTTTTCTTTCTTTCTTTCTTTCTTTCTTTCGTTAAAAAAACGGGAATGGAAAAAGGCTGAACATCAGGAATTAATAAAGCCATGCAAATCCAGTGTACCAAAACGTTCACCTCACAGCCGTCAGAATGATCATCAGCAAGAAAACTCTACAAAAAATAAGTGCTGAAGGGGTTTTAGAGAACTGCATACCCTTTAGCTGCTGGTGGGATGTAACCTGGTAAGAGCCAGTAGTGAGAACAGAACGGAGGTGCGTTTCAAGGTAAAAATTGAGCTACCATGTGATCTGGTAGGCCCACTGATGGGCCTATCACCTGAGTAGACCAGAATCAAAAAGACACAGCCTGCCAGGCCTTCAATTCAGCAACATGTACCATAGCCAAGACCTGGAGGAAACCAAAATGTCCACCAACAGAAAAATGTACCAAGAAGAAGTCGTCCATGTACACAATGGAATATTAGCCATGAAAAAGCATGGAACAGTGCCGTTGCCACCACTACAGAAGGATCTAGAGATAATCACCCAACTTGAAGAAAGAAACCGAAAGACAGATATCCTATGACATCACTTATACGTGTTACCTAAAACTTGATACCCATGCAATAATTTCCAAGAGAAGGACACGCATAGATTCAGAAAACCAAATTATGTATAACCAAATGGAAAGGTGTAGGGAATGTATGAATTAGGTTATGGGGTTCAACAGACATGTACTAAGGCATATGATATATATATATATATATATATATATATAATCACAAAATACCTATGGAATACAAAGAGAGGTCTACTCAACACTCTATAATAACATACATGGGAAAGGATCCAAAGAGGAATAGACAGATACATTGATAGGATGAACCAGAAACTGTACACCCAGGAGAATCTACATTTTTATCAAATTTGCTCTGATCATTCATAAAAATTAAATTTCAAAAGCAAACAACAATTTAGGAGATATAAGCTCTTGGGGGTTTGCGCTGGCACATTCCACTCTAATTTGCAGCGTTCTAACATGATTTCCAGGAAAGCTCTGTTGCCCCAAATCCCAGAGTTGGAAATGAAGAAATGCTGCCGCCTTGTGGCCGTTTCCCACAAGGGCAGCTTTAAACCCACAGCTAATGGTCACTTAACGTTCACAGGGACTCGGGGCTCTAAAGGACACCTGCCGTCAAAAAATGTCCTGAGGTAGGGAATGGCCAAAAAAATTCAAAACTGGCAAAATTTTCAAGGAGATAGTATGGAGGGGAAAGTTTTACTCACTCTTTTTCAACAATGAGGAAAATGGATAAAAGCTCAACATCAGGAATCATTAGACTCATGAAAATCTAACCTCCAAAACGGTTTCAACTCACACATGTCAACTACCGTCAGCAAAAAGTTTACAAACAATAAATGCTGAAGGGGATTTAGAGAACTGTGTACCCTCTAGCTGCTGGTGAGATGTAAAGTGGTAACAGCCAATACTGAGAACAGAAAGGAGCTGCGTTTAAAAGTAAAACTTGAGCCACCATTCCATTCAGCAGGCCCACCGATGAGCCTCTCACCTGAGAAGTCCAGAGTCGAGAAGGCACAGGCTTCAACAGCTGCACTGCAGGAACTTTCACAATAGCCAAGGCACGGAAGCAACCAAAATGTCCATAAAACGAATGAATGGATAAAGAAGAAGTAGTCCATGTACACAATGGAATATTAGCCATGGAAAACAATGAAACACTTCTCTTTGAGGCACCATAGATGAGCCTAGAGATAATCACAGAACATGAGGTAAGTCGGAAAGCAAAAGACATATCTTATGATACCACTTATAGGCGTTATCTAAGAACTGACACAAATGAACATATTTCCACAGAGAAAGACACTCACAGACTTAGAAAACAAACTATGCTTATCTAAAAAGAAAGGTGGGGGGAATGGAAAAATTAAGAGTACACTTACCATACGTGTACAGATACCTATTAAATACGTATATCAAAAAGACCGAACATATAGCAAGGGAGGTCTATGGAACACTCTGCAATAATTTACATGGGAAGTGGATCTGTACGTGAACATGTATATGTAATGTACAAATGAACCAGATTGTGTACACCTAGGACAAACAATATTCTAATCATTACCGCGATAAAAAATTAAAACATGAATTAATGTGACATAAACTTATGGGGGTTTTTCCTGGCGCATTCCATTGTAATTTACAACCTAGGAACAGGACTTCCAGAAAGGCTCTGCTGCCCTAGTAACCAGATTTGGGAATGGAGAAATGCTGCCGCCTTGTGGCCGTTTCCCACAACAGCAGCTTTAAGCCCAGGGCTAATGGTCACTAAATATTCACACTCATTGCAGGCCTGTAAATGACACCCGCCCTCAAAAAAGAAACCTGGGGTCGAAAATAGACCGAGAAATTCAAAAGAGGGCCACCTTTCAAGAAGGCAATTTCAACCGGTCTATTGTACTCACCGTTTGTTTTGGTTGTTTGTTTAACAGAAATTTAAAACGGTGTGGAAAATGCTGAACATTAGGAATAATTAAACACATGCAAATCCAAATTACGAAAACCTATCAGCTCACACCAGTCAGAAGGGCAATCAGCAAAAATTCTGCAAATAATAAATGCTGAAGGGGTTGTGGAGAAATGCCTACCCTTGGTTCAACGTGGAACATGGTAAGAGCCAGTAATGAAAACACAAAGGAGGTGCCTTGAAAAGGTAAATATTGAGCTACCATTCAATCAAGCATACCCACTTCTGGGCCTATCGCCTGAGAGGATGTGAATCAAAAGGTCACAGGCTGGGCTTCACTGGTGGCGCAGTGGTTGAGAGTCCGCCTGCTGATGCAGGGGACACGGGTTCGTGCCCCGGTCCGGGAAGAACCCACATGCTGCGGAGCGGCTAGTCCCATGAGCTATGGCTGCTGGGCCTGCGTGTCTGGAGCCTGTGCTCTGCAACGGGAGGGGCCACGGCAGTGAGAAGCCCACGTACCACAAAAATTAATAATAATAATAAAGAAACAGGCCGGCAATCCTGCACTCCAGCAATATTTACCATAGCCAACACTTGGAAGCAATGAAAATGTCCATCAACAGAGGAATTCACAAAGAAGAAGTGGTCCACGTACACAGCAGAATATGACTCCAATAAAAAAATAAAAATTCATTTTAAAAAACAAAGATAAGTAAGGAGACATCAGGTTTTGGGGGTTTATCCGGGCACATTCCCCTCTAATTTATAACCGAGGACCAACGCTGGCAGGAAGGTCAGATACCCTAGTTACCAGATTGGGAAAAGCAGAAATGCTGCCGCCCTCTGGCCGTTACCTGCAACAGCAGCTTTAAAACCTGTGTTAAGGGTCACTTCCTATGCACCAGTACTGGAGGGCTGTAAATGAAACCTGCCCTCAAAGTGTCTTGAGGGAAGTAATGGCCAAAATAGTTCAAAATGTCACACATACTTCAAGAAAACAATTTGAAGAGCTAGGCTGTACTCACAGTTTCAAGGAAAAAAGGACATGCCAGAAAGCTCAATTTCAAGGGATTATGAGACGCATGCAAATCCAACCACAAAGAGGTATCAGCTCACACTAGTCAGAATAAACATCAGCAAAAAAACTACAAACAATAAATGCTGAAGGTGTTGTGGAGAAGTGCGTACCCTCACCTTGAAGTGGGACGTAACCTGGTAAGAGCCACTAATGAGAACAGAATGGAGGTGCCGTTATAAGGTAAACATTTGGCTACCATAAGATCCAGCAGGCCCACTCCTGGGCCTATAACGTAAGAAGACAGAATTGGAAAGACACAGGCAGGCAAATGTGCATTGCTGCAGTATTACAATAGCCAAGACATGGAAGCAACCAAAAAGTCCATCAACAGATGAGTGGACAAAGAAGAACTGGTACATGTACAGACGGAATATTAGCCAAGGAAAAAAAGGACACAATGTCATTTGCAGCACTGTAGATGAGTCTACAGGTAATCACGCAACATGTAGTAAGTCAGAAAGAGAAAGACACATATTGTATGGTATCACTTATAGGTGTTGCCTAAAAATTGATACCAGTGAAGATATTTCCACAGAGAAGGGCAATCACAGATTCATTAAACAAACTTATGGTTTACCAATGGAAAGGTGTGAGGATTCGATACATTCGGTCATTGGGGTTAAGAGACTCATACAAACACAGGTGAAATATATAATCACCAAAAACCTACGGAATACCAAGAGAAGACTACTCAACATTCTCTCATAACGTACATGGGAAAAGGATCCCAGGAAGAATAGACATAGGTATATGTGTAAAAGAACCACATCTTGCACACCTAGAACAAGCAAAGCATTGTAATCAAACTTGCTGTGATAAAAAATATAAATTCAATTAAAGAAACGAACAAGAAGTAGGGACATAAACTTAAGGGGCTTTTTCCTGGCAAATTCCATTCTAAATTACAACCTAGAACACGACTTCCATTGACGTTCTGTTGCCCTAGTAACCAGATTTAGTAAAGGACAGCTGCTGCCACCTTGTGGCCGTTTCACACAACAGCAGCTTTTAACCCAGTGCTAATGGTCAGTTGATATTCAAAATAATTGCAGGCGTGTAAATGACACCTGCCCTGAAAACAAATCCTGGGGCCGTATATCGACCAAAAAATTCGAAAGACGTCCACATTTCAAAACGACAGTTTCAAGAGGCATATTTTATGCACATTTGTCTTATGATTCTTTTTCTTTCTTTCTTTCTTTCTTTCTTTCGTTAAAAAAACGGGAATGGAAAAAGGCTGAACATCAGGAATTAATAAAGCCATGCAAATCCAGTGTACCAAAACGTTCACCTCACAGCCGTCAGAATGATCATCAGCAAGAAAACTCTACAAAAAATAAGTGCTGAAGGGGTTTTAGAGAACTGCATACCCTTTAGCTGCTGGTGGGATGTAACCTGGTAAGAGCCAGTAGTGAGAACAGAACGGAGGTGCGTTTCAAGGTAAAAATTGAGCTACCATGTGATCTGGTAGGCCCACTGATGGGCCTATCACCTGAGTAGACCAGAATCAAAAAGACACAGCCTGCCAGGCCTTCAATTCAGCAACATGTACCATAGCCAAGACCTGGAGGAAACCAAAATGTCCACCAACAGAAAAATGTACCAAGAAGAAGTCGTCCATGTACACAATGGAATATTAGCCATGAAAAAGCATGGAACAGTGCCGTTGCCACCACTACAGAAGGATCTAGAGATAATCACCCAACTTGAAGAAAGAAACCGAAAGACAGATATCCTATGACATCACTTATACGTGTTACCTAAAACTTGATACCCATGCAATAATTTCCAAGAGAAGGACACGCATAGATTCAGAAAACCAAATTATGTATAACCAAATGGAAAGGTGTAGGGAATGTATGAATTAGGTTATGGGGTTCAACAGACATGTACTAAGGCATATGATATATATATATATATATATATATATATAATCACAAAATACCTATGGAATACAAAGAGAGGTCTACTCAACACTCTATAATAACATACATGGGAAAGGATCCAAAGAGGAATAGACAGATACATTGATAGGATGAACCAGAAACTGTACACCCAGGAGAATCTACATTTTTATCAAATTTGCTCTGATCATTCATAAAAATTAAATTTCAAAAGCAAACAACAATTTAGGAGATATAAGCTCTTGGGGGTTTGCGCTGGCACATTCCACTCTAATTTGCAGCGTTCTAACATGATTTCCAGGAAAGCTCTGTTGCCCCAAATCCCAGAGTTGGAAATGAAGAAATGCTGCCGCCTTGTGGCCGTTTCCCACAAGGGCAGCTTTAAACCCACAGCTAATGGTCACTTAACGTTCACAGGGACTCGGGGCTCTAAAGGACACCTGCCGTCAAAAAATGTCCTGAGGTAGGGAATGGCCAAAAAAATTCAAAACTGGCAAAATTTTCAAGGAGATAGTATGGAGGGGAAAGTTTTACTCACTCTTTTTCAACAATGAGGAAAATGGATAAAAGCTCAACATCAGGAATCATTAGACTCATGAAAATCTAACCTCCAAAACGGTTTCAACTCACACATGTCAACTACCATCAGCAAAAAGTTTACAAACAATAAATGCTGAAGGGGATTTAGAGAACTGTGTACCCTCTAGCTGCTGGTGAGATGTAAAGTGGTAACAGCCAATACTGAGAACAGAAAGGAGCTGCGTTTAAAAGTAAAACTTGAGCCACCATTCCATTCAGCAGGCCCACCGATGAGCCTCTCACCTGAGAAGTCCAGAGTCGAGAAGGCACAGGCTTCAACAGCTGCACTGCAGGAACTTTCACAATAGCCAAGGCACGGAAGCAACCAAAATGTCCATAAAACGAATGAATGGATAAAGAAGAAGTAGTCCATGTACACAATGGAATATTAGCCATGGAAAACAATGAAACACTTCTCTTTGAGGCACCATAGATGAGCCTAGAGATAATCACAGAACATGAGGTAAGTCGGAAAGCAAAAGACATATCTTATGATACCACTTATAGGCGTTATCTAAGAACTGACACAAATGAACATATTTCCACAGAGAAAGACACTCACAGACTTAGAAAACAAACTATGCTTATCTAAAAAGAAAGGTGGGGGGAATGGAAAAATTAAGAGTACACTTACCATACGTGTACCGATACCTATTAAATACGTATATCAAAAAGACCGAACATATAGCAAGGGAGGTCTATGGAACACTCTGCAATAATTTACATGGGAAGTGGATCTGTACGTGAACATGTATATGTAATGTACAAATGAACCAGATTGTGTACACCTAGGACAAACAATATTCTAATCATTACCGCGATAAAAAATTAAAACATGAATTAATGTGACATAAACTTATGGGGGTTTTTCCTGGCACATTCCATTGTAATTTACAACCTAGGAACAGGACTTCCAGAAAGGCTCTGCTGCCCTAGTAACCAGATTTGGGAATGGAGAAATGCTGCCGCCTTGTGGCCGTTTCCCACAACAGCAGCTTTAAGCCCAGGGCTAATGGTCACTAAATATTCACACTCATTGCAGGCCTGTAAATGACACCCGCCCTCAAAAAAGAAACCTGGGGTCGAAAATAGACCGAGAAATTCAAAAGAGGGCCACCTTTCAAGAAGGCAATTTCAACCGGTCTATTGTACTCACCGTTTGTTTTGGTTGTTTGTTTAACAGAAATTTAAAACGGTGTGGAAAATGCTGAACATTAGGAATAATTAAACACATGCAAATCCAAATTACGAAAACCTATCAGCTCACACCAGTCAGAAGGGCAATCAGCAAAAATTCTGCAAATAATAAATGCTGAAGGGGTTGTGGAGAAATGCCTACCCTTGGTTCAACGTGGAACATGGTAAGAGCCAGTAATGAAAACACAAAGGAGGTGCCTTGAAAAGGTAAATATTGAGCTACCATTCAATCAAGCATACCCACTTCTGGGCCTATCGCCTGAGAGGATGTGAATCAAAAGGTCACAGGCTGGGCTTCACTGGTGGCGCAGTGGTTGAGAGTCCGCCTGCCGATGCAGGGGACACGGGTTCGTGCCCCGGTCCGGGAAGAACCCACATGCTGCGGAGCGGCTAGTCCCATGAGCTATGGCTGCTGGGCCTGCGTGTCTGGAGCCTGTGCTCTGCAACGGGAGGGGCCACGGCAGTGAGAAGCCCACGTACCACAAAAATTAATAATAATAATAAAGAAACAGGCCGGCAATCCTGCACTCCAGCAATATTTACCATAGCCAACACTTGGAAGCAATGAAAATGTCCATCAACAGAGGAATTCACAAAGAAGAAGTGGTCCACGTACACAGCAGAATATGACTCCAATAAAAAAATAAAAATTCATTTTAAAAAACAAAGATAAGTAAGGAGACATCAGGTTTTGGGGGTTTATCCGGGCACATTCCCCTCTAATTTATAACCGAGGACCAACGCTGGCAGGAAGGTCAGATACCCTAGTTACCAGATTGGGAAAAGCAGAAATGCTGCCGCCCTCTGGCCGTTACCTGCAACAGCAGCTTTAAAACCTGTGTTAAGGGTCACTTCCTATGCACCAGTACTGGAGGGCTGTAAATGAAACCTGCCCTCAAAGTGTCTTGAGGGAAGTAATGGCCAAAATAGTTCAAAATGTCACACATACTTCAAGAAAACAATTTGAAGAGCTAGGCTGTACTCACAGTTTCAAGGAAAAAAGGACATGCCAGAAAGCTCAATTTCAAGGGATTATGAGACGCATGCAAATCCAACCACAAAGAGGTATCAGCTCACACTAGTCAGAATAAACATCAGCAAAAAAACTACAAACAATAAATGCTGAAGGTGTTGTGGAGAAGTGCGTACCCTCACCTTGAAGTGGGACGTAACCTGGTAAGAGCCACTAATGAGAACAGAATGGAGGTGCCGTTATAAGGTAAACATTTGGCTACCATAAGATCCAGCAGGCCCACTCCTGGGCCTATAACGTAAGAAGACAGAATTGGAAAGACACAGGCAGGCAAATGTGCATTGCTGCAGTATTACAATAGCCAAGACATGGAAGCAACCAAAAAGTCCATCAACAGATGAGTGGACAAAGAAGAACTGGTACATGTACAGACGGAATATTAGCCAAGGAAAAAAAGGACACAATGTCATTTGCAGCACTGTAGATGAGTCTACAGGTAATCACGCAACATGTAGTAAGTCAGAAAGAGAAAGACACATATTGTATGGTATCACTTATAGGTGTTGCCTAAAAATTGATACCAGTGAAGATATTTCCACAGAGAAGGGCAATCACAGATTCATTAAACAAACTTATGGTTTACCAATGGAAAGGTGTGAGGATTCGATACATTCGGTCATTGGGGTTAAGAGACTCATACAAACACAGGTGAAATATATAATCACCAAAAACCTACGGAATACCAAGAGAAGACTACTCAACATTCTCTCATAACGTACATGGGAAAAGGATCCCAGGAAGAATAGACATAGGTATATGTGTAAAAGAACCACATCTTGCACACCTAGAACAAGCAAAGCATTGTAATCAAACTTGCTGTGATAAAAAATATAAATTCAATTAAAGAAACGAACAAGAAGTAGGGACATAAACTTAAGGGGCTTTTTCCTGGCAAATTCCATTCTAAATTACAACCTAGAACACGACTTCCATTGACGTTCTGTTGCCCTAGTAACCAGATTTAGTAAAGGACAGCTGCTGCCACCTTGTGGCCGTTTCACACAACAGCAGCTTTTAACCCAGTGCTAATGGTCAGTTGATATTCAAAATAATTGCAGGCGTGTAAATGACACCTGCCCTGAAAACAAATCCTGGGGCCGTATATCGACCAAAAAATTCGAAAGACGTCCACATTTCAAAACGACAGTTTCAAGAGGCATATTTTATGCACATTTGTCTTATGATTCTTTTTCTTTCTTTCTTTCTTTCTTTCTTTCGTTAAAAAAACGGGAATGGAAAAAGGCTGAACATCAGGAATTAATAAAGCCATGCAAATCCAGTGTACCAAAACGTTCACCTCACAGCCGTCAGAATGATCATCAGCAAGAAAACTCTACAAAAAATAAGTGCTGAAGGGGTTTTAGAGAACTGCATACCCTTTAGCTGCTGGTGGGATGTAACCTGGTAAGAGCCAGTAGTGAGAACAGAACGGAGGTGCGTTTCAAGGTAAAAATTGAGCTACCATGTGATCTGGTAGGCCCACTGATGGGCCTATCACCTGAGTAGACCAGAATCAAAAAGACACAGCCTGCCAGGCCTTCAATTCAGCAACATGTACCATAGCCAAGACCTGGAGGAAACCAAAATGTCCACCAACAGAAAAATGTACCAAGAAGAAGTCGTCCATGTACACAATGGAATATTAGCCATGAAAAAGCATGGAACAGTGCCGTTGCCACCACTACAGAAGGATCTAGAGATAATCACCCAACTTGAAGAAAGAAACCGAAAGACAGATATCCTATGACATCACTTATACGTGTTACCTAAAACTTGATACCCATGCAATAATTTCCAAGAGAAGGACACGCATAGATTCAGAAAACCAAATTATGTATAACCAAATGGAAAGGTGTAGGGAATGTATGAATTAGGTTATGGGGTTCAACAGACATGTACTAAGGCATATGATATATATATATATATATATAATCACAAAATACCTATGGAATACAAAGAGAGGTCTACTCAACACTCTATAATAACATACATGGGAAAGGATCCAAAGAGGAATAGACAGATACATTGATAGGATGAACCAGAAACTGTACACCCAGGAGAATCTACATTTTTATCAAATTTGCTCTGATCATTCATAAAAATTAAATTTCAAAAGCAAACAACAATTTAGGAGATATAAGCTCTTGGGGGTTTGCGCTGGCACATTCCACTCTAATTTGCAGCGTTCTAACATGATTTCCAGGAAAGCTCTGTTGCCCCAAATCCCAGAGTTGGAAATGAAGAAATGCTGCCGCCTTGTGGCCGTTTCCCACAAGGGCAGCTTTAAACCCACAGCTAATGGTCACTTAACGTTCACAGGGACTCGGGGCTCTAAAGGACACCTGCCGTCAAAAAATGTCCTGAGGTAGGGAATGGCCAAAAAAATTCAAAACTGGCAAAATTTTCAAGGAGATAGTATGGAGGGGAAAGTTTTACTCACTCTTTTTCAACAATGAGGAAAATGGATAAAAGCTCAACATCAGGAATCATTAGACTCATGAAAATCTAACCTCCAAAACGGTTTCAACTCACACATGTCAACTACCATCAGCAAAAAGTTTACAAACAATAAATGCTGAAGGGGATTTAGAGAACTGTGTACCCTCTAGCTGCTGGTGAGATGTAAAGTGGTAACAGCCAATACTGAGAACAGAAAGGAGCTGCGTTTAAAAGTAAAACTTGAGCCACCATTCCATTCAGCAGGCCCACCGATGAGCCTCTCACCTGAGAAGTCCAGAGTCGAGAAGGCACAGGCTTCAACAGCTGCACTGCAGGAACTTTCACAATAGCCAAGGCACGGAAGCAACCAAAATGTCCATAAAACGAATGAATGGATAAAGAAGAAGTAGTCCATGTACACAATGGAATATTAGCCATGGAAAACAATGAAACACTTCTCTTTGAGGCACCATAGATGAGCCTAGAGATAATCACAGAACATGAGGTAAGTCGGAAAGCAAAAGACATATCTTATGATACCACTTATAGGCGTTATCTAAGAACTGACACAAATGAACATATTTCCACAGAGAAAGACACTCACAGACTTAGAAAACAAACTATGCTTATCTAAAAAGAAAGGTGGGGGGAATGGAAAAATTAAGAGTACACTTACCATACGTGTACAGATACCTATTAAATACGTATATCAAAAAGACCGAACATATAGCAAGGGAGGTCTATGGAACACTCTGCAATAATTTACATGGGAAGTGGATCTGTACGTGAACATGTATATGTAATGTACAAATGAACCAGATTGTGTACACCTAGGACAAACAATATTCTAATCATTACCGCGATAAAAAATTAAAACATGAATTAATGTGACATAAACTTATGGGGGTTTTTCCTGGCACATTCCATTGTAATTTACAACCTAGGAACAGGACTTCCAGAAAGGCTCTGCTGCCCTAGTAACCAGATTTGGGAATGGAGAAATGCTGCCGCCTTGTGGCCGTTTCCCACAACAGCAGCTTTAAGCCCAGGGCTAATGGTCACTAAATATTCACACTCATTGCAGGCCTGTAAATGACACCCGCCCTCAAAAAAGAAACCTGGGGTCGAAAATAGACCGAGAAATTCAAAAGAGGGCCACCTTTCAAGAAGGCAATTTCAACCGGTCTATTGTACTCACCGTTTGTTTTGGTTGTTTGTTTAACAGAAATTTAAAACGGTGTGGAAAATGCTGAACATTAGGAATAATTAAACACATGCAAATCCAAATTACGAAAACCTATCAGCTCACACCAGTCAGAAGGGCAATCAGCAAAAATTCTGCAAATAATAAATGCTGAAGGGGTTGTGGAGAAATGCCTACCCTTGGTTCAACGTGGAACATGGTAAGAGCCAGTAATGAAAACACAAAGGAGGTGCCTTGAAAAGGTAAATATTGAGCTACCATTCAATCAAGCATACCCACTTCTGGGCCTATCGCCTGAGAGGATGTGAATCAAAAGGTCACAGGCTGGGCTTCACTGGTGGCGCAGTGGTTGAGAGTCCGCCTGCCGATGCAGGGGACACGGGTTCGTGCCCCGGTCCGGGAAGAACCCACATGCTGCGGAGCGGCTAGTCCCATGAGCTATGGCTGCTGGGCCTGCGTGTCTGGAGCCTGTGCTCTGCAACGGGAGGGGCCACGGCAGTGAGAAGCCCACGTACCACAAAAATTAATAATAATAATAAAGAAACAGGCCGGCAATCCTGCACTCCAGCAATATTTACCATAGCCAACACTTGGAAGCAATGAAAATGTCCATCAACAGAGGAATTCACAAAGAAGAAGTGGTCCACGTACACAGCAGAATATGACTCCAATAAAAAAATAAAAATTCATTTTAAAAAACAAAGATAAGTAAGGAGACATCAGGTTTTGGGGGTTTATCCGGGCACATTCCCCTCTAATTTATAACCGAGGACCAACGCTGGCAGGAAGGTCAGATACCCTAGTTACCAGATTGGGAAAAGCAGAAATGCTGCCGCCCTCTGGCCGTTACCTGCAACAGCAGCTTTAAAACCTGTGTTAAGGGTCACTTCCTATGCACCAGTACTGGAGGGCTGTAAATGAAACCTGCCCTCAAAGTGTCTTGAGGGAAGTAATGGCCAAAATAGTTCAAAATGTCACACATACTTCAAGAAAACAATTTGAAGAGCTAGGCTGTACTCACAGTTTCAAGGAAAAAAGGACATGCCAGAAAGCTCAATTTCAAGGGATTATGAGACGCATGCAAATCCAACCACAAAGAGGTATCAGCTCACACTAGTCAGAATAAACATCAGCAAAAAAACTACAAACAATAAATGCTGAAGGTGTTGTGGAGAAGTGCGTACCCTCACCTTGAAGTGGGACGTAACCTGGTAAGAGCCACTAATGAGAACAGAATGGAGGTGCCGTTATAAGGTAAACATTTGGCTACCATAAGATCCAGCAGGCCCACTCCTGGGCCTATAACGTAAGAAGACAGAATTGGAAAGACACAGGCAGGCAAATGTGCATTGCTGCAGTATTACAATAGCCAAGACATGGAAGCAACCAAAAAGTCCATCAACAGATGAGTGGACAAAGAAGAACTGGTACATGTACAGACGGAATATTAGCCAAGGAAAAAAAGGACACAATGTCATTTGCAGCACTGTAGATGAGTCTACAGGTAATCACGCAACATGTAGTAAGTCAGAAAGAGAAAGACACATATTGTATGGTATCACTTATAGGTGTTGCCTAAAAATTGATACCAGTGAAGATATTTCCACAGAGAAGGGCAATCACAGATTCATTAAACAAACTTATGGTTTACCAATGGAAAGGTGTGAGGATTCGATACATTCGGTCATTGGGGTTAAGAGACTCATACAAACACAGGTGAAATATATAATCACCAAAAACCTACGGAATACCAAGAGAAGACTACTCAACATTCTCTCATAACGTACATGGGAAAAGGATCCCAGGAAGAATAGACATAGGTATATGTGTAAAAGAACCACATCTTGCACACCTAGAACAAGCAAAGCATTGTAATCAAACTTGCTGTGATAAAAAATATAAATTCAATTAAAGAAACGAACAAGAAGTAGGGACATAAACTTAAGGGGCTTTTTCCTGGCAAATTCCATTCTAAATTACAACCTAGAACACGACTTCCATTGACGTTCTGTTGCCCTAGTAACCAGATTTAGTAAAGGACAGCTGCTGCCACCTTGTGGCCGTTTCACACAACAGCAGCTTTTAACCCAGTGCTAATGGTCAGTTGATATTCAAAATAATTGCAGGCGTGTAAATGACACCTGCCCTGAAAACAAATCCTGGGGCCGTATATCGACCAAAAAATTCGAAAGACGTCCACATTTCAAAACGACAGTTTCAAGAGGCATATTTTATGCACATTTGTCTTATGATTCTTTTTCTTTCTTTCTTTCTTTCTTTCTTTCGTTAAAAAAACGGGAATGGAAAAAGGCTGAACATCAGGAATTAATAAAGCCATGCAAATCCAGTGTACCAAAACGTTCACCTCACAGCCGTCAGAATGATCATCAGCAAGAAAACTCTACAAAAAATAAGTGCTGAAGGGGTTTTAGAGAACTGCATACCCTTTAGCTGCTGGTGGGATGTAACCTGGTAAGAGCCAGTAGTGAGAACAGAACGGAGGTGCGTTTCAAGGTAAAAATTGAGCTACCATGTGATCTGGTAGGCCCACTGATGGGCCTATCACCTGAGTAGACCAGAATCAAAAAGACACAGCCTGCCAGGCCTTCAATTCAGCAACATGTACCATAGCCAAGACCTGGAGGAAACCAAAATGTCCACCAACAGAAAAATGTACCAAGAAGAAGTCGTCCATGTACACAATGGAATATTAGCCATGAAAAAGCATGGAACAGTGCCGTTGCCACCACTACAGAAGGATCTAGAGATAATCACCCAACTTGAAGAAAGAAACCGAAAGACAGATATCCTATGACATCACTTATACGTGTTACCTAAAACTTGATACCCATGCAATAATTTCCAAGAGAAGGACACGCATAGATTCAGAAAACCAAATTATGTATAACCAAATGGAAAGGTGTAGGGAATGTATGAATTAGGTTATGGGGTTCAACAGACATGTACTAAGGCATATGATATATATATATATATATATATATATATAATCACAAAATACCTATGGAATACAAAGAGAGGTCTACTCAACACTCTATAATAACATACATGGGAAAGGATCCAAAGAGGAATAGACAGATACATTGATAGGATGAACCAGAAACTGTACACCCAGGAGAATCTACATTTTTATCAAATTTGCTCTGATCATTCATAAAAATTAAATTTCAAAAGCAAACAACAATTTAGGAGATATAAGCTCTTGGGGGTTTGCGCTGGCACATTCCACTCTAATTTGCAGCGTTCTAACATGATTTCCAGGAAAGCTCTGTTGCCCCAAATCCCAGAGTTGGAAATGAAGAAATGCTGCCGCCTTGTGGCCGTTTCCCACAAGGGCAGCTTTAAACCCACAGCTAATGGTCACTTAACGTTCACAGGGACTCGGGGCTCTAAAGGACACCTGCCGTCAAAAAATGTCCTGAGGTAGGGAATGGCCAAAAAAATTCAAAACTGGCAAAATTTTCAAGGAGATAGTATGGAGGGGAAAGTTTTACTCACTCTTTTTCAACAATGAGGAAAATGGATAAAAGCTCAACATCAGGAATCATTAGACTCATGAAAATCTAACCTCCAAAACGGTTTCAACTCACACATGTCAACTACCATCAGCAAAAAGTTTACAAACAATAAATGCTGAAGGGGATTTAGAGAACTGTGTACCCTCTAGCTGCTGGTGAGATGTAAAGTGGTAACAGCCAATACTGAGAACAGAAAGGAGCTGCGTTTAAAAGTAAAACTTGAGCCACCATTCCATTCAGCAGGCCCACCGATGAGCCTCTCACCTGAGAAGTCCAGAGTCGAGAAGGCACAGGCTTCAACAGCTGCACTGCAGGAACTTTCACAATAGCCAAGGCACGGAAGCAACCAAAATGTCCATAAAACGAATGAATGGATAAAGAAGAAGTAGTCCATGTACACAATGGAATATTAGCCATGGAAAACAATGAAACACTTCTCTTTGAGGCACCATAGATGAGCCTAGAGATAATCACAGAACATGAGGTAAGTCGGAAAGCAAAAGACATATCTTATGATACCACTTATAGGCGTTATCTAAGAACTGACACAAATGAACATATTTCCACAGAGAAAGACACTCACAGACTTAGAAAACAAACTATGCTTATCTAAAAAGAAAGGTGGGGGGAATGGAAAAATTAAGAGTACACTTACCATACGTGTACAGATACCTATTAAATACGTATATCAAAAAGACCGAACATATAGCAAGGGAGGTCTATGGAACACTCTGCAATAATTTACATGGGAAGTGGATCTGTACGTGAACATGTATATGTAATGTACAAATGAACCAGATTGTGTACACCTAGGACAAACAATATTCTAATCATTACCGCGATAAAAAATTAAAACATGAATTAATGTGACATAAACTTATGGGGGTTTTTCCTGGCACATTCCATTGTAATTTACAACCTAGGAACAGGACTTCCAGAAAGGCTCTGCTGCCCTAGTAACCAGATTTGGGAATGGAGAAATGCTGCCGCCTTGTGGCCGTTTCCCACAACAGCAGCTTTAAGCCCAGGGCTAATGGTCACTAAATATTCACACTCATTGCAGGCCTGTAAATGACACCCGCCCTCAAAAAAGAAACCTGGGGTCGAAAATAGACCGAGAAATTCAAAAGAGGGCCACCTTTCAAGAAGGCAATTTCAACCGGTCTATTGTACTCACCGTTTGTTTTGGTTGTTTGTTTAACAGAAATTTAAAACGGTGTGGAAAATGCTGAACATTAGGAATAATTAAACACATGCAAATCCAAATTACGAAAACCTATCAGCTCACACCAGTCAGAAGGGCAATCAGCAAAAATTCTGCAAATAATAAATGCTGAAGGGGTTGTGGAGAAATGCCTACCCTTGGTTCAACGTGGAACATGGTAAGAGCCAGTAATGAAAACACAAAGGAGGTGCCTTGAAAAGGTAAATATTGAGCTACCATTCAATCAAGCATACCCACTTCTGGGCCTATCGCCTGAGAGGATGTGAATCAAAAGGTCACAGGCTGGGCTTCACTGGTGGCGCAGTGGTTGAGAGTCCGCCTGCCGATGCAGGGGACACGGGTTCGTGCCCCGGTCCGGGAAGAACCCACATGCTGCGGAGCGGCTAGTCCCATGAGCTATGGCTGCTGGGCCTGCGTGTCTGGAGCCTGTGCTCTGCAACGGGAGGGGCCACGGCAGTGAGAAGCCCACGTACCACAAAAATTAATAATAATAATAAAGAAACAGGCCGGCAATCCTGCACTCCAGCAATATTTACCATAGCCAACACTTGGAAGCAATGAAAATGTCCATCAACAGAGGAATTCACAAAGAAGAAGTGGTCCACGTACACACCGGAATATGACTCCAATAAAAAAATAAAAATTCATTTTAAAAAACAAAGATAAGTAAGGAGACATCAGGTTTTGGGGGTTTATCCGGGCACATTCCCCTCTAATTTATAACCGAGGACCAACGCTGGCAGGAAGGTCAGATACCCTAGTTACCAGATTGGGAAAAGCAGAAATGCTGCCGCCCTCTGGCCGTTACCTGCAACAGCAGCTTTAAAACCTGTGTTAAGGGTCACTTCCTATGCACCAGTACTGGAGGGCTGTAAATGAAACCTGCCCTCAAAGTGTCTTGAGGGAAGTAATGGCCAAAATAGTTCAAAATGTCACACATACTTCAAGAAAACAATTTGAAGAGCTAGGCTGTACTCACAGTTTCAAGGAAAAAAGGACATGCCAGAAAGCTCAATTTCAAGGGATTATGAGACGCATGCAAATCCAACCACAAAGAGGTATCAGCTCACACTAGTCAGAATAAACATCAGCAAAAAAACTACAAACAATAAATGCTGAAGGTGTTGTGGAGAAGTGCGTACCCTCACCTTGAAGTGGGACGTAACCTGGTAAGAGCCACTAATGAGAACAGAATGGAGGTGCCGTTATAAGGTAAACATTTGGCTACCATAAGATCCAGCAGGCCCACTCCTGGGCCTATAACGTAAGAAGACAGAATTGGAAAGACACAGGCAGGCAAATGTGCATTGCTGCAGTATTACAATAGCCAAGACATGGAAGCAACCAAAAAGTCCATCAACAGATGAGTGGACAAAGAAGAACTGGTACATGTACAGACGGAATATTAGCCAAGGAAAAAAAGGACACAATGTCATTTGCAGCACTGTAGATGAGTCTACAGGTAATCACGCAACATGTAGTAAGTCAGAAAGAGAAAGACACATATTGTATGGTATCACTTATAGGTGTTGCCTAAAAATTGATACCAGTGAAGATATTTCCACAGAGAAGGGCAATCACAGATTCATTAAACAAACTTATGGTTTACCAATGGAAAGGTGTGAGGATTCGATACATTCGGTCATTGGGGTTAAGAGACTCATACAAACACAGGTGAAATATATAATCACCAAAAACCTACGGAATACCAAGAGAAGACTACTCAACATTCTCTCATAACGTACATGGGAAAAGGATCCCAGGAAGAATAGACATAGGTATATGTGTAAAAGAACCACATCTTGCACACCTAGAACAAGCAAAGCATTGTAATCAAACTTGCTGTGATAAAAAATATAAATTCAATTAAAGAAACGAACAAGAAGTAGGGACATAAACTTAAGGGGCTTTTTCCTGGCAAATTCCATTCTAAATTACAACCTAGAACACGACTTCCATTGACGTTCTGTTGCCCTAGTAACCAGATTTAGTAAAGGACAGCTGCTGCCACCTTGTGGCCGTTTCACACAACAGCAGCTTTTAACCCAGTGCTAATGGTCAGTTGATATTCAAAATAATTGCAGGCGTGTAAATGACACCTGCCCTGAAAACAAATCCTGGGGCCGTATATCGACCAAAAAATTCGAAAGACGTCCACATTTCAAAACGACAGTTTCAAGAGGCATATTTTATGCACATTTGTCTTATGATTCTTTTTCTTTCTTTCTTTCTTTCTTTCTTTCTTTCTTTCGTTAAAAAAACGGGAATGGAAAAAGGCTGAACATCAGGAATTAATAAAGCCATGCAAATCCAGTGTACCAAAACGTTCACCTCACAGCCGTCAGAATGATCATCAGCAAGAAAACTCTACAAAAAATAAGTGCTGAAGGGGTTTTAGAGAACTGCATACCCTTTAGCTGCTGGTGGGATGTAACCTGGTAAGAGCCAGTAGTGAGAACAGAACGGAGGTGCGTTTCAAGGTAAAAATTGAGCTACCATGTGATCTGGTAGGCCCACTGATGGGCCTATCACCTGAGTAGACCAGAATCAAAAAGACACAGCCTGCCAGGCCTTCAATTCAGCAACATGTACCATAGCCAAGACCTGGAGGAAACCAAAATGTCCACCAACAGAAAAATGTACCAAGAAGAAGTCGTCCATGTACACAATGGAATATTAGCCATGAAAAAGCATGGAACAGTGCCGTTGCCACCACTACAGAAGGATCTAGAGATAATCACCCAACTTGAAGAAAGAAACCGAAAGACAGATATCCTATGACATCACTTATACGTGTTACCTAAAACTTGATACCCATGCAATAATTTCCAAGAGAAGGACACGCATAGATTCAGAAAACCAAATTATGTATAACCAAATGGAAAGGTGTAGGGAATGTATGAATTAGGTTATGGGGTTCAACAGACATGTACTAAGGCATATGATATATATATATATATATATAATCACAAAATACCTATGGAATACAAAGAGAGGTCTACTCAACACTCTATAATAACATACATGGGAAAGGATCCAAAGAGGAATAGACAGATACATTGATAGGATGAACCAGAAACTGTACACCCAGGAGAATCTACATTTTTATCAAATTTGCTCTGATCATTCATAAAAATTAAATTTCAAAAGCAAACAACAATTTAGGAGATATAAGCTCTTGGGGGTTTGCGCTGGCACATTCCACTCTAATTTGCAGCGTTCTAACATGATTTCCAGGAAAGCTCTGTTGCCCCAAATCCCAGAGTTGGAAATGAAGAAATGCTGCCGCCTTGTGGCCGTTTCCCGCAAGGGCGGCTTTAAACCCACAGCTAATGGTCACTTAACGTTCACAAGGACTCGGGGCTCTAAAGGACACCTGCCGTCAAAAAATGTCCTGAGGTAGGGAATGGCCAAAAAAATTCAAAACTGGCAAAATTTTCAAGGAGATAGTATGGAGGGGAAAGTTTTACTCACTCTTTTTCAACAATGAGGAAAATGGATAAAAGCTCAACATCGGGAATCATTAGACTCATGAAAATCTAACCTCCAAAACGGTTTCAACTCACACATGTCAACTACCATCAGCAAAAAGTTTACAAACAATAAATGCTGAAGGGGATTTAGAGAACTGTGTACCCTCTAGCTGCTGGTGAGATGTAAAGTGGTAACAGCCAATACTGAGAACAGAAAGGAGCTGCGTTTAAAAGTAAAACTTGAGCCACCATTCCATTCAGCAGGCCCACCGATGAGCCTCTCACCTGAGAAGTCCAGAGTCGAGAAGGCACAGGCTTCAACAGCTGCACTGCAGGAACTTTCACAATAGCCAAGGCACGGAAGCAACCAAAATGTCCATAAAACGAATGAATGGATAAAGAAGAAGTAGTCCATGTACACAATGGAATATTAGCCATGGAAAACAATGAAACACTTCTCTTTGAGGCACCATAGATGAGCCTAGAGATAATCACAGAACATGAGGTAAGTCGGAAAGCAAAAGACATATCTTATGATACCACTTATAGGCGTTATCTAAGAACTGACACAAATGAACATATTTCCACAGAGAAAGACACTCACAGACTTAGAAAACAAACTATGCTTATCTAAAAAGAAAGGTGGGGGGAATGGAAAAATTAAGAGTACACTTACCATACGTGTACAGATACCTATTAAATACGTATATCAAAAAGACCGAACATATAGCAAGGGAGGTCTATGGAACACTCTGCAATAATTTACATGGGAAGTGGATCTGTACGTGAACATGTATATGTAATGTACAAATGAACCAGATTGTGTACACCTAGGACAAACAATATTCTAATCATTACCGCGATAAAAAATTAAAACATGAATTAATGTGACATAAACTTATGGGGGTTTTTCCTGGCACATTCCATTGTAATTTACAACCTAGGAACAGGACTTCCAGAAAGGCTCTGCTGCCCTAGTAACCAGATTTGGGAATGGAGAAATGCTGTCGCCTTGTGGCCGTTTCCCACAACAGCAGCTTTAAGCCCAGGGCTAATGGTCACTAAATATTCACACTCATTGCAGGCCTGTAAATGACACCGGCCCCCCCAAAAAAAAAAAAACATTGGGTCGAAAATAGACCAAAAAATTCATAATAGGGCCACCTTCCAAGAAGGCAATTTCAACCGGTCTATTGTACTCACCGTTTGTTTTGGTTGTTTGTTTAACAGAAATTTAAAACGGTGTGGAAAATGCTGAACATTAGGAATAATTAAACACATGCAAATCCAAATTACAAAAACCTATCAGCTCACACCAGTCAGAAGGGCAATCAGCAAAAATTCTGCAAACAATAAATGCTGAAGGGGTTGTGGAGAAACGCCTACCCTTGGTTCAACGTGGAACATGGTAAGAGCCAGTAATGAAAACACAAAGGAGGTGCCTTGAAAAGGTAAATATTGAGCTACCATTCAATCAAGCATACCCACTTCTGGGCCTATCGCCTGAGAGGATGTGAATCAAAAGGTCACAGCCTGGGCTTCACTCGTGGCGCAGTGGTTGAGAGTCCGCCTGCCGATGCAGGCGACACGGGTTCGTGCCCCGGTGCGGGAAGAACCCACATGCTGCGGAGCGGCTAGTCCCATGAGCTATGGCTGCTGGGCCTGCGTGTCGGGAGCCTGTGCTCTGCAACGGGAGGGGCCCTGGCAGTGAGAGGCCCACGTACCGCAAAAAATAAGAATAATAATAAAGAAACAGGCCGGCAATCCTGCACTCCAGCAATATTTACCATAGCCAACACTTGGAAGCAATGAAAATGTCCATCAACAGAGGAATTCACAAAGAAGAAGTGGTCCATGTACACACCGGAATATGACTCCAATAAAAAAATATAAATTCATTTTAAAAAACAAAGATAAGTAAGGAGACATCAGGTTTGGGGGGTTTATCCGGGCACATTTTTCTCTAATTTATAACCGAGGACCAACACTGGCAGGAAGGTCGGATTCCCTAGTTACCAGATTGGGAAGAGCAGAAATGCTGCCGCCCTCTGGCCGTTACCTGCAACAGCAGCTTTAAAACCTGTGTTAAGGGTCACTTCCTATGCACCAGTACTGGAGGGCTGTAAATGAAACCTGCCCTCAAAGTGTCTTGAGGGAAGTAATGGCCAAAATAGTTCAAAATGTCACACATACTTCAAGAAAACAATTTGAAGAGCTAGGCTGTACTCACAGTTTCAAGGAAAAAAGGACATGCCAGAAAGCTCAATTTCAAGGGATTATGAGACGCATGCAAATCCAACCACAAAGAGGTATCAGCTCACACTAGTCAGAATAAACATCAGCAAAAAAACTACAAACAATAAATGCTGAAGGTGTTGTGGAGAAGTGCGTACCCTCACCTTGAAGTGGGACGTAACCTGGTAAGAGCCACTAATGAGAACAGAATGGAGGTGCCATTATAAGGTAAACATTTGGCTACCATAAGATCCAGCAGGCCCACTCCTGGGCCTATAACGTAAGAAGACAGAATTGGAAAGACACAGGCAGGCAAATGTGCATTGCTGCAGTATTACAATAGCCAAGACATGGAAGCAACCAAAAAGTCCATCAACAGATGAGTGGACAAAGAAGAACTGGTACATGTACAGACGGAATATTAGCCAAGGAAAAAAAGGACACAATGTCATTTGCAGCACTGTAGATGAGTCTACAGGTAATCACGCAACATGTAGTAAGTCAGAAAGAGAAAGACACATATTGTATGGTATCACTTATAGGTGTTGCCTAAAAATTGATACCAGTGAAGATATTTCCACAGAGAAGGGCAATCACAGATTCATTAAACAAACTTATGGTTTACCAATGGAAAGGTGTGAGGATTCGATACATTCGGTCATTGGGGTTAAGAGACTCATACAAACACAGGTGAAATATATAATCACCAAAAACCTACGGAATACCAAGAGAAGACTACTCAACATTCTCTCATAACGTACATGGGAAAAGGATCCCAGGAAGAATAGACATAGGTATATGTGTAAAAGAACCACATCTTGCACACCTAGAACAAGCAAAGCATTGTAATCAAACTTGCTGTGATAAAAAATATAAATTCAATTAAAGAAACGAACAAGAAGTAGGGACATAAACTTAAGGGGCTTTTTCCTGGCAAATTCCATTCTAAATTACAACCTAGAACACGACTTCCATTGACGTTCTGTTGCCCTAGTAACCAGATTTAGTAAAGGACAGCTGCTGCCACCTTGTGGCCGTTTCACACAACAGCAGCTTTTAACCCAGTGCTAATGGTCAGTTGATATTCAAAATAATTGCAGGCGTGTAAATGACACCTGCCCTGAAAACAAATCCTGGGGCCGTATATCGACCAAAAAATTCGAAAGACGTCCACATTTCAAAACGACAGTTTCAAGAGGCATATTTTATGCACATTTGTCTTATGATTCTTTTTCTTTCTTTCTTTCTTTCTTTCTTTCGTTAAAAAAACGGGAATGGAAAAAGGCTGAACATCAGGAATTAATAAAGCCATGCAAATCCAGTGTACCAAAACGTTCACCTCACAGCCGTCAGAATGATCATCAGCAAGAAAACTCTACAAAAAATAAGTGCTGAAGGGGTTTTAGAGAACTGCATACCCTTTAGCTGCTGGTGGGATGTAACCTGGTAAGAGCCAGTAGTGAGAACAGAACGGAGGTGCGTTTCAAGGTAAAAATTGAGCTACCATGTGATCTGGTAGGCCCACTGATGGGCCTATCACCTGAGTAGACCAGAATCAAAAAGACACAGCCTGCCAGGCCTTCAATTCAGCAACATGTACCATAGCCAAGACCTGGAGGAAACCAAAATGTCCACCAACAGAAAAATGTACCAAGAAGAAGTCGTCCATGTACACAATGGAATATTAGCCATGAAAAAGCATGGAACAGTGCCGTTGCCACCACTACAGAAGGATCTAGAGATAATCACCCAACTTGAAGAAAGAAACCGAAAGACAGATATCCTATGACATCACTTATACGTGTTACCTAAAACTTGATACCCATGCAATAATTTCCAAGAGAAGGACACGCATAGATTCAGAAAACCAAATTATGTATAACCAAATGGAAAGGTGTAGGGAATGTATGAATTAGGTTATGGGGTTCAACAGACATGTACTAAGGCATATGATATATATATATATATATATATAATCACAAAATACCTATGGAATACAAAGAGAGGTCTACTCAACACTCTATAATAACATACATGGGAAAGGATCCAAAGAGGAATAGACAGATACATTGATAGGATGAACCAGAAACTGTACACCCAGGAGAATCTACATTTTTATCAAATTTGCTCTGATCATTCATAAAAATTAAATTTCAAAAGCAAACAACAATTTAGGAGATATAAGCTCTTGGGGGTTTGCGCTGGCACATTCCACTCTAATTTGCAGCGTTCTAACATGATTTCCAGGAAAGCTCTGTTGCCCCAAATCCCAGAGTTGGAAATGAAGAAATGCTGCCGCCTTGTGGCCGTTTCCCACAAGGGCAGCTTTAAACCCACAGCTAATGGTCACTTAACGTTCACAGGGACTCGGGGCTCTAAAGGACACCTGCCGTCAAAAAATGTCCTGAGGTAGGGAATGGCCAAAAAAATTCAAAACTGGCAAAATTTTCAAGGAGATAGTATGGAGGGGAAAGTTTTACTCACTCTTTTTCAACAATGAGGAAAATGGATAAAAGCTCAACATCAGGAATCATTAGACTCATGAAAATCTAACCTCCAAAACGGTTTCAACTCACACATGTCAACTACCATCAGCAAAAAGTTTACAAACAATAAATGCTGAAGGGGATTTAGAGAACTGTGTACCCTCTAGCTGCTGGTGAGATGTAAAGTGGTAACAGCCAATACTGAGAACAGAAAGGAGCTGCGTTTAAAAGTAAAACTTGAGCCACCATTCCATTCAGCAGGCCCACCGATGAGCCTCTCACCTGAGAAGTCCAGAGTCGAGAAGGCACAGGCTTCAACAGCTGCACTGCAGGAACTTTCACAATAGCCAAGGCACGGAAGCAACCAAAATGTCCATAAAACGAATGAATGGATAAAGAAGAAGTAGTCCATGTACACAATGGAATATTAGCCATGGAAAACAATGAAACACTTCTCTTTGAGGCACCATAGATGAGCCTAGAGATAATCACAGAACATGAGGTAAGTCGGAAAGCAAAAGACATATCTTATGATACCACTTATAGGCGTTATCTAAGAACTGACACAAATGAACATATTTCCACAGAGAAAGACACTCACAGACTTAGAAAACAAACTATGCTTATCTAAAAAGAAAGGTGGGGGGAATGGAAAAATTAAGAGTACACTTACCATACGTGTACAGATACCTATTAAATACGTATATCAAAAAGACCGAACATATAGCAAGGGAGGTCTATGGAACACTCTGCAATAATTTACATGGGAAGTGGATCTGTACGTGAACATGTATATGTAATGTACAAATGAACCAGATTGTGTACACCTAGGACAAACAATATTCTAATCATTACCGCGATAAAAAATTAAAACATGAATTAATGTGACATAAACTTATGGGGGTTTTTCCTGGCACATTCCATTGTAATTTACAACCTAGGAACAGGACTTCCAGAAAGGCTCTGCTGCCCTAGTAACCAGATTTGGGAATGGAGAAATGCTGCCGCCTTGTGGCCGTTTCCCACAACAGCAGCTTTAAGCCCAGGGCTAATGGTCACTAAATATTCACACTCATTGCAGGCCTGTAAATGACACCCGCCCTCAAAAAAGAAACCTGGGGTCGAAAATAGACCGAGAAATTCAAAAGAGGGCCACCTTTCAAGAAGGCAATTTCAACCGGTCTATTGTACTCACCGTTTGTTTTGGTTGTTTGTTTAACAGAAATTTAAAACGGTGTGGAAAATGCTGAACATTAGGAATAATTAAACACATGCAAATCCAAATTACGAAAACCTATCAGCTCACACCAGTCAGAAGGGCAATCAGCAAAAATTCTGCAAATAATAAATGCTGAAGGGGTTGTGGAGAAATGCCTACCCTTGGTTCAACGTGGAACATGGTAAGAGCCAGTAATGAAAACACAAAGGAGGTGCCTTGAAAAGGTAAATATTGAGCTACCATTCAATCAAGCATACCCACTTCTGGGCCTATCGCCTGAGAGGATGTGAATCAAAAGGTCACAGGCTGGGCTTCACTGGTG
Source organism: Mesoplodon bidens (assembly GCF_964165515.1). NCBI lineage: Eukaryota > Metazoa > Chordata > Mammalia > Artiodactyla > Ziphiidae > Mesoplodon > Mesoplodon bidens. The sequence continues at coordinate 78,377,536 of NC_138162.1, read as the reverse complement.
GCGCAGTGGTTGAGAGTCCGCCTGCCGATGCAGGGGACACGGGTTCGTGCCCCGGTCCGGGAAGAACCCACATGCTGCGGAGCGGCTAGTCCCATGAGCTATGGCTGCTGGGCCTGCGTGTCTGGAGCCTGTGCTCTGCAACGGGAGGGGCCACGGCAGTGAGAAGCCCACGTACCACAAAAATTAATAATAATAATAAAGAAACAGGCCGGCAATCCTGCACTCCAGCAATATTTACCATAGCCAACACTTGGAAGCAATGAAAATGTCCATCAACAGAGGAATTCACAAAGAAGAAGTGGTCCACGTACACACCGGAATATGACTCCAATAAAAAAATAAAAATTCATTTTAAAAAACAAAGATAAGTAAGGAGACATCAGGTTTTGGGGGTTTATCCGGGCACATTCCCCTCTAATTTATAACCGAGGACCAACGCTGGCAGGAAGGTCAGATACCCTAGTTACCAGATTGGGAAAAGCAGAAATGCTGCCGCCCTCTGGCCGTTACCTGCAACAGCAGCTTTAAAACCTGTGTTAAGGGTCACTTCCTATGCACCAGTACTGGAGGGCTGTAAATGAAACCTGCCCTCAAAGTGTCTTGAGGGAAGTAATGGCCAAAATAGTTCAAAATGTCACACATACTTCAAGAAAACAATTTGAAGAGCTAGGCTGTACTCACAGTTTCAAGGAAAAAAGGACATGCCAGAAAGCTCAATTTCAAGGGATTATGAGACGCATGCAAATCCAACCACAAAGAGGTATCAGCTCACACTAGTCAGAATAAACATCAGCAAAAAAACTACAAACAATAAATGCTGAAGGTGTTGTGGAGAAGTGCGTACCCTCACCTTGAAGTGGGACGTAACCTGGTAAGAGCCACTAATGAGAACAGAATGGAGGTGCCGTTATAAGGTAAACATTTGGCTACCATAAGATCCAGCAGGCCCACTCCTGGGCCTATAACGTAAGAAGACAGAATTGGAAAGACACAGGCAGGCAAATGTGCATTGCTGCAGTATTACAATAGCCAAGACATGGAAGCAACCAAAAAGTCCATCAACAGATGAGTGGACAAAGAAGAACTGGTACATGTACAGACGGAATATTAGCCAAGGAAAAAAAGGACACAATGTCATTTGCAGCACTGTAGATGAGTCTACAGGTAATCACGCAACATGTAGTAAGTCAGAAAGAGAAAGACACATATTGTATGGTATCACTTATAGGTGTTGCCTAAAAATTGATACCAGTGAAGATATTTCCACAGAGAAGGGCAATCACAGATTCATTAAACAAACTTATGGTTTACCAATGGAAAGGTGTGAGGATTCGATACATTCGGTCATTGGGGTTAAGAGACTCATACAAACACAGGTGAAATATATAATCACCAAAAACCTACGGAATACCAAGAGAAGACTACTCAACATTCTCTCATAACGTACATGGGAAAAGGATCCCAGGAAGAATAGACATAGGTATATGTGTAAAAGAACCACATCTTGCACACCTAGAACAAGCAAAGCATTGTAATCAAACTTGCTGTGATAAAAAATATAAATTCAATTAAAGAAACGAACAAGAAGTAGGGACATAAACTTAAGGGGCTTTTTCCTGGCAAATTCCATTCTAAATTACAACCTAGAACACGACTTCCATTGACGTTCTGTTGCCCTAGTAACCAGATTTAGTAAAGGACAGCTGCTGCCACCTTGTGGCCGTTTCACACAACAGCAGCTTTTAACCCAGTGCTAATGGTCAGTTGATATTCAAAATAATTGCAGGCGTGTAAATGACACCTGCCCTGAAAACAAATCCTGGGGCCGTATATCGACCAAAAAATTCGAAAGACGTCCACATTTCAAAACGACAGTTTCAAGAGGCATATTTTATGCACATTTGTCTTATGATTCTTTTTCTTTCTTTCTTTCTTTCTTTCTTTCTTTCTTTCGTTAAAAAAACGGGAATGGAAAAAGGCTGAACATCAGGAATTAATAAAGCCATGCAAATCCAGTGTACCAAAACGTTCACCTCACAGCCGTCAGAATGATCATCAGCAAGAAAACTCTACAAAAAATAAGTGCTGAAGGGGTTTTAGAGAACTGCATACCCTTTAGCTGCTGGTGGGATGTAACCTGGTAAGAGCCAGTAGTGAGAACAGAACGGAGGTGCGTTTCAAGGTAAAAATTGAGCTACCATGTGATCTGGTAGGCCCACTGATGGGCCTATCACCTGAGTAGACCAGAATCAAAAAGACACAGCCTGCCAGGCCTTCAATTCAGCAACATGTACCATAGCCAAGACCTGGAGGAAACCAAAATGTCCACCAACAGAAAAATGTACCAAGAAGAAGTCGTCCATGTACACAATGGAATATTAGCCATGAAAAAGCATGGAACAGTGCCGTTGCCACCACTACAGAAGGATCTAGAGATAATCACCCAACTTGAAGAAAGAAACCGAAAGACAGATATCCTATGACATCACTTATACGTGTTACCTAAAACTTGATACCCATGCAATAATTTCCAAGAGAAGGACACGCATAGATTCAGAAAACCAAATTATGTATAACCAAATGGAAAGGTGTAGGGAATGTATGAATTAGGTTATGGGGTTCAACAGACATGTACTAAGGCATATGATATATATATATATATATATATATAATCACAAAATACCTATGGAATACAAAGAGAGGTCTACTCAACACTCTATAATAACATACATGGGAAAGGATCCAAAGAGGAATAGACAGATACATTGATAGGATGAACCAGAAACTGTACACCCAGGAGAATCTACATTTTTATCAAATTTGCTCTGATCATTCATAAAAATTAAATTTCAAAAGCAAACAACAATTTAGGAGATATAAGCTCTTGGGGGTTTGCGCTGGCACATTCCACTCTAATTTGCAGCGTTCTAACATGATTTCCAGGAAAGCTCTGTTGCCCCAAATCCCAGAGTTGGAAATGAAGAAATGCTGCCGCCTTGTGGCCGTTTCCCACAAGGGCAGCTTTAAACCCACAGCTAATGGTCACTTAACGTTCACAGGGACTCGGGGCTCTAAAGGACACCTGCCGTCAAAAAATGTCCTGAGGTAGGGAATGGCCAAAAAAATTCAAAACTGGCAAAATTTTCAAGGAGATAGTATGGAGGGGAAAGTTTTACTCACTCTTTTTCAACAATGAGGAAAATGGATAAAAGCTCAACATCAGGAATCATTAGACTCATGAAAATCTAACCTCCAAAACGGTTTCAACTCACACATGTCAACTACCATCAGCAAAAAGTTTACAAACAATAAATGCTGAAGGGGATTTAGAGAACTGTGTACCCTCTAGCTGCTGGTGAGATGTAAAGTGGTAACAGCCAATACTGAGAACAGAAAGGAGCTGCGTTTAAAAGTAAAACTTGAGCCACCATTCCATTCAGCAGGCCCACCGATGAGCCTCTCACCTGAGAAGTCCAGAGTCGAGAAGGCACAGGCTTCAACAGCTGCACTGCAGGAACTTTCACAATAGCCAAGGCACGGAAGCAACCAAAATGTCCATAAAACGAATGAATGGATAAAGAAGAAGTAGTCCATGTACACAATGGAATATTAGCCATGGAAAACAATGAAACACTTCTCTTTGAGGCACCATAGATGAGCCTAGAGATAATCACAGAACATGAGGTAAGTCGGAAAGCAAAAGACATATCTTATGATACCACTTATAGGCGTTATCTAAGAACTGACACAAATGAACATATTTCCACAGAGAAAGACACTCACAGACTTAGAAAACAAACTATGCTTATCTAAAAAGAAAGGTGGGGGGAATGGAAAAATTAAGAGTACACTTACCATACGTGTACAGATACCTATTAAATACGTATATCAAAAAGACCGAACATATAGCAAGGGAGGTCTATGGAACACTCTGCAATAATTTACATGGGAAGTGGATCTGTACGTGAACATGTATATGTAATGTACAAATGAACCAGATTGTGTACACCTAGGACAAACAATATTCTAATCATTACCCCGATAAAAAATTAAAACATGAATTAATGTGACATAAACTTATGGGGGTTTTTCCTGGCACATTCCATTGTAATTTACAACCTAGGAACAGGACTTCCAGAAAGGCTCTGCTGCCCTAGTAACCAGATTTGGGAATGGAGAAATGCTGCCGCCTTGTGGCCGTTTCCCACAACAGCAGCTTTAAGCCCAGGGCTAATGGTCACTAAATATTCACACTCATTGCAGGCCTGTAAATGACACCCGCCCTCAAAAAAAAAACCTGGGGTCGAAAATAGACCGAGAAATTCAAAAGAGGGCCACCTTCCAAGAAGGCAATTTCAACCGGTCTATTGTACTCACCGTTTGTTTTGGTTGTTTGTTTAACAGAAATTTAAAACGGTGTGGAAAATGCTGAACATTAGGAATAATTAAACACATGCAAATCCAAATTACAAAAACCTATCAGCTCACACCAGTCAGAAGGGCAATCAGCAAAAATTCTGCAAACAATAAATGCTGAAGGGGTTGTGGAGAAATGCCTACCCTTGGTTCAACGTGGAACATGGTAAGAGCCAGTAATGAAAACACAAAGGAGGTGCCTTGAAAAGGTAAATATTGAGCTACCATTCAATCAAGCATACCCACTTCTGGGCCTATCGCCTGAGAGGATGTGAATCAAAAGGTCACAGGCTGGGCTTCACTGGTGGCGCAGTGGTTGAGAGTCCGCCTGCCGATGCAGGCGACACGGGTTCGTGCCCCGGTCCGGGAAGAACCCACATGCTGCGGAGCGGCTAGTCCCATGAGCTATGGCTGCTGGGCCTGCGTGTCTGGAGCCTGTGCTCTGCAACGGGAGGGGCCACGGCAGTGAGAAGCCCACGTACCACAAAAATTAATAATAATAATAAAGAAACAGGCCGGCAATCCTGCACTCCAGCAATATTTACCATAGCCAACACTTGGAAGCAATGAAAATGTCCATCAACAGAGGAATTCACAAAGAAGAAGTGGTCCACGTACACAGCAGAATATGACTCCAATAAAAAAATAAAAATTCATTTTAAAAAACAAAGATAAGTAAGGAGACATCAGGTTTTGGGGGTTTATCCGGGCACATTCCCCTCTAATTTATAACCGAGGACCAACGCTGGCAGGAAGGTCAGATACCCTAGTTACCAGATTGGGAAAAGCAGAAATGCTGCCGCCCTCTGGCCGTTACCTGCAACAGCAGCTTTAAAACCTGTGTTAAGGGTCACTTCCTATGCACCAGTACTGGAGGGCTGTAAATGAAACCTGCCCTCAAAGTGTCTTGAGGGAAGTAATGGCCAAAATAGTTCAAAATGTCACACATACTTCAAGAAAACAATTTGAAGAGCTAGGCTGTATTCACAGTTTCAAGGAAAAAAGGACATGCCAGAAAGCTCAATTTCAAGGGATTATGAGACGCATGCAAATCCAACCACAAAGAGGTATCAGCTCACACTAGTCAGAATAAACATCAGCAAAAAAACTACAAACAATAAATGCTGAAGGTGTTGTGGAGAAGTGCGTACCCTCACCTTGAAGTGGGACGTAACCTGGTAAGAGCCACTAATGAGAACAGAATGGAGGTGCCATTATAAGGTAAACATTTGGCTACCATAAGATCCAGCAGGCCCACTCCTGGGCCTATAACGTAAGAAGACAGAATTGGAAAGACACAGGCAGGCAAATGTGCATTGCTGCAGTATTACAATAGCCAAGACATGGAAGCAACCAAAAAGTCCATCAACAGATGAGTGGACAAAGAAGAACTGGTACATGTACAGACGGAATATTAGCCAAGGAAAAAAAGGACACAATGTCATTTGCAGCACTGTAGATGAGTCTACAGGTAATCACGCAACATGTAGTAAGTCAGAAAGAGAAAGACACATATTGTATGGTATCACTTATAGGTGTTGCCTAAAAATTGATACCAGTGAAGATATTTCCACAGAGAAGGGCAATCACAGATTCATTAAACAAACTTATGGTTTACCAATGGAAAGGTGTGAGGATTCGATACATTCGGTCATTGGGGTTAAGAGACTCATACAAACACAGGTGAAATATATAATCACCAAAAACCTACGGAATACCAAGAGAAGACTACTCAACATTCTCTCATAACGTACATGGGAAAAGGATCCCAGGAAGAATAGACATAGGTATATGTGTAAAAGAACCACATCTTGCACACCTAGAACAAGCAAAGCATTGTAATCAAACTTGCTGTGATAAAAAATATAAATTCAATTAAAGAAACGAACAAGAAGTAGGGACATAAACTTAAGGGGCTTTTTCCTGGCAAATTCCATTCTAAATTACAACCTAGAACACGACTTCCATTGACGTTCTGTTGCCCTAGTAACCAGATTTAGTAAAGGACAGCTGCTGCCACCTTGTGGCCGTTTCACACAACAGCAGCTTTTAACCCAGTGCTAATGGTCAGTTGATATTCAAAATAATTGCAGGCGTGTAAATGACACCTGCCCTGAAAACAAATCCTGGGGCCGTATATCGACCAAAAAATTCGAAAGACGTCCACATTTCAAAACGACAGTTTCAAGAGGCATATTTTATGCACATTTGTCTTATGATTCTTTTTCTTTCTTTCTTTCTTTCTTTCTTTCGTTAAAAAAACGGGAATGGAAAAAGGCTGAACATCAGGAATTAATAAAGCCATGCAAATCCAGTGTACCAAAACGTTCACCTCACAGCCGTCAGAATGATCATCAGCAAGAAAACTCTACAAAAAATAAGTGCTGAAGGGGTTTTAGAGAACTGCATACCCTTTAGCTGCTGGTGGGATGTAACCTGATAAGAGCCAGTAGTGAGAACAGAACGGAGGTGCGTTTCAAGGTAAAAATTGAGCTACCATGTGATCTGGTAGGCCCACTGATGGGCCTATCACCTGAGTAAACCAGAATCAAAAAGACACAGCCTGCCAGGCCTTCAATTCAGCAACATGTACCATAGCCAAGACCTGGAGGAAACCAAAATGTCCACCAACAGAAAAATGTACCAAGAAGAAGTCGTCCATGTACACAATGGAATATTAGTCATGAAAAAGCATGGAACAGTGCCGTTGCCACCACTACAGAAGGATCTAGAGATAATCACCCAACTTGAAGAAAGAAACCGAAAGACAGATATCCTATGACATCACTTATACGTGTTACCTAAAACTTGATACCCATGCAATAATTTCCAAGAGAAGGACACGCATAGACTCAGAAAACCAAATTATGTATAACCAAATGGAAAGGTGTAGGGAATGTATGAATTAGGTTATGGGGTTCAACAGACATGTACTAATGCATATGATATATATATATATAATCACAAAATACCTATGGAATACAAAGAGAGGTCTACTCAACACTCTATAATAACATACATGGGAAAGGATCCAAAGAGGAATAGACAGATACATTGATAGGATGAACCAGAAACTGTACACCCAGGAGAATCTACATTTTTATCAAATTTGCTCTGATCATTCATAAAAATTAAATTTCAAAAGCAAACAACAATTTAGGAGATATAAGCTCTTGGGGGTTTGCGCTGGCACATTCCACTCTAATTTGCAGCGTTCTAACATGATTTCCAGGAAAGCTCTGTTGCCCCAAATCCCAGAGTTGGAAATGAAGAAATGCTGCCGCCTTGTGGCCGTTTCCCGCAAGGGCGGCTTTAAACCCACAGCTAATGGTCACTTAACGTTCACAAGGACTCGGGGCTGTAAAGGACACCTGCCGTCAAAATGTGTCCTGAGGTAGGGAATGGCCAAAAAAATTCAAAACTGGCAAAATTTTCAAGGAGATAGTATGGAGGGGAAAGTTTTACTCACTCTTTTTCAACAATGAGGAAAATGGATAAAAGCTCAACATCAGGAATCATTAGACTCATGAAAATCTAACCTCCAAAACGGTTTCAACTCACACATGTCAACTACCATCAGCAAAAAGTTTACAAACAATAAATGCTGAAGGGGATTTAGAGAACTGTGTACCCTCTAGCTGCTGGTGAGATGTAAAGTGGTAACAGCCAATACTGAGAACAGAAAGGAGCTGCGTTTAAAAGTAAAACTTGAGCCACCATTCCATTCAGCAGGCCCACCGATGAGCCTCTCACCTGAGAAGTCCAGAGTCGAGAAGGCACAGGCTTCAACAGCTGCACTGCAGGAACTTTCACAATAGCCAAGGCACGGAAGCAACCAAAATGTCCATAAAACAAATGAATGGATAAAGAAGAAGTAGTCCATGTACACAATGGAATATTAGCCATGGAAAACAATGAAACACTTCTCTTTGAGGCACCATAGATGAGCCTAGAGATAATCACAGAACATGAGGTAAGTCGGAAAGCAAAAGACATATCTTATGATACCACTTATAGGCGTTATCTAAGAACTGACACAAATGAACATATTTCCACAGAGAAAGACACTCACAGACTTAGAAAACAAACTATGCTTATCTAAAAAGAAAGGTGGGGGGAATGGAAAAATTAAGAGTACACTTACCATACGTGTACAGATACCTATTAAATACGTATATCAAAAAGACCGAACATATAGCAAGGGAGGTCTATGGAACACTCTGCAATAATTTACATGGGAAGTGGATCTGTACGTGAACATGTATATGTAATGTACAAATGAACCAGATTGTGTACACCTAGGACAAACAATATTCTAATCATTACCGCGATAAAAAATTAAAACATGAATTAATGTGACATAAACTTATGGGGGTTTTTCCTGGCACATTCCATTGTAATTTACAACCTAGGAACAGGACTTCCAGAAAGGCTCTGCTGCCCTAGTAACCAGATTTGGGAATGGAGAAATGCTGCCGCCTTGTGGCCGTTTCCCACAACAGCAGCTTTAAGCCAAGGGCTAATGGTCACTAAATATTCACACTCATTGCAGGCCTGTAAATGACACCCGCCCTCAAAAAAGAAACCTGGGGTCGAAAATAGACCGAGAAATTCAAAAGAGGGCCACCTTTCAAGAAGGCAATTTCAACCGGTCTATTGTACTCACCGTTTGTTTTGGTTGTTTGTTTAACAGAAATTTAAAACGGTGTGGAAAATGCTGAACATTAGGAATAATTAAACACATGCAAATCCAAATTACGAAAACCTATCAGCTCACACCAGTCAGAAGGGCAATCAGCAAAAATTCTGCAAATAATAAATGCTGAAGGGGTTGTGGAGAAATGCCTACCCTTGGTTCAACGTGGAACATGGTAAGAGCCAGTAATGAAAACACAAAGGAGGTGCCTTGAAAAGGTAAATATTGAGCTACCATTCAATCAAGCATACCCACTTCTGGGCCTATCGCCTGAGAGGATGTGAATCAAAAGGTCACAGGCTGGGCTTCACTGGTGGCGCAGTGGTTGAGAGTCCGCCTGCCGATGCAGGCGACACGGGTTCGTGCCCCGGTCCGGGAAGAACCCACATGCTGCGGAGCGGCTAGTCCCATGAGCTGCTGGGCCTGCGTGTCTGGAGCCTGTGCTCTGCAACGGGAGGGGCCACGGCAGTGAGAAGCCCACGTACCACAAAAATTAATAATAATAATAAAGAAACAGGCCGGCAATCCTGCACTCCAGCAATATTTACCATAGCCAACACTTGGAAGCAATGAAAATGTCCATCAACAGAGGAATTCACAAAGAAGAAGTGGTCCACGTACACAGCAGAATATGACTCCAATAAAAAAATAAAAATTCATTTTAAAAAACAAAGATAAGTAAGGAGACATCAGGTTTTGGGGGTTTATCCGGGCACATTCCCCTCTAATTTATAACCGAGGACCAACGCTGGCAGGAAGGTCAGATACCCTAGTTACCAGATTGGGAAAAGCAGAAATGCTGCCGCCCTCTGGCCGTTACCTGCAACAGCAGCTTTAAAACCTGTGTTAAGGGTCACTTCCTATGCACCAGTACTGGAGGGCTGTAAATGAAACCTGCCCTCAAAGTGTCTTGAGGGAAGTAATGGCCAAAATAGTTCAAAATGTCACACATACTTCAAGAAAACAATTTGAAGAGCTAGGCTGTACTCACAGTTTCAAGGAAAAAAGGACATGCCAGAAAGCTCAATTTCAAGGGATTATGAGACGCATGCAAATCCAACCACAAAGAGGTATCAGCTCACACTAGTCAGAATAAACATCAGCAAAAAAACTACAAACAATAAATGCTGAAGGTGTTGTGGAGAAGTGCGTACCCTCACCTTGAAGTGGGACGTAACCTGGTAAGAGCCACTAATGAGAACAGAATGGAGGTGCCATTATAAGGTAAACATTTGGCTACCATAAGATCCAGCAGGCCCACTCCTGGGCCTATAACGTAAGAAGACAGAATTGGAAAGACACAGGCAGGCAAATGTGCATTGCTGCAGTATTACAATAGCCAAGACATGGAAGCAACCAAAAAGTCCATCAACAGATGAGTGGACAAAGAAGAACTGGTACATGTACAGACGGAATATTAGCCAAGGAAAAAAAGGACACAATGTCATTTGCAGCACTGTAGATGAGTCTACAGGTAATCACGCAACATGTAGTAAGTCAGAAAGAGAAAGACACATATTGTATGGTATCACTTATAGGTGTTGCCTAAAAATTGATACCAGTGAAGATATTTCCACAGAGAAGGGCAATCACAGATTCATTAAACAAACTTATGGTTTACCAATGGAAAGGTGTGAGGATTCGATACATTCGGTCATTGGGGTTAAGAGACTCATACAAACACAGGTGAAATATATAATCACCAAAAACCTACGGAATACCAAGAGAAGACTACTCAACATTCTCTCATAACGTACATGGGAAAAGGATCCCAGGAAGAATAGACATAGGTATATGTGTAAAAGAACCACATCTTGCACACCTAGAACAAGCAAAGCATTGTAATCAAACTTGCTGTGATAAAAAATATAAATTCAATTAAAGAAACGAACAAGAAGTAGGGACATAAACTTAAGGGGCTTTTTCCTGGCAAATTCCATTCTAAATTACAACCTAGAACACGACTTCCATTGACGTTCTGTTGCCCTAGTAACCAGATTTAGTAAAGGACAGCTGCTGCCACCTTGTGGCCGTTTCACACAACAGCAGCTTTTAACCCAGTGCTAATGGTCAGTTGATATTCAAAATAATTGCAGGCGTGTAAATGACACCTGCCCTGAAAACAAATCCTGGGGCCGTATATCGACCAAAAAATTCGAAAGACGTCCACATTTCAAAACGACAGTTTCAAGAGGCATATTTTATGCACATTTGTCTTATGATTCTTTTTCTTTCTTTCTTTCTTTCTTTCTTTCGTTAAAAAAACGGGAATGGAAAAAGGCTGAACATCAGGAATTAATAAAGCCATGCAAATCCAGTGTACCAAAACGTTCACCTCACAGCCGTCAGAATGATCATCAGCAAGAAAACTCTACAAAAAATAAGTGCTGAAGGGGTTTTAGAGAACTGCATACCCTTTAGCTGCTGGTGGGATGTAACCTGGTAAGAGCCAGTAGTGAGAACAGAACGGAGGTGCGTTTCAAGGTAAAAATTGAGCTACCATGTGATCTGGTAGGCCCACTGATGGGCCTATCACCTGAGTAGACCAGAATCAAAAAGACACAGCCTGCCAGGCCTTCAATTCAGCAACATGTACCATAGCCAAGACCTGGAGGAAACCAAAATGTCCACCAACAGAAAAATGTACCAAGAAGAAGTCGTCCATGTACACAATGGAATATTAGCCATGAAAAAGCATGGAACAGTGCCGTTGCCACCACTACAGAAGGATCTAGAGATAATCACCCAACTTGAAGAAAGAAACCGAAAGACAGATATCCTATGACATCACTTATACGTGTTACCTAAAACTTGATACCCATGCAATAATTTCCAAGAGAAGGACACGCATAGATTCAGAAAACCAAATTATGTATAACCAAATGGAAAGGTGTAGGGAATGTATGAATTAGGTTATGGGGTTCAACAGACATGTACTAAGGCATATGATATATATATATATATATATAATCACAAAATACCTATGGAATACAAAGAGAGGTCTACTCAACACTCTATAATAACATACATGGGAAAGGATCCAAAGAGGAATAGACAGATACATTGATAGGATGAACCAGAAACTGTACACCCAGGAGAATCTACATTTTTATCAAATTTGCTCTGATCATTCATAAAAATTAAATTTCAAAAGCAAACAACAATTTAGGAGATATAAGCTCTTGGGGGTTTGCGCTGGCACATTCCACTCTAATTTGCAGCGTTCTAACATGATTTCCAGGAAAGCTCTGTTGCCCCAAATCCCAGAGTTGGAAATGAAGAAATGCTGCCGCCTTGTGGCCGTTTCCCACAAGGGCAGCTTTAAACCCACAGCTAATGGTCACTTAACGTTCACAGGGACTCGGGGCTCTAAAGGACACCTGCCGTCAAAAAATGTCCTGAGGTAGGGAATGGCCAAAAAAATTCAAAACTGGCAAAATTTTCAAGGAGATAGTATGGAGGGGAAAGTTTTACTCACTCTTTTTCAACAATGAGGAAAATGGATAAAAGCTCAACATCAGGAATCATTAGACTCATGAAAATCTAACCTCCAAAACGGTTTCAACTCACACATGTCAACTACCATCAGCAAAAAGTTTACAAACAATAAATGCTGAAGGGGATTTAGAGAACTGTGTACCCTCTAGCTGCTGGTGAGATGTAAAGTGGTAACAGCCAATACTGAGAACAGAAAGGAGCTGCGTTTAAAAGTAAAACTTGAGCCACCATTCCATTCAGCAGGCCCACCGATGAGCCTCTCACCTGAGAAGTCCAGAGTCGAGAAGGCACAGGCTTCAACAGCTGCACTGCAGGAACTTTCACAATAGCCAAGGCACGGAAGCAACCAAAATGTCCATAAAACGAATGAATGGATAAAGAAGAAGTAGTCCATGTACACAATGGAATATTAGCCATGGAAAACAATGAAACACTTCTCTTTGAGGCACCATAGATGAGCCTAGAGATAATCACAGAACATGAGGTAAGTCGGAAAGCAAAAGACATATCTTATGATACCACTTATAGGCGTTATCTAAGAACTGACACAAATGAACATATTTCCACAGAGAAAGACACTCACAGACTTAGAAAACAAACTATGCTTATCTAAAAAGAAAGGTGGGGGGAATGGAAAAATTAAGAGTACACTTACCATACGTGTACAGATACCTATTAAATACGTATATCAAAAAGACCGAACATATAGCAAGGGAGGTCTATGGAACACTCTGCAATAATTTACATGGGAAGTGGATCTGTACGTGAACATGTATATGTAATGTACAAATGAACCAGATTGTGTACACCTAGGACAAACAATATTCTAATCATTACCGCGATAAAAAATTAAAACATGAATTAATGTGACATAAACTTATGGGGGTTTTTCCTGGCACATTCCATTGTAATTTACAACCTAGGAACAGGACTTCCAGAAAGGCTCTGCTGCCCTAGTAACCAGATTTGGGAATGGAGAAATGCTGCCGCCTTGTGGCCGTTTCCCACAACAGCAGCTTTAAGCCCAGGGCTAATGGTCACTAAATATTCACACTCATTGCAGGCCTGTAAATGACACCCGCCCTCAAAAAAGAAACCTGGGGTCGAAAATAGACCGAGAAATTCAAAAGAGGGCCACCTTTCAAGAAGGCAATTTCAACCGGTCTATTGTACTCACCGTTTGTTTTGGTTGTTTGTTTAACAGAAATTTAAAACGGTGTGGAAAATGCTGAACATTAGGAATAATTAAACACATGCAAATCCAAATTACGAAAACCTATCAGCTCACACCAGTCAGAAGGGCAATCAGCAAAAATTCTGCAAATAATAAATGCTGAAGGGGTTGTGGAGAAATGCCTACCCTTGGTTCAACGTGGAACATGGTAAGAGCCAGTAATGAAAACACAAAGGAGGTGCCTTGAAAAGGTAAATATTGAGCTACCATTCAATCAAGCATACCCACTTCTGGGCCTATCGCCTGAGAGGATGTGAATCAAAAGGTCACAGGCTGGGCTTCACTGGTGGCGCAGTGGTTGAGAGTCCGCCTGCCGATGCAGGGGACACGGGTTCGTGCCCCGGTCCGGGAAGAACCCACATGCTGCGGAGCGGCTAGTCCCATGAGCTATGGCTGCTGGGCCTGCGTGTCTGGAGCCTGTGCTCTGCAACGGGAGGGGCCACGGCAGTGAGAAGCCCACGTACCACAAAAATTAATAATAATAATAAAGAAACAGGCCGGCAATCCTGCACTCCAGCAATATTTACCATAGCCAACACTTGGAAGCAATGAAAATGTCCATCAACAGAGGAATTCACAAAGAAGAAGTGGTCCACGTACACAGCAGAATATGACTCCAATAAAAAAATAAAAATTCATTTTAAAAAACAAAGATAAGTAAGGAGACATCAGGTTTTGGGGGTTTATCCGGGCACATTCCCCTCTAATTTATAACCGAGGACCAACGCTGGCAGGAAGGTCAGATACCCTAGTTACCAGATTGGGAAAAGCAGAAATGCTGCCGCCCTCTGGCCGTTACCTGCAACAGCAGCTTTAAAACCTGTGTTAAGGGTCACTTCCTATGCACCAGTACTGGAGGGCTGTAAATGAAACCTGCCCTCAAAGTGTCTTGAGGGAAGTAATGGCCAAAATAGTTCAAAATGTCACACATACTTCAAGAAAACAATTTGAAGAGCTAGGCTGTACTCACAGTTTCAAGGAAAAAAGGACATGCCAGAAAGCTCAATTTCAAGGGATTATGAGACGCATGCAAATCCAACCACAAAGAGGTATCAGCTCACACTAGTCAGAATAAACATCAGCAAAAAAACTACAAACAATAAATGCTGAAGGTGTTGTGGAGAAGTGCGTACCCTCACCTTGAAGTGGGACGTAACCTGGTAAGAGCCACTAATGAGAACAGAATGGAGGTGCCATTATAAGGTAAACATTTGGCTACCATAAGATCCAGCAGGCCCACTCCTGGGCCTATAACGTAAGAAGACAGAATTGGAAAGACACAGGCAGGCAAATGTGCATTGCTGCAGTATTACAATAGCCAAGACATGGAAGCAACCAAAAAGTCCATCAACAGATGAGTGGACAAAGAAGAACTGGTACATGTACAGACGGAATATTAGCCAAGGAAAAAAAGGACACAATGTCATTTGCAGCACTGTAGATGAGTCTACAGGTAATCACGCAACATGTAGTAAGTCAGAAAGAGAAAGACACATATTGTATGGTATCACTTATAGGTGTTGCCTAAAAATTGATACCAGTGAAGATATTTCCACAGAGAAGGGCAATCACAGATTCATTAAACAAACTTATGGTTTACCAATGGAAAGGTGTGAGGATTCGATACATTCGGTCATTGGGGTTAAGAGACTCATACAAACACAGGTGAAATATATAATCACCAAAAACCTACGGAATACCAAGAGAAGACTACTCAACATTCTCTCATAACGTACATGGGAAAAGGATCCCAGGAAGAATAGACATAGGTATATGTGTAAAAGAACCACATCTTGCACACCTAGAACAAGCAAAGCATTGTAATCAAACTTGCTGTGATAAAAAATATAAATTCAATTAAAGAAACGAACAAGAAGTAGGGACATAAACTTAAGGGGCTTTTTCCTGGCAAATTCCATTCTAAATTACAACCTAGAACACGACTTCCATTGACGTTCTGTTGCCCTAGTAACCAGATTTAGTAAAGGACAGCTGCTGCCACCTTGTGGCCGTTTCACACAACAGCAGCTTTTAACCCAGTGCTAATGGTCAGTTGATATTCAAAATAATTGCAGGCGTGTAAATGACACCTGCCCTGAAAACAAATCCTGGGGCCGTATATCGACCAAAAAATTCGAAAGACGTCCACATTTCAAAACGACAGTTTCAAGAGGCATATTTTATGCACATTTGTCTTATGATTCTTTTTCTTTCTTTCTTTCTTTCTTTCTTTCGTTAAAAAAACGGGAATGGAAAAAGGCTGAACATCAGGAATTAATAAAGCCATGCAAATCCAGTGTACCAAAACGTTCACCTCACAGCCGTCAGAATGATCATCAGCAAGAAAACTCTACAAAAAATAAGTGCTGAAGGGGTTTTAGAGAACTGCATACCCTTTAGCTGCTGGTGGGATGTAACCTGGTAAGAGCCAGTAGTGAGAACAGAACGGAGGTGCGTTTCAAGGTAAAAATTGAGCTACCATGTGATCTGGTAGGCCCACTGATGGGCCTATCACCTGAGTAGACCAGAATCAAAAAGACACAGCCTGCCAGGCCTTCAATTCAGCAACATGTACCATAGCCAAGACCTGGAGGAAACCAAAATGTCCACCAACAGAAAAATGTACCAAGAAGAAGTCGTCCATGTACACAATGGAATATTAGCCATGAAAAAGCATGGAACAGTGCCGTTGCCACCACTACAGAAGGATCTAGAGATAATCACCCAACTTGAAGAAAGAAACCGAAAGACAGATATCCTATGACATCACTTATACGTGTTACCTAAAACTTGATACCCATGCAATAATTTCCAAGAGAAGGACACGCATAGACTCAGAAAACCAAATTATGTATAACCAAATGGAAAGGTGTAGGGAATGTATGAATTAGGTTATGGGGTTCAACAGACATGTACTAATGCATATGATATATATATATATAATCACAAAATACCTATGGAATACAAAGAGAGGTCTACTCAACACTCTATAATAACATACATGGGAAAGGATCCAAAGAGGAATAGACAGATACATTGATAGGATGAACCAGAAACTGTACACCCAGGAGAATCTACATTTTTATCAAATTTGCTCTGATCATTCATAAAAATTAAATTTCAAAAGCAAACAACAATTTAGGAGATATAAGCTCTTGGGGGTTTGCGCTGGCACATTCCACTCTAATTTGCAGCGTTCTAACATGATTTCCAGGAAAGCTCTGTTGCCCCAAATCCCAGAGTTGGAAATGAAGAAATGCTGCCGCCTTGTGGCCGTTTCCCGCAAGGGCGGCTTTAAACCCACAGCTAATGGTCACTTAACGTTCACAAGGACTCGGGGCTGTAAAGGACACCTGCCGTCAAAATGTGTCCTGAGGTAGGGAATGGCCAAAAAAATTCAAAACTGGCAAAATTTTCAAGGAGATAGTATGGAGGGGAAAGTTTTACTCACTCTTTTTCAACAATGAGGAAAATGGATAAAAGCTCAACATCAGGAATCATTAGACTCATGAAAATCTAACCTCCAAAACGGTTTCAACTCACACATGTCAACTACCATCAGCAAAAAGTTTACAAACAATAAATGCTGAAGGGGATTTAGAGAACTGTGTACCCTCTAGCTGCTGGTGAGATGTAAAGTGGTAACAGCCAATACTGAGAACAGAAAGGAGCTGCGTTTAAAAGTAAAACTTGAGCCACCATTCCATTCAGCAGGCCCACCGATGAGCCTCTCACCTGAGAAGTCCAGA
Organism: Mesoplodon bidens; assembly: GCF_964165515.1. Lineage (NCBI taxonomy): Eukaryota > Metazoa > Chordata > Mammalia > Artiodactyla > Ziphiidae > Mesoplodon > Mesoplodon bidens. The sequence goes on along the minus strand of NC_138162.1, from coordinate 78,359,943 downwards.
GTCGAGAAGGCACAGGCTTCAACAGCTGCACTGCAGGAACTTTCACAATAGCCAAGGCACGGAAGCAACCAAAATGTCCATAAAACAAATGAATGGATAAAGAAGAAGTAGTCCATGTACACAATGGAATATTAGCCATGGAAAACAATGAAACACTTCTCTTTGAGGCACCATAGATGAGCCTAGAGATAATCACAGAACATGAGGTAAGTCGGAAAGCAAAAGACATATCTTATGATACCACTTATAGGCGTTATCTAAGAACTGACACAAATGAACATATTTCCACAGAGAAAGACACTCACAGACTTAGAAAACAAACTATGCTTATCTAAAAAGAAAGGTGGGGGGAATGGAAAAATTAAGAGTACACTTACCATACGTGTACAGATACCTATTAAATACGTATATCAAAAAGACCGAACATATAGCAAGGGAGGTCTATGGAACACTCTGCAATAATTTACATGGGAAGTGGATCTGTACGTGAACATGTATATGTAATGTACAAATGAACCAGATTGTGTACACCTAGGACAAACAATATTCTAATCATTACCGCGATAAAAAATTAAAACATGAATTAATGTGACATAAACTTATGGGGGTTTTTCCTGGCACATTCCATTGTAATTTACAACCTAGGAACAGGACTTCCAGAAAGGCTCTGCTGCCCTAGTAACCAGATTTGGGAATGGAGAAATGCTGCCGCCTTGTGGCCGTTTCCCACAACAGCAGCTTTAAGCCAAGGGCTAATGGTCACTAAATATTCACACTCATTGCAGGCCTGTAAATGACACCCGCCCTCAAAAAAGAAACCTGGGGTCGAAAATAGACCGAGAAATTCAAAAGAGGGCCACCTTTCAAGAAGGCAATTTCAACCGGTCTATTGTACTCACCGTTTGTTTTGGTTGTTTGTTTAACAGAAATTTAAAACGGTGTGGAAAATGCTGAACATTAGGAATAATTAAACACATGCAAATCCAAATTACGAAAACCTATCAGCTCACACCAGTCAGAAGGGCAATCAGCAAAAATTCTGCAAATAATAAATGCTGAAGGGGTTGTGGAGAAATGCCTACCCTTGGTTCAACGTGGAACATGGTAAGAGCCAGTAATGAAAACACAAAGGAGGTGCCTTGAAAAGGTAAATATTGAGCTACCATTCAATCAAGCATACCCACTTCTGGGCCTATCGCCTGAGAGGATGTGAATCAAAAGGTCACAGGCTGGGCTTCACTGGTGGCGCAGTGGTTGAGAGTCCGCCTGCCGATGCAGGGGACACGGGTTCGTGCCCCGGTCCGGGAAGAACCCACATGCTGCGGAGCGGCTAGTCCCATGAGCTATGGCTGCTGGGCCTGCGTGTCTGGAGCCTGTGCTCTGCAACGGGAGGGGCCACGGCAGTGAGAAGCCCACGTACCACAAAAATTAATAATAATAATAAAGAAACAGGCCGGCAATCCTGCACTCCAGCAATATTTACCATAGCCAACACTTGGAAGCAATGAAAATGTCCATCAACAGAGGAATTCACAAAGAAGAAGTGGTCCACGTACACAGCAGAATATGACTCCAATAAAAAAATAAAAATTCATTTTAAAAAACAAAGATAAGTAAGGAGACATCAGGTTTTGGGGGTTTATCCGGGCACATTCCCCTCTAATTTATAACCGAGGACCAACGCTGGCAGGAAGGTCAGATACCCTAGTTACCAGATTGGGAAAAGCAGAAATGCTGCCGCCCTCTGGCCGTTACCTGCAACAGCAGCTTTAAAACCTGTGTTAAGGGTCACTTCCTATGCACCAGTACTGGAGGGCTGTAAATGAAACCTGCCCTCAAAGTGTCTTGAGGGAAGTAATGGCCAAAATAGTTCAAAATGTCACACATACTTCAAGAAAACAATTTGAAGAGCTAGGCTGTACTCACAGTTTCAAGGAAAAAAGGACATGCCAGAAAGCTCAATTTCAAGGGATTATGAGACGCATGCAAATCCAACCACAAAGAGGTATCAGCTCACACTAGTCAGAATAAACATCAGCAAAAAAACTACAAACAATAAATGCTGAAGGTGTTGTGGAGAAGTGCGTACCCTCACCTTGAAGTGGGACGTAACCTGGTAAGAGCCACTAATGAGAACAGAATGGAGGTGCCGTTATAAGGTAAACATTTGGCTACCATAAGATCCAGCAGGCCCACTCCTGGGCCTATAACGTAAGAAGACAGAATTGGAAAGACACAGGCAGGCAAATGTGCATTGCTGCAGTATTACAATAGCCAAGACATGGAAGCAACCAAAAAGTCCATCAACAGATGAGTGGACAAAGAAGAACTGGTACATGTACAGACGGAATATTAGCCAAGGAAAAAAAGGACACAATGTCATTTGCAGCACTGTAGATGAGTCTACAGGTAATCACGCAACATGTAGTAAGTCAGAAAGAGAAAGACACATATTGTATGGTATCACTTATAGGTGTTGCCTAAAAATTGATACCAGTGAAGATATTTCCACAGAGAAGGGCAATCACAGATTCATTAAACAAACTTATGGTTTACCAATGGAAAGGTGTGAGGATTCGATACATTCGGTCATTGGGGTTAAGAGACTCATACAAACACAGGTGAAATATATAATCACCAAAAACCTACGGAATACCAAGAGAAGACTACTCAACATTCTCTCATAACGTACATGGGAAAAGGATCCCAGGAAGAATAGACATAGGTATATGTGTAAAAGAACCACATCTTGCACACCTAGAACAAGCAAAGCATTGTAATCAAACTTGCTGTGATAAAAAATATAAATTCAATTAAAGAAACGAACAAGAAGTAGGGACATAAACTTAAGGGGCTTTTTCCTGGCAAATTCCATTCTAAATTACAACCTAGAACACGACTTCCATTGACGTTCTGTTGCCCTAGTAACCAGATTTAGTAAAGGACAGCTGCTGCCACCTTGTGGCCGTTTCACACAACAGCAGCTTTTAACCCAGTGCTAATGGTCAGTTGATATTCAAAATAATTGCAGGCGTGTAAATGACACCTGCCCTGAAAACAAATCCTGGGGCCGTATATCGACCAAAAAATTCGAAAGACGTCCACATTTCAAAACGACAGTTTCAAGAGGCATATTTTATGCACATTTGTCTTATGATTCTTTTTCTTTCTTTCTTTCTTTCTTTCTTTCGTTAAAAAAACGGGAATGGAAAAAGGCTGAACATCAGGAATTAATAAAGCCATGCAAATCCAGTGTACCAAAACGTTCACCTCACAGCCGTCAGAATGATCATCAGCAAGAAAACTCTACAAAAAATAAGTGCTGAAGGGGTTTTAGAGAACTGCATACCCTTTAGCTGCTGGTGGGATGTAACCTGGTAAGAGCCAGTAGTGAGAACAGAACGGAGGTGCGTTTCAAGGTAAAAATTGAGCTACCATGTGATCTGGTAGGCCCACTGATGGGCCTATCACCTGAGTAGACCAGAATCAAAAAGACACAGCCTGCCAGGCCTTCAATTCAGCAACATGTACCATAGCCAAGACCTGGAGGAAACCAAAATGTCCACCAACAGAAAAATGTACCAAGAAGAAGTCGTCCATGTACACAATGGAATATTAGCCATGAAAAAGCATGGAACAGTGCCGTTGCCACCACTACAGAAGGATCTAGAGATAATCACCCAACTTGAAGAAAGAAACCGAAAGACAGATATCCTATGACATCACTTATACGTGTTACCTAAAACTTGATACCCATGCAATAATTTCCAAGAGAAGGACACGCATAGATTCAGAAAACCAAATTATGTATAACCAAATGGAAAGGTGTAGGGAATGTATGAATTAGGTTATGGGGTTCAACAGACATGTACTAAGGCATATGATATATATATATATATATATATAATCACAAAATACCTATGGAATACAAAGAGAGGTCTACTCAACACTCTATAATAACATACATGGGAAAGGATCCAAAGAGGAATAGACAGATACATTGATAGGATGAACCAGAAACTGTACACCCAGGAGAATCTACATTTTTATCAAATTTGCTCTGATCATTCATAAAAATTAAATTTCAAAAGCAAACAACAATTTAGGAGATATAAGCTCTTGGGGGTTTGCGCTGGCACATTCCACTCTAATTTGCAGCGTTCTAACATGATTTCCAGGAAAGCTCTGTTGCCCCAAATCCCAGAGTTGGAAATGAAGAAATGCTGCCGCCTTGTGGCCGTTTCCCACAAGGGCAGCTTTAAACCCACAGCTAATGGTCACTTAACGTTCACAGGGACTCGGGGCTCTAAAGGACACCTGCCGTCAAAAAATGTCCTGAGGTAGGGAATGGCCAAAAAAATTCAAAACTGGCAAAATTTTCAAGGAGATAGTATGGAGGGGAAAGTTTTACTCACTCTTTTTCAACAATGAGGAAAATGGATAAAAGCTCAACATCAGGAATCATTAGACTCATGAAAATCTAACCTCCAAAACGGTTTCAACTCACACATGTCAACTACCATCAGCAAAAAGTTTACAAACAATAAATGCTGAAGGGGATTTAGAGAACTGTGTACCCTCTAGCTGCTGGTGAGATGTAAAGTGGTAACAGCCAATACTGAGAACAGAAAGGAGCTGCGTTTAAAAGTAAAACTTGAGCCACCATTCCATTCAGCAGGCCCACCGATGAGCCTCTCACCTGAGAAGTCCAGAGTCGAGAAGGCACAGGCTTCAACAGCTGCACTGCAGGAACTTTCACAATAGCCAAGGCACGGAAGCAACCAAAATGTCCATAAAACGAATGAATGGATAAAGAAGAAGTAGTCCATGTACACAATGGAATATTAGCCATGGAAAACAATGAAACACTTCTCTTTGAGGCACCATAGATGAGCCTAGAGATAATCACAGAACATGAGGTAAGTCGGAAAGCAAAAGACATATCTTATGATACCACTTATAGGCGTTATCTAAGAACTGACACAAATGAACATATTTCCACAGAGAAAGACACTCACAGACTTAGAAAACAAACTATGCTTATCTAAAAAGAAAGGTGGGGGGAATGGAAAAATTAAGAGTACACTTACCATACGTGTACAGATACCTATTAAATACGTATATCAAAAAGACCGAACATATAGCAAGGGAGGTCTATGGAACACTCTGCAATAATTTACATGGGAAGTGGATCTGTACGTGAACATGTATATGTAATGTACAAATGAACCAGATTGTGTACACCTAGGACAAACAATATTCTAATCATTACCGCGATAAAAAATTAAAACATGAATTAATGTGACATAAACTTATGGGGGTTTTTCCTGGCACATTCCATTGTAATTTACAACCTAGGAACAGGACTTCCAGAAAGGCTCTGCTGCCCTAGTAACCAGATTTGGGAATGGAGAAATGCTGCCGCCTTGTGGCCGTTTCCCACAACAGCAGCTTTAAGCCCAGGGCTAATGGTCACTAAATATTCACACTCATTGCAGGCCTGTAAATGACACCCGCCCTCAAAAAAGAAACCTGGGGTCGAAAATAGACCGAGAAATTCAAAAGAGGGCCACCTTTCAAGAAGGCAATTTCAACCGGTCTATTGTACTCACCGTTTGTTTTGGTTGTTTGTTTAACAGAAATTTAAAACGGTGTGGAAAATGCTGAACATTAGGAATAATTAAACACATGCAAATCCAAATTACGAAAACCTATCAGCTCACACCAGTCAGAAGGGCAATCAGCAAAAATTCTGCAAATAATAAATGCTGAAGGGGTTGTGGAGAAATGCCTACCCTTGGTTCAACGTGGAACATGGTAAGAGCCAGTAATGAAAACACAAAGGAGGTGCCTTGAAAAGGTAAATATTGAGCTACCATTCAATCAAGCATACCCACTTCTGGGCCTATCGCCTGAGAGGATGTGAATCAAAAGGTCACAGGCTGGGCTTCACTGGTGGCGCAGTGGTTGAGAGTCCGCCTGCCGATGCAGGGGACACGGGTTCGTGCCCCGGTCCGGGAAGAACCCACATGCTGCGGAGCGGCTAGTCCCATGAGCTATGGCTGCTGGGCCTGCGTGTCTGGAGCCTGTGCTCTGCAACGGGAGGGGCCACGGCAGTGAGAAGCCCACGTACCACAAAAATTAATAATAATAATAAAGAAACAGGCCGGCAATCCTGCACTCCAGCAATATTTACCATAGCCAACACTTGGAAGCAATGAAAATGTCCATCAACAGAGGAATTCACAAAGAAGAAGTGGTCCACGTACACAGCAGAATATGACTCCAATAAAAAAATAAAAATTCATTTTAAAAAACAAAGATAAGTAAGGAGACATCAGGTTTTGGGGGTTTATCCGGGCACATTCCCCTCTAATTTATAACCGAGGACCAACGCTGGCAGGAAGGTCAGATACCCTAGTTACCAGATTGGGAAAAGCAGAAATGCTGCCGCCCTCTGGCCGTTACCTGCAACAGCAGCTTTAAAACCTGTGTTAAGGGTCACTTCCTATGCACCAGTACTGGAGGGCTGTAAATGAAACCTGCCCTCAAAGTGTCTTGAGGGAAGTAATGGCCAAAATAGTTCAAAATGTCACACATACTTCAAGAAAACAATTTGAAGAGCTAGGCTGTACTCACAGTTTCAAGGAAAAAAGGACATGCCAGAAAGCTCAATTTCAAGGGATTATGAGACGCATGCAAATCCAACCACAAAGAGGTATCAGCTCACACTAGTCAGAATAAACATCAGCAAAAAAACTACAAACAATAAATGCTGAAGGTGTTGTGGAGAAGTGCGTACCCTCACCTTGAAGTGGGACGTAACCTGGTAAGAGCCACTAATGAGAACAGAATGGAGGTGCCGTTATAAGGTAAACATTTGGCTACCATAAGATCCAGCAGGCCCACTCCTGGGCCTATAACGTAAGAAGACAGAATTGGAAAGACACAGGCAGGCAAATGTGCATTGCTGCAGTATTACAATAGCCAAGACATGGAAGCAACCAAAAAGTCCATCAACAGATGAGTGGACAAAGAAGAACTGGTACATGTACAGACGGAATATTAGCCAAGGAAAAAAAGGACACAATGTCATTTGCAGCACTGTAGATGAGTCTACAGGTAATCACGCAACATGTAGTAAGTCAGAAAGAGAAAGACACATATTGTATGGTATCACTTATAGGTGTTGCCTAAAAATTGATACCAGTGAAGATATTTCCACAGAGAAGGGCAATCACAGATTCATTAAACAAACTTATGGTTTACCAATGGAAAGGTGTGAGGATTCGATACATTCGGTCATTGGGGTTAAGAGACTCATACAAACACAGGTGAAATATATAATCACCAAAAACCTACGGAATACCAAGAGAAGACTACTCAACATTCTCTCATAACGTACATGGGAAAAGGATCCCAGGAAGAATAGACATAGGTATATGTGTAAAAGAACCACATCTTGCACACCTAGAACAAGCAAAGCATTGTAATCAAACTTGCTGTGATAAAAAATATAAATTCAATTAAAGAAACGAACAAGAAGTAGGGACATAAACTTAAGGGGCTTTTTCCTGGCAAATTCCATTCTAAATTACAACCTAGAACACGACTTCCATTGACGTTCTGTTGCCCTAGTAACCAGATTTAGTAAAGGACAGCTGCTGCCACCTTGTGGCCGTTTCACACAACAGCAGCTTTTAACCCAGTGCTAATGGTCAGTTGATATTCAAAATAATTGCAGGCGTGTAAATGACACCTGCCCTGAAAACAAATCCTGGGGCCGTATATCGACCAAAAAATTCGAAAGACGTCCACATTTCAAAACGACAGTTTCAAGAGGCATATTTTATGCACATTTGTCTTATGATTCTTTTTCTTTCTTTCTTTCTTTCTTTCTTTCGTTAAAAAAACGGGAATGGAAAAAGGCTGAACATCAGGAATTAATAAAGCCATGCAAATCCAGTGTACCAAAACGTTCACCTCACAGCCGTCAGAATGATCATCAGCAAGAAAACTCTACAAAAAATAAGTGCTGAAGGGGTTTTAGAGAACTGCATACCCTTTAGCTGCTGGTGGGATGTAACCTGGTAAGAGCCAGTAGTGAGAACAGAACGGAGGTGCGTTTCAAGGTAAAAATTGAGCTACCATGTGATCTGGTAGGCCCACTGATGGGCCTATCACCTGAGTAGACCAGAATCAAAAAGACACAGCCTGCCAGGCCTTCAATTCAGCAACATGTACCATAGCCAAGACCTGGAGGAAACCAAAATGTCCACCAACAGAAAAATGTACCAAGAAGAAGTCGTCCATGTACACAATGGAATATTAGCCATGAAAAAGCATGGAACAGTGCCGTTGCCACCACTACAGAAGGATCTAGAGATAATCACCCAACTTGAAGAAAGAAACCGAAAGACAGATATCCTATGACATCACTTATACGTGTTACCTAAAACTTGATACCCATGCAATAATTTCCAAGAGAAGGACACGCATAGATTCAGAAAACCAAATTATGTATAACCAAATGGAAAGGTGTAGGGAATGTATGAATTAGGTTATGGGGTTCAACAGACATGTACTAAGGCATATGATATATATATATATATATATATATAATCACAAAATACCTATGGAATACAAAGAGAGGTCTACTCAACACTCTATAATAACATACATGGGAAAGGATCCAAAGAGGAATAGACAGATACATTGATAGGATGAACCAGAAACTGTACACCCAGGAGAATCTACATTTTTATCAAATTTGCTCTGATCATTCATAAAAATTAAATTTCAAAAGCAAACAACAATTTAGGAGATATAAGCTCTTGGGGGTTTGCGCTGGCACATTCCACTCTAATTTGCAGCGTTCTAACATGATTTCCAGGAAAGCTCTGTTGCCCCAAATCCCAGAGTTGGAAATGAAGAAATGCTGCCGCCTTGTGGCCGTTTCCCACAAGGGCAGCTTTAAACCCACAGCTAATGGTCACTTAACGTTCACAGGGACTCGGGGCTCTAAAGGACACCTGCCGTCAAAAAATGTCCTGAGGTAGGGAATGGCCAAAAAAATTCAAAACTGGCAAAATTTTCAAGGAGATAGTATGGAGGGGAAAGTTTTACTCACTCTTTTTCAACAATGAGGAAAATGGATAAAAGCTCAACATCAGGAATCATTAGACTCATGAAAATCTAACCTCCAAAACGGTTTCAACTCACACATGTCAACTACCATCAGCAAAAAGTTTACAAACAATAAATGCTGAAGGGGATTTAGAGAACTGTGTACCCTCTAGCTGCTGGTGAGATGTAAAGTGGTAACAGCCAATACTGAGAACAGAAAGGAGCTGCGTTTAAAAGTAAAACTTGAGCCACCATTCCATTCAGCAGGCCCACCGATGAGCCTCTCACCTGAGAAGTCCAGAGTCGAGAAGGCACAGGCTTCAACAGCTGCACTGCAGGAACTTTCACAATAGCCAAGGCACGGAAGCAACCAAAATGTCCATAAAACGAATGAATGGATAAAGAAGAAGTAGTCCATGTACACAATGGAATATTAGCCATGGAAAACAATGAAACACTTCTCTTTGAGGCACCATAGATGAGCCTAGAGATAATCACAGAACATGAGGTAAGTCGGAAAGCAAAAGACATATCTTATGATACCACTTATAGGCGTTATCTAAGAACTGACACAAATGAACATATTTCCACAGAGAAAGACACTCACAGACTTAGAAAACAAACTATGCTTATCTAAAAAGAAAGGTGGGGGGAATGGAAAAATTAAGAGTACACTTACCATACGTGTACAGATACCTATTAAATACGTATATCAAAAAGACCGAACATATAGCAAGGGAGGTCTATGGAACACTCTGCAATAATTTACATGGGAAGTGGATCTGTACGTGAACATGTATATGTAATGTACAAATGAACCAGATTGTGTACACCTAGGACAAACAATATTCTAATCATTACCGCGATAAAAAATTAAAACATGAATTAATGTGACATAAACTTATGGGGGTTTTTCCTGGCACATTCCATTGTAATTTACAACCTAGGAACAGGACTTCCAGAAAGGCTCTGCTGCCCTAGTAACCAGATTTGGGAATGGAGAAATGCTGCCGCCTTGTGGCCGTTTCCCACAACAGCAGCTTTAAGCCCAGGGCTAATGGTCACTAAATATTCACACTCATTGCAGGCCTGTAAATGACACCCGCCCTCAAAAAAGAAACCTGGGGTCGAAAATAGACCGAGAAATTCAAAAGAGGGCCACCTTTCAAGAAGGCAATTTCAACCGGTCTATTGTACTCACCGTTTGTTTTGGTTGTTTGTTTAACAGAAATTTAAAACGGTGTGGAAAATGCTGAACATTAGGAATAATTAAACACATGCAAATCCAAATTACGAAAACCTATCAGCTCACACCAGTCAGAAGGGCAATCAGCAAAAATTCTGCAAATAATAAATGCTGAAGGGGTTGTGGAGAAATGCCTACCCTTGGTTCAACGTGGAACATGGTAAGAGCCAGTAATGAAAACACAAAGGAGGTGCCTTGAAAAGGTAAATATTGAGCTACCATTCAATCAAGCATACCCACTTCTGGGCCTATCGCCTGAGAGGATGTGAATCAAAAGGTCACAGGCTGGGCTTCACTGGTGGCGCAGTGGTTGAGAGTCCGCCTGCCGATGCAGGGGACACGGGTTCGTGCCCCGGTCCGGGAAGAACCCACATGCTGCGGAGCGGCTAGTCCCATGAGCTATGGCTGCTGGGCCTGCGTGTCTGGAGCCTGTGCTCTGCAACGGGAGGGGCCACGGCAGTGAGAAGCCCACGTACCACAAAAATTAATAATAATAATAAAGAAACAGGCCGGCAATCCTGCACTCCAGCAATATTTACCATAGCCAACACTTGGAAGCAATGAAAATGTCCATCAACAGAGGAATTCACAAAGAAGAAGTGGTCCACGTACACAGCAGAATATGACTCCAATAAAAAAATAAAAATTCATTTTAAAAAACAAAGATAAGTAAGGAGACATCAGGTTTTGGGGGTTTATCCGGGCACATTCCCCTCTAATTTATAACCGAGGACCAACGCTGGCAGGAAGGTCAGATACCCTAGTTACCAGATTGGGAAAAGCAGAAATGCTGCCGCCCTCTGGCCGTTACCTGCAACAGCAGCTTTAAAACCTGTGTTAAGGGTCACTTCCTATGCACCAGTACTGGAGGGCTGTAAATGAAACCTGCCCTCAAAGTGTCTTGAGGGAAGTAATGGCCAAAATAGTTCAAAATGTCACACATACTTCAAGAAAACAATTTGAAGAGCTAGGCTGTACTCACAGTTTCAAGGAAAAAAGGACATGCCAGAAAGCTCAATTTCAAGGGATTATGAGACGCATGCAAATCCAACCACAAAGAGGTATCAGCTCACACTAGTCAGAATAAACATCAGCAAAAAAACTACAAACAATAAATGCTGAAGGTGTTGTGGAGAAGTGCGTACCCTCACCTTGAAGTGGGACGTAACCTGGTAAGAGCCACTAATGAGAACAGAATGGAGGTGCCGTTATAAGGTAAACATTTGGCTACCATAAGATCCCGCAGGCCCACTCCTGGGCCTATAACGTAAGAAGACAGAATTGGAAAGACACAGGCAGGCAAATGTGCATTGCTGCAGTATTACAATAGCCAAGACATGGAAGCAACCAAAAAGTCCATCAACAGATGAGTGGACAAAGAAGAACTGGTACATGTACAGACGGAATATTAGCCAAGGAAAAAAAGGACACAATGTCATTTGCAGCACTGTAGATGAGTCTACAGGTAATCACGCAACATGTAGTAAGTCAGAAAGAGAAAGACACATATTGTATGGTATCACTTATAGGTGTTGCCTAAAAATTGATACCAGTGAAGATATTTCCACAGAGAAGGGCAATCACAGATTCATTAAACAAACTTATGGTTTACCAATGGAAAGGTGTGAGGATTCGATACATTCGGTCATTGGGGTTAAGAGACTCATACAAACACAGGTGAAATATATAATCACCAAAAACCTACGGAATACCAAGAGAAGACTACTCAACATTCTCTCATAACGTACATGGGAAAAGGATCCCAGGAAGAATAGACATAGGTATATGTGTAAAAGAACCACATCTTGCACACCTAGAACAAGCAAAGCATTGTAATCAAACTTGCTGTGATAAAAAATATAAATTCAATTAAAGAAACGAACAAGAAGTAGGGACATAAACTTAAGGGGCTTTTTCCTGGCAAATTCCATTCTAAATTACAACCTAGAACACGACTTCCATTGACGTTCTGTTGCCCTAGTAACCAGATTTAGTAAAGGACAGCTGCTGCCACCTTGTGGCCGTTTCACACAACAGCAGCTTTTAACCCAGTGCTAATGGTCAGTTGATATTCAAAATAATTGCAGGCGTGTAAATGACACCTGCCCTGAAAACAAATCCTGGGGCCGTATATCGACCAAAAAATTCGAAAGACGTCCACATTTCAAAACGACAGTTTCAAGAGGCATATTTTATGCACATTTGTCTTATGATTCTTTTTCTTTCTTTCTTTCTTTCTTTCTTTCGTTAAAAAAACGGGAATGGAAAAAGGCTGAACATCAGGAATTAATAAAGCCATGCAAATCCAGTGTACCAAAACGTTCACCTCACAGCCGTCAGAATGATCATCAGCAAGAAAACTCTACAAAAAATAAGTGCTGAAGGGGTTTTAGAGAACTGCATACCCTTTAGCTGCTGGTGGGATGTAACCTGGTAAGAGCCAGTAGTGAGAACAGAACGGAGGTGCGTTTCAAGGTAAAAATTGAGCTACCATGTGATCTGGTAGGCCCACTGATGGGCCTATCACCTGAGTAGACCAGAATCAAAAAGACACAGCCTGCCAGGCCTTCAATTCAGCAACATGTACCATAGCCAAGACCTGGAGGAAACCAAAATGTCCACCAACAGAAAAATGTACCAAGAAGAAGTCGTCCATGTACACAATGGAATATTAGCCATGAAAAAGCATGGAACAGTGCCGTTGCCACCACTACAGAAGGATCTAGAGATAATCACCCAACTTGAAGAAAGAAACCGAAAGACAGATATCCTATGACATCACTTATACGTGTTACCTAAAACTTGATACCCATGCAATAATTTCCAAGAGAAGGACACGCATAGATTCAGAAAACCAAATTATGTATAACCAAATGGAAAGGTGTAGGGAATGTATGAATTAGGTTATGGGGTTCAACAGACATGTACTAAGGCATATGATATATATATATATATATATATATAATCACAAAATACCTATGGAATACAAAGAGAGGTCTACTCAACACTCTATAATAACATACATGGGAAAGGATCCAAAGAGGAATAGACAGATACATTGATAGGATGAACCAGAAACTGTACACCCAGGAGAATCTACATTTTTATCAAATTTGCTCTGATCATTCATAAAAATTAAATTTCAAAAGCAAACAACAATTTAGGAGATATAAGCTCTTGGGGGTTTGCGCTGGCACATTCCACTCTAATTTGCAGCGTTCTAACATGATTTCCAGGAAAGCTCTGTTGCCCCAAATCCCAGAGTTGGAAATGAAGAAATGCTGCCGCCTTGTGGCCGTTTCCCACAAGGGCAGCTTTAAACCCACAGCTAATGGTCACTTAACGTTCACAGGGACTCGGGGCTCTAAAGGACACCTGCCGTCAAAAAATGTCCTGAGGTAGGGAATGGCCAAAAAAATTCAAAACTGGCAAAATTTTCAAGGAGATAGTATGGAGGGGAAAGTTTTACTCACTCTTTTTCAACAATGAGGAAAATGGATAAAAGCTCAACATCAGGAATCATTAGACTCATGAAAATCTAACCTCCAAAACGGTTTCAACTCACACATGTCAACTACCATCAGCAAAAAGTTTACAAACAATAAATGCTGAAGGGGATTTAGAGAACTGTGTACCCTCTAGCTGCTGGTGAGATGTAAAGTGGTAACAGCCAATACTGAGAACAGAAAGGAGCTGCGTTTAAAAGTAAAACTTGAGCCACCATTCCATTCAGCAGGCCCACCGATGAGCCTCTCACCTGAGAAGTCCAGAGTCGAGAAGGCACAGGCTTCAACAGCTGCACTGCAGGAACTTTCACAATAGCCAAGGCACGGAAGCAACCAAAATGTCCATAAAACGAATGAATGGATAAAGAAGAAGTAGTCCATGTACACAATGGAATATTAGCCATGGAAAACAATGAAACACTTCTCTTTGAGGCACCATAGATGAGCCTAGAGATAATCACAGAACATGAGGTAAGTCGGAAAGCAAAAGACATATCTTATGATACCACTTATAGGCGTTATCTAAGAACTGACACAAATGAACATATTTCCACAGAGAAAGACACTCACAGACTTAGAAAACAAACTATGCTTATCTAAAAAGAAAGGTGGGGGGAATGGAAAAATTAAGAGTACACTTACCATACGTGTACAGATACCTATTAAATACGTATATCAAAAAGACCGAACATATAGCAAGGGAGGTCTATGGAACACTCTGCAATAATTTACATGGGAAGTGGATCTGTACGTGAACATGTATATGTAATGTACAAATGAACCAGATTGTGTACACCTAGGACAAACAATATTCTAATCATTACCGCGATAAAAAATTAAAACATGAATTAATGTGACATAAACTTATGGGGGTTTTTCCTGGCACATTCCATTGTAATTTACAACCTAGGAACAGGACTTCCAGAAAGGCTCTGCTGCCCTAGTAACCAGATTTGGGAATGGAGAAATGCTGCCGCCTTGTGGCCGTTTCCCACAACAGCAGCTTTAAGCCCAGGGCTAATGGTCACTAAATATTCACACTCATTGCAGGCCTGTAAATGACACCCGCCCTCAAAAAAGAAACCTGGGGTCGAAAATAGACCGAGAAATTCAAAAGAGGGCCACCTTTCAAGAAGGCAATTTCAACCGGTCTATTGTACTCACCGTTTGTTTTGGTTGTTTGTTTAACAGAAATTTAAAACGGTGTGGAAAATGCTGAACATTAGGAATAATTAAACACATGCAAATCCAAATTACGAAAACCTATCAGCTCACACCAGTCAGAAGGGCAATCAGCAAAAATTCTGCAAATAATAAATGCTGAAGGGGTTGTGGAGAAATGCCTACCCTTGGTTCAACGTGGAACATGGTAAGAGCCAGTAATGAAAACACAAAGGAGGTGCCTTGAAAAGGTAAATATTGAGCTACCATTCAATCAAGCATACCCACTTCTGGGCCTATCGCCTGAGAGGATGTGAATCAAAAGGTCACAGGCTGGGCTTCACTGGTGGCGCAGTGGTTGAGAGTCCGCCTGCCGATGCAGGGGACACGGGTTCGTGCCCCGGTCCGGGAAGAACCCACATGCTGCGGAGCGGCTAGTCCCATGAGCTATGGCTGCTGGGCCTGCGTGTCTGGAGCCTGTGCTCTGCAACGGGAGGGGCCACGGCAGTGAGAAGCCCACGTACCACAAAAATTAATAATAATAATAAAGAAACAGGCCGGCAATCCTGCACTCCAGCAATATTTACCATAGCCAACACTTGGAAGCAATGAAAATGTCCATCAACAGAGGAATTCACAAAGAAGAAGTGGTCCACGTACACAGCAGAATATGACTCCAATAAAAAAATAAAAATTCATTTTAAAAAACAAAGATAAGTAAGGAGACATCAGGTTTTGGGGGTTTATCCGGGCACATTCCCCTCTAATTTATAACCGAGGACCAACGCTGGCAGGAAGGTCAGATACCCTAGTTACCAGATTGGGAAAAGCAGAAATGCTGCCGCCCTCTGGCCGTTACCTGCAACAGCAGCTTTAAAACCTGTGTTAAGGGTCACTTCCTATGCACCAGTACTGGAGGGCTGTAAATGAAACCTGCCCTCAAAGTGTCTTGAGGGAAGTAATGGCCAAAATAGTTCAAAATGTCACACATACTTCAAGAAAACAATTTGAAGAGCTAGGCTGTACTCACAGTTTCAAGGAAAAAAGGACATGCCAGAAAGCTCAATTTCAAGGGATTATGAGACGCATGCAAATCCAACCACAAAGAGGTATCAGCTCACACTAGTCAGAATAAACATCAGCAAAAAAACTACAAACAATAAATGCTGAAGGTGTTGTGGAGAAGTGCGTACCCTCACCTTGAAGTGGGACGTAACCTGGTAAGAGCCACTAATGAGAACAGAATGGAGGTGCCGTTATAAGGTAAACATTTGGCTACCATAAGATCCAGCAGGCCCACTCCTGGGCCTATAACGTAAGAAGACAGAATTGGAAAGACACAGGCAGGCAAATGTGCATTGCTGCAGTATTACAATAGCCAAGACATGGAAGCAACCAAAAAGTCCATCAACAGATGAGTGGACAAAGAAGAACTGGTACATGTACAGACGGAATATTAGCCAAGGAAAAAAAGGACACAATGTCATTTGCAGCACTGTAGATGAGTCTACAGGTAATCACGCAACATGTAGTAAGTCAGAAAGAGAAAGACACATATTGTATGGTATCACTTATAGGTGTTGCCTAAAAATTGATACCAGTGAAGATATTTCCACAGAGAAGGGCAATCACAGATTCATTAAACAAACTTATGGTTTACCAATGGAAAGGTGTGAGGATTCGATACATTCGGTCATTGGGGTTAAGAGACTCATACAAACACAGGTGAAATATATAATCACCAAAAACCTACGGAATACCAAGAGAAGACTACTCAACATTCTCTCATAACGTACATGGGAAAAGGATCCCAGGAAGAATAGACATAGGTATATGTGTAAAAGAACCACATCTTGCACACCTAGAACAAGCAAAGCATTGTAATCAAACTTGCTGTGATAAAAAATATAAATTCAATTAAAGAAACGAACAAGAAGTAGGGACATAAACTTAAGGGGCTTTTTCCTGGCAAATTCCATTCTAAATTACAACCTAGAACACGACTTCCATTGACGTTCTGTTGCCCTAGTAACCAGATTTAGTAAAGGACAGCTGCTGCCACCTTGTGGCCGTTTCACACAACAGCAGCTTTTAACCCAGTGCTAATGGTCAGTTGATATTCAAAATAATTGCAGGCGTGTAAATGACACCTGCCCTGAAAACAAATCCTGGGGCCGTATATCGACCAAAAAATTCGAAAGACGTCCACATTTCAAAACGACAGTTTCAAGAGGCATATTTTATGCACATTTGTCTTATGATTCTTTTTCTTTCTTTCTTTCTTTCTTTCTTTCGTTAAAAAAACGGGAATGGAAAAAGGCTGAACATCAGGAATTAATAAAGCCATGCAAATCCAGTGTACCAAAACGTTCACCTCACAGCCGTCAGAATGATCATCAGCAAGAAAACTCTACAAAAAATAAGTGCTGAAGGGGTTTTAGAGAACTGCATACCCTTTAGCTGCTGGTGGGATGTAACCTGGTAAGAGCCAGTAGTGAGAACAGAACGGAGGTGCGTTTCAAGGTAAAAATTGAGCTACCATGTGATCTGGTAGGCCCACTGATGGGCCTATCACCTGAGTAGACCAGAATCAAAAAGACACAGCCTGCCAGGCCTTCAATTCAGCAACATGTACCATAGCCAAGACCTGGAGGAAACCAAAATGTCCACCAACAGAAAAATGTACCAAGAAGAAGTCGTCCATGTACACAATGGAATATTAGCCATGAAAAAGCATGGAACAGTGCCGTTGCCACCACTACAGAAGGATCTAGAGATAATCACCCAACTTGAAGAAAGAAACCGAAAGACAGATATCCTATGACATCACTTATACGTGTTACCTAAAACTTGATACCCATGCAATAATTTCCAAGAGAAGGACACGCATAGATTCAGAAAACCAAATTATGTATAACCAAATGGAAAGGTGTAGGGAATGTATGAATTAGGTTATGGGGTTCAACAGACATGTACTAAGGCATATGATATATATATATATATATATATATAATCACAAAATACCTATGGAATACAAAGAGAGGTCTACTCAACACTCTATAATAACATACATGGGAAAGGATCCAAAGAGGAATAGACAGATACATTGATAGGATGAACCAGAAACTGTACACCCAGGAGAATCTACATTTTTATCAAATTTGCTCTGATCATTCATAAAAATTAAATTTCAAAAGCAAACAACAATTTAGGAGATATAAGCTCTTGGGGGTTTGCGCTGGCACATTCCACTCTAATTTGCAGCGTTCTAACATGATTTCCAGGAAAGCTCTGTTGCCCCAAATCCCAGAGTTGGAAATGAAGAAATGCTGCCGCCTTGTGGCCGTTTCCCACAAGGGCAGCTTTAAACCCACAGCTAATGGTCACTTAACGTTCACAGGGACTCGGGGCTCTAAAGGACACCTGCCGTCAAAAAATGTCCTGAGGTAGGGAATGGCCAAAAAAATTCAAAACTGGCAAAATTTTCAAGGAGATAGTATGGAGGGGAAAGTTTTACTCACTCTTTTTCAACAATGAGGAAAATGGATAAAAGCTCAACATCAGGAATCATTAGACTCATGAAAATCTAACCTCCAAAACGGTTTCAACTCACACATGTCAACTACCATCAGCAAAAAGTTTACAAACAATAAATGCTGAAGGGGATTTAGAGAACTGTGTACCCTCTAGCTGCTGGTGAGATGTAAAGTGGTAACAGCCAATACTGAGAACAGAAAGGAGCTGCGTTTAAAAGTAAAACTTGAGCCACCATTCCATTCAGCAGGCCCACCGATGAGCCTCTCACCTGAGAAGTCCAGAGTCGAGAAGGCACAGGCTTCAACAGCTGCACTGCAGGAACTTTCACAATAGCCAAGGCACGGAAGCAACCAAAATGTCCATAAAACGAATGAATGGATAAAGAAGAAGTAGTCCATGTACACAATGGAATATTAGCCATGGAAAACAATGAAACACTTCTCTTTGAGGCACCATAGATGAGCCTAGAGATAATCACAGAACATGAGGTAAGTCGGAAAGCAAAAGACATATCTTATGATACCACTTATAGGCGTTATCTAAGAACTGACACAAATGAACATATTTCCACAGAGAAAGACACTCACAGACTTAGAAAACAAACTATGCTTATCTAAAAAGAAAGGTGGGGGGAATGGAAAAATTAAGAGTACACTTACCATACGTGTACAGATACCTATTAAATACGTATATCAAAAAGACCGAACATATAGCAAGGGAGGTCTATGGAACACTCTGCAATAATTTACATGGGAAGTGGATCTGTACGTGAACATGTATATGTAATGTACAAATGAACCAGATTGTGTACACCTAGGACAAACAATATTCTAATCATTACCGCGATAAAAAATTAAAACATGAATTAATGTGACATAAACTTATGGGGGTTTTTCCTGGCACATTCCATTGTAATTTACAACCTAGGAACAGGACTTCCAGAAAGGCTCTGCTGCCCTAGTAACCAGATTTGGGAATGGAGAAATGCTGCCGCCTTGTGGCCGTTTCCCACAACAGCAGCTTTAAGCCCAGGGCTAATGGTCACTAAATATTCACACTCATTGCAGGCCTGTAAATGACACCCGCCCTCAAAAAAGAAACCTGGGGTCGAAAATAGACCGAGAAATTCAAAAGAGGGCCACCTTTCAAGAAGGCAATTTCAACCGGTCTATTGTACTCACCGTTTGTTTTGGTTGTTTGTTTAACAGAAATTTAAAACGGTGTGGAAAATGCTGAACATTAGGAATAATTAAACACATGCAAATCCAAATTACGAAAACCTATCAGCTCACACCAGTCAGAAGGGCAATCAGCAAAAATTCTGCAAATAATAAATGCTGAAGGGGTTGTGGAGAAATGCCTACCCTTGGTTCAACGTGGAACATGGTAAGAGCCAGTAATGAAAACACAAAGGAGGTGCCTTGAAAAGGTAAATATTGAGCTACCATTCAATCAAGCATACCCACTTCTGGGCCTATCGCCTGAGAGGATGTGAATCAAAAGGTCACAGGCTGGGCTTCACTGGTGGCGCAGTGGTTGAGAGTCCGCCTGCCGATGCAGGGGACACGGGTTCGTGCCCCGGTCCGGGAAGAACCCACATGCTGCGGAGCGGCTAGTCCCATGAGCTATGGCTGCTGGGCCTGCGTGTCTGGAGCCTGTGCTCTGCAACGGGAGGGGCCACGGCAGTGAGAAGCCCACGTACCACAAAAATTAATAATAATAATAAAGAAACAGGCCGGCAATCCTGCACTCCAGCAATATTTACCATAGCCAACACTTGGAAGCAATGAAAATGTCCATCAACAGAGGAATTCACAAAGAAGAAGTGGTCCACGTACACAGCAGAATATGACTCCAATAAAAAAATAAAAATTCATTTTAAAAAACAAAGATAAGTAAGGAGACATCAGGTTTTGGGGGTTTATCCGGGCACATTCCCCTCTAATTTATAACCGAGGACCAACGCTGGCAGGAAGGTCAGATACCCTAGTTACCAGATTGGGAAAAGCAGAAATGCTGCCGCCCTCTGGCCGTTACCTGCAACAGCAGCTTTAAAACCTGTGTTAAGGGTCACTTCCTATGCACCAGTACTGGAGGGCTGTAAATGAAACCTGCCCTCAAAGTGTCTTGAGGGAAGTAATGGCCAAAATAGTTCAAAATGTCACACATACTTCAAGAAAACAATTTGAAGAGCTAGGCTGTACTCACAGTTTCAAGGAAAAAAGGACATGCCAGAAAGCTCAATTTCAAGGGATTATGAGACGCATGCAAATCCAACCACAAAGAGGTATCAGCTCACACTAGTCAGAATAAACATCAGCAAAAAAACTACAAACAATAAATGCTGAAGGTGTTGTGGAGAAGTGCGTACCCTCACCTTGAAGTGGGACGTAACCTGGTAAGAGCCACTAATGAGAACAGAATGGAGGTGCCGTTATAAGGTAAACATTTGGCTACCATAAGATCCCGCAGGCCCACTCCTGGGCCTATAACGTAAGAAGACAGAATTGGAAAGACACAGGCAGGCAAATGTGCATTGCTGCAGTATTACAATAGCCAAGACATGGAAGCAACCAAAAAGTCCATCAACAGATGAGTGGACAAAGAAGAACTGGTACATGTACAGACGGAATATTAGCCAAGGAAAAAAAGGACACAATGTCATTTGCAGCACTGTAGATGAGTCTACAGGTAATCACGCAACATGTAGTAAGTCAGAAAGAGAAAGACACATATTGTATGGTATCACTTATAGGTGTTGCCTAAAAATTGATACCAGTGAAGATATTTCCACAGAGAAGGGCAATCACAGATTCATTAAACAAACTTATGGTTTACCAATGGAAAGGTGTGAGGATTCGATACATTCGGTCATTGGGGTTAAGAGACTCATACAAACACAGGTGAAATATATAATCACCAAAAACCTACGGAATACCAAGAGAAGACTACTCAACATTCTCTCATAACGTACATGGGAAAAGGATCCCAGGAAGAATAGACATAGGTATATGTGTAAAAGAACCACATCTTGCACACCTAGAACAAGCAAAGCATTGTAATCAAACTTGCTGTGATAAAAAATATAAATTCAATTAAAGAAACGAACAAGAAGTAGGGACATAAACTTAAGGGGCTTTTTCCTGGCAAATTCCATTCTAAATTACAACCTAGAACACGACTTCCATTGACGTTCTGTTGCCCTAGTAACCAGATTTAGTAAAGGACAGCTGCTGCCACCTTGTGGCCGTTTCACACAACAGCAGCTTTTAACCCAGTGCTAATGGTCAGTTGATATTCAAAATAATTGCAGGCGTGTAAATGACACCTGCCCTGAAAACAAATCCTGGGGCCGTATATCGACCAAAAAATTCGAAAGACGTCCACATTTCAAAACGACAGTTTCAAGAGGCATATTTTATGCACATTTGTCTTATGATTCTTTTTCTTTCTTTCTTTCTTTCTTTCTTTCTTTCGTTAAAAAAACGGGAATGGAAAAAGGCTGAACATCAGGAATTAATAAAGCCATGCAAATCCAGTGTACCAAAACGTTCACCTCACAGCCGTCAGAATGATCATCAGCAAGAAAACTCTACAAAAAATAAGTGCTGAAGGGGTTTTAGAGAACTGCATACCCTTTAGCTGCTGGTGGGATGTAACCTGGTAAGAGCCAGTAGTGAGAACAGAACGGAGGTGCGTTTCAAGGTAAAAATTGAGCTACCATGTGATCTGGTAGGCCCACTGATGGGCCTATCACCTGAGTAGACCAGAATCAAAAAGACACAGCCTGCCAGGCCTTCAATTCAGCAACATGTACCATAGCCAAGACCTGGAGGAAACCAAAATGTCCACCAACAGAAAAATGTACCAAGAAGAAGTCGTCCATGTACACAATGGAATATTAGCCATGAAAAAGCATGGAACAGTGCCGTTGCCACCACTACAGAAGGATCTAGAGATAATCACCCAACTTGAAGAAAGAAACCGAAAGACAGATATCCTATGACATCACTTATACGTGTTACCTAAAACTTGATACCCATGCAATAATTTCCAAGAGAAGGACACGCATAGATTCAGAAAACCAAATTATGTATAACCAAATGGAAAGGTGTAGGGAATGTATGAATTAGGTTATGGGGTTCAACAGACATGTACTAAGGCATATGATATATATATATATATATATATAATCACAAAATACCTATGGAATACAAAGAGAGGTCTACTCAACACTCTATAATAACATACATGGGAAAGGATCCAAAGAGGAATAGACAGATACATTGATAGGATGAACCAGAAACTGTACACCCAGGAGAATCTACATTTTTATCAAATTTGCTCTGATCATTCATAAAAATTAAATTTCAAAAGCAAACAACAATTTAGGAGATATAAGCTCTTGGGGGTTTGCGCTGGCACATTCCACTCTAATTTGCAGCGTTCTAACATGATTTCCAGGAAAGCTCTGTTGCCCCAAATCCCAGAGTTGGAAATGAAGAAATGCTGCCGCCTTGTGGCCGTTTCCCACAAGGGCAGCTTTAAACCCACAGCTAATGGTCACTTAACGTTCACAGGGACTCGGGGCTCTAAAGGACACCTGCCGTCAAAAAATGTCCTGAGGTAGGGAATGGCCAAAAAAATTCAAAACTGGCAAAATTTTCAAGGAGATAGTATGGAGGGGAAAGTTTTACTCACTCTTTTTCAACAATGAGGAAAATGGATAAAAGCTCAACATCAGGAATCATTAGACTCATGAAAATCTAACCTCCAAAACGGTTTCAACTCACACATGTCAACTACCATCAGCAAAAAGTTTACAAACCATAAATGCTGAAGGGGATTTAGAGAACTGTGTACCCTCTAGCTGCTGGTGAGATGTAAAGTGGTAACAGCCAATACTGAGAACAGAAAGGAGCTGCGTTTAAAAGTAAAACTTGAGCCACCATTCCATTCAGCAGGCCCACCGATGAGCCTCTCACCTGAGAAGTCCAGAGTCGAGAAGGCACAGGCTTCAACAGCTGCACTGCAGGAACTTTCACAATAGCCAAGGCACGGAAGCAACCAAAATGTCCATAAAACGAATGAATGGATAAAGAAGAAGTAGTCCATGTACACAATGGAATATTAGCCATGGAAAACAATGAAACACTTCTCTTTGAGGCACCATAGATGAGCCTAGAGATAATCACAGAACATGAGGTAAGTCGGAAAGCAAAAGACATATCTTATGATACCACTTATAGGCGTTATCTAAGAACTGACACAAATGAACATATTTCCACAGAGAAAGACACTCACAGACTTAGAAAACAAACTATGCTTATCTAAAAAGAAAGGTGGGGGGAATGGAAAAATTAAGAGTACACTTACCATACGTGTACAGATACCTATTAAATACGTATATCAAAAAGACCGAACATATAGCAAGGGAGGTCTATGGAACACTCTGCAATAATTTACATGGGAAGTGGATCTGTACGTGAACATGTATATGTAATGTACAAATGAACCAGATTGTGTACACCTAGGACAAACAATATTCTAATCATTACCGCGATAAAAAATTAAAACATGAATTAATGTGACATAAACTTATGGGGGTTTTTCCTGGCACATTCCATTGTAATTTACAACCTAGGAACAGGACTTCCAGAAAGGCTCTGCTGCCCTAGTAACCAGATTTGGGAATGGAGAAATGCTGCCGCCTTGTGGCCGTTTCCCACAACAGCAGCTTTAAGCCCAGGGCTAATGGTCACTAAATATTCACACTCATTGCAGGCCTGTAAATGACACCCGCCCTCAAAAAAGAAACCTGGGGTCGAAAATAGACCGAGAAATTCAAAAGAGGGCCACCTTTCAAGAAGGCAATTTCAACCGGTCTATTGTACTCACCGTTTGTTTTGGTTGTTTGTTTAACAGAAATTTAAAACGGTGTGGAAAATGCTGAACATTAGGAATAATTAAACACATGCAAATCCAAATTACGAAAACCTATCAGCTCACACCAGTCAGAAGGGCAATCAGCAAAAATTCTGCAAATAATAAATGCTGAAGGGGTTGTGGAGAAATGCCTACCCTTGGTTCAACGTGGAACATGGTAAGAGCCAGTAATGAAAACACAAAGGAGGTGCCTTGAAAAGGTAAATATTGAGCTACCATTCAATCAAGCATACCCACTTCTGGGCCTATCGCCTGAGAGGATGTGAATCAAAAGGTCACAGGCTGGGCTTCACTGGTGGCGCAGTGGTTGAGAGTCCGCCTGCCGATGCAGGGGACACGGGTTCGTGCCCCGGTCCGGGAAGAACCCACATGCTGCGGAGCGGCTAGTCCCATGAGCTATGGCTGCTGGGCCTGCGTGTCTGGAGCCTGTGCTCTGCAACGGGAGGGGCCACGGCAGTGAGAAGCCCACGTACCACAAAAATTAATAATAATAATAAAGAAACAGGCCGGCAATCCTGCACTCCAGCAATATTTACCATAGCCAACACTTGGAAGCAATGAAAATGTCCATCAACAGAGGAATTCACAAAGAAGAAGTGGTCCACGTACACAGCAGAATATGACTCCAATAAAAAAATAAAAATTCATTTTAAAAAACAAAGATAAGTAAGGAGACATCAGGTTTTGGGGGTTTATCCGGGCACATTCCCCTCTAATTTATAACCGAGGACCAACGCTGGCAGGAAGGTCAGATACCCTAGTTACCAGATTGGGAAAAGCAGAAATGCTGCCGCCCTCTGGCCGTTACCTGCAACAGCAGCTTTAAAACCTGTGTTAAGGGTCACTTCCTATGCACCAGTACTGGAGGGCTGTAAATGAAACCTGCCCTCAAAGTGTCTTGAGGGAAGTAATGGCCAAAATAGTTCAAAATGTCACACATACTTCAAGAAAACAATTTGAAGAGCTAGGCTGTACTCACAGTTTCAAGGAAAAAAGGACATGCCAGAAAGCTCAATTTCAAGGGATTATGAGACGCATGCAAATCCAACCACAAAGAGGTATCAGCTCACACTAGTCAGAATAAACATCAGCAAAAAAACTACAAACAATAAATGCTGAAGGTGTTGTGGAGAAGTGCGTACCCTCACCTTGAAGTGGGACGTAACCTGGTAAGAGCCACTAATGAGAACAGAATGGAGGTGCCGTTATAAGGTAAACATTTGGCTACCATAAGATCCCGCAGGCCCACTCCTGGGCCTATAACGTAAGAAGACAGAATTGGAAAGACACAGGCAGGCAAATGTGCATTGCTGCAGTATTACAATAGCCAAGACATGGAAGCAACCAAAAAGTCCATCAACAGATGAGTGGACAAAGAAGAACTGGTACATGTACAGACGGAATATTAGCCAAGGAAAAAAAGGACACAATGTCATTTGCAGCACTGTAGATGAGTCTACAGGTAATCACGCAACATGTAGTAAGTCAGAAAGAGAAAGACACATATTGTATGGTATCACTTATAGGTGTTGCCTAAAAATTGATACCAGTGAAGATATTTCCACAGAGAAGGGCAATCACAGATTCATTAAACAAACTTATGGTTTACCAATGGAAAGGTGTGAGGATTCGATACATTCGGTCATTGGGGTTAAGAGACTCATACAAACACAGGTGAAATATATAATCACCAAAAACCTACGGAATACCAAGAGAAGACTACTCAACATTCTCTCATAACGTACATGGGAAAAGGATCCCAGGAAGAATAGACATAGGTATATGTGTAAAAGAACCACATCTTGCACACCTAGAACAAGCAAAGCATTGTAATCAAACTTGCTGTGATAAAAAATATAAATTCATTTAAAGAAACGAACAAGAAGTAGGGACATAAACTTAAGGGGCTTTTTCCTGGCAAATTCCATTCTAAATTACAACCTAGAACACGACTTCCATTGACGTTCTGTTGCCCTAGTAACCAGATTTAGTAAAGGACAGCTGCTGCCACCTTGTGGCCGTTTCACACAACAGCAGCTTTTAACCCAGTGCTAATGGTCAGTTGATATTCAAAATAATTGCAGGCGTGTAAATGACACCTGCCCTGAAAACAAATCCTGGGGCCGTATATCGACCAAAAAATTCGAAAGACGTCCACATTTCAAAACGACAGTTTCAAGAGGCATATTTTATGCACATTTGTCTTATGATTCTTTTTCTTTCTTTCTTTCTTTCTTTCTTTCTTTCGTTAAAAAAACGGGAATGGAAAAAGGCTGAACATCAGGAATTAATAAAGCCATGCAAATCCAGTGTACCAAAACGTTCACCTCACAGCCGTCAGAATGATCATCAGCAAGAAAACTCTACAAAAAATAAGTGCTGAAGGGGTTTTAGAGAACTGCATACCCTTTAGCTGCTGGTGGGATGTAACCTGGTAAGAGCCAGTAGTGAGAACAGAACGGAGGTGCGTTTCAAGGTAAAAATTGAGCTACCATGTGATCTGGTAGGCCCACTGATGGGCCTATCACCTGAGTAGACCAGAATCAAAAAGACACAGCCTGCCAGGCCTTCAATTCAGCAACATGTACCATAGCCAAGACCTGGAGGAAACCAAAATGTCCACCAACAGAAAAATGTACCAAGAAGAAGTCGTCCATGTACACAATGGAATATTAGCCATGAAAAAGCATGGAACAGTGCCGTTGCCACCACTACAGAAGGATCTAGAGATAATCACCCAACTTGAAGAAAGAAACCGAAAGACAGATATCCTATGACATCACTTATACGTGTTACCTAAAACTTGATACCCATGCAATAATTTCCAAGAGAAGGACACGCATAGACTCAGAAAACCAAATTATGTATAACCAAATGGAAAGGTGTAGGGAATGTATGAATTAGGTTATGGGGTTCAACAGACATGTACTAATGCATATGATATATATATATATAATCACAAAATACCTATGGAATACAAAGAGAGGTCTACTCAACACTCTATAATAACATACATGGGAAAGGATCCAAAGAGGAATAGACAGATACATTGATAGGATGAACCAGAAACTGTACACCCAGGAGAATCTACATTTTTATCAAATTTGCTCTGATCATTCATAAAAATTAAATTTCAAAAGCAAACAACAATTTAGGAGATATAAGCTCTTGGGGGTTTGCGCTGGCACATTCCACTCTAATTTGCAGCGTTCTAACATGATTTCCAGGAAAGCTCTGTTGCCCCAAATCCCAGAGTTGGAAATGAAGAAACGCTGCCGCCTTGTGGCCGTTTCCCGCAAGGGCGGCTTTAAACCCACAGCTAATGGTCACTTAACGTTCACAAGGACTCGGGGCTCTAAAGGACACCTGCCGTCAAAAAATGTCCTGAGGTAGGGAATGGCCAAAAAAATTCAAAACTGGCAAAATTTTCAAGGAGATAGTATGGAGGGGAAAGTTTTACTCACTCTTTTTCAACAATGAGGAAAATGGATAAAAGCTCAACATCGGGAATCATTAGACTCATGAAAATCTAACCTCCAAAACGGTTTCAACTCACACATGTCAACTACCATCAGCAAAAAGTTTACAAACAATAAATGCTGAAGGGGATTTAGAGAACTGTGTACCCTCTAGCTGCTGGTGAGATGTAAAGTGGTAACAGCCAATACTGAGAACAGAAAGGAGCTGCGTTTAAAAGTAAAACTTGAGCCACCATTCCATTCAGCAGGCCCACCGATGAGCCTCTCACCTGAGAAGTCCAGAGTCGAGAAGGCACAGGCTTCAACAGCTGCACTGCAGGAACTTTCACAATAGCCAAGGCACGGAAGCAACCAAAATGTCCATAAAACGAATGAATGGATAAAGAAGAAGTAGTCCATGTACACAATGGAATATTAGCCATGGAAAACAATGAAACACTTCTCTTTGAGGCACCATAGATGAGCCTAGAGATAATCACAGAACATGAGGTAAGTCGGAAAGCAAAAGACATATCTTATGATACCACTTATAGGCGTTATCTAAGAACTGACACAAATGAACATATTTCCACAGAGAAAGACACTCACAGACTTAGAAAACAAACTATGCTTATCTAAAAAGAAAGGTGGGGGGAATGGAAAAATTAAGAGTACACTTACCATACGTGTACAGATACCTATTAAATACGTATATCAAAAAGACCGAACATATAGCAAGGGAGGTCTATGGAACACTCTGCAATAATTTACATGGGAAGTGGATCTGTACGTGAACATGTATATGTAATGTACAAATGAACCAGATTGTGTACACCTAGGACAAACAATATTCTAATCATTACCGCGATAAAAAATTAAAACATGAATTAATGTGACATAAACTTATGGGGGTTTTTCCTGGCACATTCCATTGTAATTTACAACCTAGGAACAGGACTTCCAGAAAGGCTCTGCTGCCCTAGTAACCAGATTTGGGAATGGAGAAATGCTGTCGCCTTGTGGCCGTTTCCCACAACAGCAGCTTTAAGCCCAGGGCTAATGGTCACTAAATATTCACACTCATTGCAGGCCTGTAAATGACACCGGCCCCCCCAAAAAAAAAAAAACATTGGGTCGAAAATAGACCAAAAAATTCATAATAGGGCCACCTTCCAAGAAGGCAATTTCAACCGGTCTATTGTACTCACCGTTTGTTTTGTTTGTTTGTTTAACAGAAATTTAAAACGGTGTGGAAAATGCTGAACATTAGGAATAATTAAACACATGCAAATCCAAATTACAAAAACCTATCAGCTCACACCAGTCAGAAGGGCAATCAGCAAAAATTCTGCAAACAATAAATGCTGAAGGGGTTGTGGAGAAACGCCTACCCTTGGTTCAACGTGGAACATGGTAAGAGCCAGTAATGAAAACACAAAGGAGGTGCCTTGAAAAGGTAAATATTGAGCTACCATTCAATCAAGCATACCCACTTCTGGGCCTATCGCCTGAGAGGATGTGAATCAAAAGGTCACAGCCTGGGCTTCACTCGTGGCGCAGTGGTTGAGAGTCCGCCTGCCGATGCAGGCGACACGGGTTCGTGCCCCGGTGCGGGAAGAACCCACATGCTGCGGAGCGGCTAGTCCCATGAGCTATGGCTGCTGGGCCTGCGTGTCGGGAGCCTGTGCTCTGCAACGGGAGGGGCCCTGGCAGTGAGAGGCCCACGTACCGCAAAAAATAAGAATAATAATAAAGAAACAGGCCGGCAATCCTGCACTCCAGCAATATTTACCATAGCCAACACTTGGAAGCAATGAAAATGTCCATCAACAGAGGAATTCACAAAGAAGAAGTGGTCCATGTACACACCGGAATATGACTCCAATAAAAAAATATAAATTCATTTTAAAAAACAAAGATAAGTAAGGAGACATCAGGTTTGGGGGGTTTATCCGGGCACATTCCCCTCTAATTTATAACCGAGGACCAACACTGGCAGGAAGGTCGGATTCCCTAGTTACCAGATTGGGAAGAGCAGAAATGCTGCCGCCCTCTGGCCGTTACCTGCAACAGCAGCTTTAAAACCTGTGTTAAGGGTCACTTCCTATGCACCAGTACTGGAGGGCTGTAAATGAAACCTGCCCTCAAAGTGTCTTGAGGGAAGTAATGGCCAAAATAGTTCAAAATGTCACACATACTTCAAGAAAACAATTTGAAGAGCTAGGCTGTACTCACAGTTTCAAGGAAAAAAGGACATGCCAGAAAGCTCAATTTCAAGGGATTATGAGACGCATGCAAATCCAACCACAAAGAGGTATCAGCTCACACTAGTCAGAATAAACATCAGCAAAAAAACTACAAACAATAAATGCTGAAGGTGTTGTGGAGAAGTGCGTACCCTCACCTTGAAGTGGGACGTAACCTGGTAAGAGCCACTAATGAGAACAGAATGGAGGTGCCGTTATAAGGTAAACATTTGGCTACCATAAGATCCAGCAGGCCCACTCCTGGGCCTATAACGTAAGAAGACAGAATTGGAAAGACACAGGCAGGCAAATGTGCATTGCTGCAGTATTACAATAGCCAAGACATGGAAGCAACCAAAAAGTCCATCAACAGATGAGTGGACAAAGAAGAACTGGTACATGTACAGACGGAATATTAGCCAAGGAAAAAAAGGACACAATGTCATTTGCAGCACTGTAGATGAGTCTACAGGTAATCACGCAACATGTAGTAAGTCAGAAAGAGAAAGACACATATTGTATGGTATCACTTATAGGTGTTGCCTAAAAATTGATACCAGTGAAGATATTTCCACAGAGAAGGGCAATCACAGATTCATTAAACAAACTTATGGTTTACCAATGGAAAGGTGTGAGGATTCGATACATTCGGTCATTGGGGTTAAGAGACTCATACAAACACAGGTGAAATATATAATCACCAAAAACCTACGGAATACCAAGAGAAGACTACTCAACATTCTCTCATAACGTACATGGGAAAAGGATCCCAGGAAGAATAGACATAGGTATATGTGTAAAAGAACCACATCTTGCACACCTAGAACAAGCAAAGCATTGTAATCAAACTTGCTGTGATAAAAAATATAAATTCAATTAAAGAAACGAACAAGAAGTAGGGACATAAACTTAAGGGGCTTTTTCCTGGCAAATTCCATTCTAAATTACAACCTAGAACACGACTTCCATTGACGTTCTGTTGCCCTAGTAACCAGATTTAGTAAAGGACAGCTGCTGCCACCTTGTGGCCGTTTCACACAACAGCAGCTTTTAACCCAGTGCTAATGGTCAGTTGATATTCAAAATAATTGCAGGCGTGTAAATGACACCTGCCCTGAAAACAAATCCTGGGGCCGTATATCGACCAAAAAATTCGAAAGACGTCCACATTTCAAAACGACAGTTTCAAGAGGCATATTTTATGCACATTTGTCTTATGATTCTTTTTCTTTCTTTCTTTCTTTCTTTCTTTCTTTCGTTAAAAAAACGGGAATGGAAAAAGGCTGAACATCAGGAATTAATAAAGCCATGCAAATCCAGTGTACCAAAACGTTCACCTCACAGCCGTCAGAATGATCATCAGCAAGAAAACTCTACAAAAAATAAGTGCTGAAGGGGTTTTAGAGAACTGCATACCCTTTAGCTGCTGGTGGGATGTAACCTGGTAAGAGCCAGTAGTGAGAACAGAACGGAGGTGCGTTTCAAGGTAAAAATTGAGCTACCATGTGATCTGGTAGGCCCACTGATGGGCCTATCACCTGAGTAGACCAGAATCAAAAAGACACAGCCTGCCAGGCCTTCAATTCAGCAACATGTACCATAGCCAAGACCTGGAGGAAACCAAAATGTCCACCAACAGAAAAATGTACCAAGAAGAAGTCGTCCATGTACACAATGGAATATTAGCCATGAAAAAGCATGGAACAGTGCCGTTGCCACCACTACAGAAGGATCTAGAGATAATCACCCAACTTGAAGAAAGAAACCGAAAGACAGATATCCTATGACATCACTTATACGTGTTACCTAAAACTTGATACCCATGCAATAATTTCCAAGAGAAGGACACGCATAGATTCAGAAAACCAAATTATGTATAACCAAATGGAAAGGTGTAGGGAATGTATGAATTAGGTTATGGGGTTCAACAGACATGTACTAAGGCATATGATATATATATATATATATATATAATCACAAAATACCTATGGAATACAAAGAGAGGTCTACTCAACACTCTATAATAACATACATGGGAAAGGATCCAAAGAGGAATAGACAGATACATTGATAGGATGAACCAGAAACTGTACACCCAGGAGAATCTACATTTTTATCAAATTTGCTCTGATCATTCATAAAAATTAAATTTCAAAAGCAAACAACAATTTAGGAGATATAAGCTCTTGGGGGTTTGCGCTGGCACATTCCACTCTAATTTGCAGCGTTCTAACATGATTTCCAGGAAAGCTCTGTTGCCCCAAATCCCAGAGTTGGAAATGAAGAAATGCTGCCGCCTTGTGGCCGTTTCCCACAAGGGCAGCTTTAAACCCACAGCTAATGGTCACTTAACGTTCACAGGGACTCGGGGCTCTAAAGGACACCTGCCGTCAAAAAATGTCCTGAGGTAGGGAATGGCCAAAAAAATTCAAAACTGGCAAAATTTTCAAGGAGATAGTATGGAGGGGAAAGTTTTACTCACTCTTTTTCAACAATGAGGAAAATGGATAAAAGCTCAACATCAGGAATCATTAGACTCATGAAAATCTAACCTCCAAAACGGTTTCAACTCACACATGTCAACTACCATCAGCAAAAAGTTTACAAACAATAAATGCTGAAGGGGATTTAGAGAACTGTGTACCCTCTAGCTGCTGGTGAGATGTAAAGTGGTAACAGCCAATACTGAGAACAGAAAGGAGCTGCGTTTAAAAGTAAAACTTGAGCCACCATTCCATTCAGCAGGCCCACCGATGAGCCTCTCACCTGAGAAGTCCAGAGTCGAGAAGGCACAGGCTTCAACAGCTGCACTGCAGGAACTTTCACAATAGCCAAGGCACGGAAGCAACCAAAATGTCCATAAAACGAATGAATGGATAAAGAAGAAGTAGTCCATGTACACAATGGAATATTAGCCATGGAAAACAATGAAACACTTCTCTTTGAGGCACCATAGATGAGCCTAGAGATAATCACAGAACATGAGGTAAGTCGGAAAGCAAAAGACATATCTTATGATACCACTTATAGGCGTTATCTAAGAACTGACACAAATGAACATATTTCCACAGAGAAAGACACTCACAGACTTAGAAAACAAACTATGCTTATCTAAAAAGAAAGGTGGGGGGAATGGAAAAATTAAGAGTACACTTACCATACGTGTACAGATACCTATTAAATACGTATATCAAAAAGACCGAACATATAGCAAGGGAGGTCTATGGAACACTCTGCAATAATTTACATGGGAAGTGGATCTGTACGTGAACATGTATATGTAATGTACAAATGAACCAGATTGTGTACACCTAGGACAAACAATATTCTAATCATTACCGCGATAAAAAATTAAAACATGAATTAATGTGACATAAACTTATGGGGGTTTTTCCTGGCGCATTCCATTGTAATTTACAACCTAGGAACAGGACTTCCAGAAAGGCTCTGCTGCCCTAGTAACCAGATTTGGGAATGGAGAAATGCTGCCGCCTTGTGGCCGTTTCCCACAACAGCAGCTTTAAGCCCAGGGCTAATGGTCACTAAATATTCACACTCATTGCAGGCCTGTAAATGACACCCGCCCTCAAAAAAGAAACCTGGGGTCGAAAATAGACCGAGAAATTCAAAAGAGGGCCACCTTTCAAGAAGGCAATTTCAACCGGTCTATTGTACTCACCGTTTGTTTTGGTTGTTTGTTTAACAGAAATTTAAAACGGTGTGGAAAATGCTGAACATTAGGAATAATTAAACACATGCAAATCCAAATTACGAAAACCTATCAGCTCACACCAGTCAGAAGGGCAATCAGCAAAAATTCTGCAAATAATAAATGCTGAAGGGGTTGTGGAGAAATGCCTACCCTTGGTTCAACGTGGAACATGGTAAGAGCCAGTAATGAAAACACAAAGGAGGTGCCTTGAAAAGGTAAATATTGAGCTACCATTCAATCAAGCATACCCACTTCTGGGCCTATCGCCTGAGAGGATGTGAATCAAAAGGTCACAGGCTGGGCTTCACTGGTGGCGCAGTGGTTGAGAGTCCGCCTGCCGATGCAGGGGACACGGGTTCGTGCCCCGGTCCGGGAAGAACCCACATGCTGCGGAGCGGCTAGTCCCATGAGCTATGGCTGCTGGGCCTGCGTGTCGGGAGCCTGTGCTCTGCAACGGGAGGGGCCCTGGCAGTGAGAGGCCCACGTACCGCAAAAAATAAGAATAATAATAAAGAAACAGGCCGGCAATCCTGCACTCCAGCAATATTTACCATAGCCAACACTTGGAAGCAATGAAAATGTCCATCAACAGAGGAATTCACAAAGAAGAAGTGGTCCATGTACACACCGGAATATGACTCCAATAAAAAAATATAAATTCATTTTAAAAAACAAAGATAAGTAAGGAGACATCAGGTTTGGGGGGTTTATCCGGGCACATTCCCCTCTAATTTATAACCGAGGACCAACGCTGGCAGGAAGGTCGGATTCCCTAGTTACCAGATTGGGAAGAGCAGAAATGCTGCCGCCCTCTGGCCGTTACCTGCAACAGCAGCTTTAAAACCTGTGTTAAGGGTCACTTCCTATGCACCAGTACTGGAGGGCTGTAAATGAAACCTGCCCTCAAAGTGTCTTGAGGGAAGTAATGGCCAAAATAGTTCAAAATGTCACACATACTTCAAGAAAACAATTTGAAGAGCTAGGCTGTACTCACAGTTTCAAGGAAAAAAGGACATGCCAGAAAGCTCAATTTCAAGGGATTATGAGACGCATGCAAATCCAACCACAAAGAGGTATCAGCTCACACTAGTCAGAATAAACATCAGCAAAAAAACTACAAACAATAAATGCTGAAGGTGTTGTGGAGAAGTGCGTACCCTCACCTTGAAGTGGGACGTAACCTGGTAAGAGCCACTAATGAGAACAGAATGGAGGTGCCGTTATAAGGTAAACATTTGGCTACCATAAGATCCCGCAGGCCCACTCCTGGGCCTATAACGTAAGAAGACAGAATTGGAAAGACACAGGCAGGCAAATGTGCATTGCTGCAGTATTACAATAGCCAAGACATGGAAGCAACCAAAAAGTCCATCAACAGATGAGTGGACAAAGAAGAACTGGTACATGTACAGACGGAATATTAGCCAAGGAAAAAAAGGACACAATGTCATTTGCAGCACTGTAGATGAGTCTACAGGTAATCACGCAACATGTAGTAAGTCAGAAAGAGAAAGACACATATTGTATGGTATCACTTATAGGTGTTGCCTAAAAATTGATACCAGTGAAGATATTTCCACAGAGAAGGGCAATCACAGATTCATTAAACAAACTTATGGTTTACCAATGGAAAGGTGTGAGGATTCGATACATTCGGTCATTGGGGTTAAGAGACTCATACAAACACAGGTGAAATATATAATCACCAAAAACCTACGGAATACCAAGAGAAGACTACTCAACATTCTCTCATAACGTACATGGGAAAAGGATCCCAGGAAGAATAGACATAGGTATATGTGTAAAAGAACCACATCTTGCACACCTAGAACAAGCAAAGCATTGTAATCAAACTTGCTGTGATAAAAAATATAAATTCATTTAAAGAAACGAACAAGAAGTAGGGACATAAACTTAAGGGGCTTTTTCCTGGCAAATTCCATTCTAAATTACAACCTAGAACACGACTTCCATTGACGTTCTGTTGCCCTAGTAACCAGATTTAGTAAAGGACAGCTGCTGCCACCTTGTGGCCGTTTCACACAACAGCAGCTTTTAACCCAGTGCTAATGGTCAGTTGATATTCAAAATAATTGCAGGCGTGTAAATGACACCTGCCCTGAAAACAAATCCTGGGGCCGTATATCGACCAAAAAATTCGAAAGACGTCCACATTTCAAAACGACAGTTTCAAGAGGCATATTTTATGCACATTTGTCTTATGATTCTTTTTCTTTCTTTCTTTCTTTCTTTCTTTCTTTCGTTAAAAAAACGGGAATGGAAAAAGGCTGAACATCAGGAATTAATAAAGCCATGCAAATCCAGTGTACCAAAACGTTCACCTCACAGCCGTCAGAATGATCATCAGCAAGAAAACTCTACAAAAAATAAGTGCTGAAGGGGTTTTAGAGAACTGCATACCCTTTAGCTGCTGGTGGGATGTAACCTGGTAAGAGCCAGTAGTGAGAACAGAACGGAGGTGCGTTTCAAGGTAAAAATTGAGCTACCATGTGATCTGGTAGGCCCACTGATGGGCCTATCACCTGAGTAGACCAGAATCAAAAAGACACAGCCTGCCAGGCCTTCAATTCAGCAACATGTACCATAGCCAAGACCTGGAGGAAACCAAAATGTCCACCAACAGAAAAATGTACCAAGAAGAAGTCGTCCATGTACACAATGGAATATTAGCCATGAAAAAGCATGGAACAGTGCCGTTGCCACCACTACAGAAGGATCTAGAGATAATCACCCAACTTGAAGAAAGAAACCGAAAGACAGATATCCTATGACATCACTTATACGTGTTACCTAAAACTTGATACCCATGCAATAATTTCCAAGAGAAGGACACGCATAGACTCAGAAAACCAAATTATGTATAACCAAATGGAAAGGTGTAGGGAATGTATGAATTAGGTTATGGGGTTCAACAGACATGTACTAATGCATATGATATATATATATATAATCACAAAATACCTATGGAATACAAAGAGAGGTCTACTCAACACTCTATAATAACATACATGGGAAAGGATCCAAAGAGGAATAGACAGATACATTGATAGGATGAACCAGAAACTGTACACCCAGGAGAATCTACATTTTTATCAAATTTGCTCTGATCATTCATAAAAATTAAATTTCAAAAGCAAACAACAATTTAGGAGATATAAGCTCTTGGGGGTTTGCGCTGGCACATTCCACTCTAATTTGCAGCGTTCTAACATGATTTCCAGGAAAGCTCTGTTGCCCCAAATCCCAGAGTTGGAAATGAAGAAACGCTGCCGCCTTGTGGCCGTTTCCCGCAAGGGCGGCTTTAAACCCACAGCTAATGGTCACTTAACGTTCACAAGGACTCGGGGCTCTAAAGGACACCTGCCGTCAAAAAATGTCCTGAGGTAGGGAATGGCCAAAAAAATTCAAAACTGGCAAAATTTTCAAGGAGATAGTATGGAGGGGAAAGTTTTACTCACTCTTTTTCAACAATGAGGAAAATGGATAAAAGCTCAACATCGGGAATCATTAGACTCATGAAAATCTAACCTCCAAAACGGTTTCAACTCACACATGTCAACTACCATCAGCAAAAAGTTTACAAACAATAAATGCTGAAGGGGATTTAGAGAACTGTGTACCCTCTAGCTGCTGGTGAGATGTAAAGTGGTAACAGCCAATACTGAGAACAGAAAGGAGCTGCGTTTAAAAGTAAAACTTGAGCCACCATTCCATTCAGCAGGCCCACCGATGAGCCTCTCACCTGAGAAGTCCAGAGTCGAGAAGGCACAGGCTTCAACAGCTGCACTGCAGGAACTTTCACAATAGCCAAGGCATGGAAGCAACCAAAATGTCCATAAAACGAATGAATGGATAAAGAAGAAGTAGTCCATGTACACAATGGAATATTAGCCATGGAAAACAATGAAACACTTCTCTTTGAGGCACCATAGATGAGCCTAGAGATAATCACACAACATGAGGTAAGTCGGAAAGCAAAAGACATATCTTATGATACCACTTATAGGCGTTATCTAAGAACTGACACAAATGAACATATTTCCACAGAGAAAGACACTCACAGACTTAGAAAACAAACTATGCTTATCTAAAAAGAAAGGTGGGGGGAATGGAAAAATTAAGAGTACACTTACCATACGTGTACAGATACCTATTAAATACGTATATCAAAAAGACCGAACATATAGCAAGGGAGGTCTATGGAACACTCGGCAATAATTTACATGGGAAGTGGATCTGTACGTGAACATGTATATGTAATGTACAAATGAACCAGATTGTGTACACCTAGGACAAACAATATTCTAATCATTACCGCGATAAAAAATTAAAACATGAATTAATGTGACATAAACTTATGGGGGTTTTTCCTGGCACATTCCATTGTAATTTACAACCTAGGAACAGGACTTCCAGAAAGGCTCTGCTGCCCTAGTAACCAGATTTGGGAATGGAGAAATGCTGTCGCCTTGTGGCCGTTTCCCACAACAGCAGCTTTAAGCCCAGGGCTAATGGTCACTAAATATTCACACTCATTGCAGGCCTGTAAATGACACCGGCCCCCCCCAAAAAAAAAAAACATTGGGTCGAAAATAGACCAAAAAATTCATAATAGGGCCACCTTCCAAGAAGGCAATTTCAACCGGTCTATTGTACTCACCGTTTGTTTTGGTTGTTTGTTTAACAGAAATTTAAAACGGTGTGGAAAATGCTGAACATTAGGAATAATTAAACACATGCAAATCCAAATTACAAAAACCTATCAGCTCACACCAGTCAGAAGGGCAATCAGCAAAAATTCTGCAAACAATAAATGCTGAAGGGGTTGTGGAGAAACGCCTACCCTTGGTTCAACGTGGAACATGGTAAGAGCCAGTAATGAAAACACAAAGGAGGTGCCTTGAAAAGGTAAATATTGAGCTACCATTCAATCAAGCATACCCACTTCTGGGCCTATCGCCTGAGAGGATGTGAATCAAAAGGTCACAGCCTGGGCTTCACTCGTGGCGCAGTGGTTGAGAGTCCGCCTGCCGATGCAGGCGACACGGGTTCGTGCCCTGGTGCGGGAAGAACCCACATGCTGCGGAGCGGCTAGTCCCATGAGCTATGGCTGCTGGGCCTGCGTGTCGGGAGCCTGTGCTCTGCAACGGGAGGGGCCCTGGCAGTGAGAGGCCCACGTACCGCAAAAAATAAGAATAATAATAAAGAAACAGGCCGGCAATCCTGCACTCCAGCAATATTTACCATAGCCAACACTTGGAAGCAATGAAAATGTCCATCAACAGAGGAATTCACAAAGAAGAAGTGGTCCATGTACACACCGGAATATGACTCCAATAAAAAAATATAAATTCATTTTAAAAAACAAAGATAAGTAAGGAGACATCAGGTTTGGGGGGTTTATCCGGGCACATTCCCCTCTAATTTATAACCGAGGACCAACACTGGCAGGAAGGTCGGATTCCCTAGTTACCAGATTGGGAAGAGCAGAAATGCTGCCGCCCTCTGGCCGTTACCTGCAACAGCAGCTTTAAAACCTGTGTTAAGGGTCACTTCCTATGCACCAGTACTGGAGGGCTGTAAATGAAACCTGCCCTCAAAGTGTCTTGAGGGAAGTAATGGCCAAAATAGTTCAAAATGTCACACATACTTCAAGAAAACAATTTGAAGAGCTAGGCTGTACTCACAGTTTCAAGGAAAAAAGGACATGCCAGAAAGCTCAATTTCAAGGGATTATGAGACGCATGCAAATCCAACCACAAAGAGGTATCAGCTCACACTAGTCAGAATAAACATCAGCAAAAAAACTACAAACAATAAATGCTGAAGGTGTTGTGGAGAAGTGCGTACCCTCACCTTGAAGTGGGACGTAACCTGGTAAGAGCCACTAATGAGAACAGAATGGAGGTGCCGTTATAAGGTAAACATTTGGCTACCATAAGATCCCGCAGGCCCACTCCTGGGCCTATAACGTAAGAAGACAGAATTGGAAAGACACAGGCAGGCAAATGTGCATTGCTGCAGTATTACAATAGCCAAGACATGGAAGCAACCAAAAAGTCCATCAACAGATGAGTGGACAAAGAAGAACTGGTACATGTACAGACGGAATATTAGCCAAGGAAAAAAAGGACACAATGTCATTTGCAGCACTGTAGATGAGTCTACAGGTAATCACGCAACATGTAGTAAGTCAGAAAGAGAAAGACACATATTGTATGGTATCACTTATAGGTGTTGCCTAAAAATTGATACCAGTGAAGATATTTCCACAGAGAAGGGCAATCACAGATTCATTAAACAAACTTATGGTTTACCAATGGAAAGGTGTGAGGATTCGATACATTCGGTCATTGGGGTTAAGAGACTCATACAAACACAGGTGAAATATATAATCACCAAAAACCTACGGAATACCAAGAGAAGACTACTCAACATTCTCTCATAACGTACATGGGAAAAGGATCCCAGGAAGAATAGACATAGGTATATGTGTAAAAGAACCACATCTTGCACACCTAGAACAAGCAAAGCATTGTAATCAAACTTGCTGTGATAAAAAATATAAATTCAATTAAAGAAACGAACAAGAAGTAGGGACATAAACTTAAGGGGCTTTTTCCTGGCAAATTCCATTCTAAATTACAACCTAGAACACGACTTCCATTGACGTTCTGTTGCCCTAGTAACCAGATTTAGTAAAGGACAGCTGCTGCCACCTTGTGGCCGTTTCACACAACAGCAGCTTTTAACCCAGTGCTAATGGTCAGTTGATATTCAAAATAATTGCAGGCGTGTAAATGACACCTGCCCTGAAAACAAATCCTGGGGCCGTATATCGACCAAAAAATTCGAAAGACGTCCACATTTCAAAACGACAGTTTCAAGAGGCATATTTTATGCACATTTGTCTTATGATTCTTTTTCTTTCTTTCTTTCTTTCTTTCTTTCGTTAAAAAAACGGGAATGGAAAAAGGCTGAACATCAGGAATTAATAAAGCCATGCAAATCCAGTGTACCAAAACGTTCACCTCACAGCCGTCAGAATGATCATCAGCAAGAAAACTCTACAAAAAATAAGTGCTGAAGGGGTTTTAGAGAACTGCATACCCTTTAGCTGCTGGTGGGATGTAACCTGGTAAGAGCCAGTAGTGAGAACAGAACGGAGGTGCGTTTCAAGGTAAAAATTGAGCTACCATGTGATCTGGTAGGCCCACTGATGGGCCTATCACCTGAGTAGACCAGAATCAAAAAGACACAGCCTGCCAGGCCTTCAATTCAGCAACATGTACCATAGCCAAGACCTGGAGGAAACCAAAATGTCCACCAACAGAAAAATGTACCAAGAAGAAGTCGTCCATGTACACAATGGAATATTAGCCATGAAAAAGCATGGAACAGTGCCGTTGCCACCACTACAGAAGGATCTAGAGATAATCACCCAACTTGAAGAAAGAAACCGAAAGACAGATATCCTATGACATCACTTATACGTGTTACCTAAAACTTGATACCCATGCAATAATTTCCAAGAGAAGGACACGCATAGACTCAGAAAACCAAATTATGTATAACCAAATGGAAAGGTGTAGGGAATGTATGAATTAGGTTATGGGGTTCAACAGACATGTACTAATGCATATGATATATATATATATAATCACAAAATACCTATGGAATACAAAGAGAGGTCTACTCAACACTCTATAATAACATACATGGGAAAGGATCCAAAGAGGAATAGACAGATACATTGATAGGATGAACCAGAAACTGTACACCCAGGAGAATCTACATTTTTATCAAATTTGCTCTGATCATTCATAAAAATTAAATTTCAAAAGCAAACAACAATTTAGGAGATATAAGCTCTTGGGGGTTTGCGCTGGCACATTCCACTCTAATTTGCAGCGTTCTAACATGATTTCCAGGAAAGCTCTGTTGCCCCAAATCCCAGAGTTGGAAATGAAGAAACGCTGCCGCCTTGTGGCCGTTTCCCGCAAGGGCGGCTTTAAACCCACAGCTAATGGTCACTTAACGTTCACAAGGACTCGGGGCTCTAAAGGACACCTGCCGTCAAAAAATGTCCTGAGGTAGGGAATGGCCAAAAAAATTCAAAACTGGCAAAATTTTCAAGGAGATAGTATGGAGGGGAAAGTTTTACTCACTCTTTTTCAACAATGAGGAAAATGGATAAAAGCTCAACATCGGGAATCATTAGACTCATGAAAATCTAACCTCCAAAACGGTTTCAACTCACACATGTCAACTACCATCAGCAAAAAGTTTACAAACAATAAATGCTGAAGGGGATTTAGAGAACTGTGTACCCTCTAGCTGCTGGTGAGATGTAAAGTGGTAACAGCCAATACTGAGAACAGAAAGGAGCTGCGTTTAAAAGTAAAACTTGAGCCACCATTCCATTCAGCAGGCCCACCGATGAGCCTCTCACCTGAGAAGTCCAGAGTCGAGAAGGCACAGGCTTCAACAGCTGCACTGCAGGAACTTTCACAATAGCCAAGGCATGGAAGCAACCAAAATGTCCATAAAACGAATGAATGGATAAAGAAGAAGTAGTCCATGTACACAATGGAATATTAGCCATGGAAAACAATGAAACACTTCTCTTTGAGGCACCATAGATGAGCCTAGAGATAATCACACAACATGAGGTAAGTCGGAAAGCAAAAGACATATCTTATGATACCACTTATAGGCGTTATCTAAGAACTGACACAAATGAACATATTTCCACAGAGAAAGACACTCACAGACTTAGAAAACAAACTATGCTTATCTAAAAAGAAAGGTGGGGGGAATGGAAAAATTAAGAGTACACTTACCATACGTGTACAGATACCTATTAAATACGTATATCAAAAAGACCGAACATATAGCAAGGGAGGTCTATGGAACACTCGGCAATAATTTACATGGGAAGTGGATCTGTACGTGAACATGTATATGTAATGTACAAATGAACCAGATTGTGTACACCTAGGACAAACAATATTCTAATCATTACCGCGATAAAAAATTAAAACATGAATTAATGTGACATAAACTTATGGGGGTTTTTCCTGGCACATTCCATTGTAATTTACAACCTAGGAACAGGACTTCCAGAAAGGCTCTGCTGCCCTAGTAACCAGATTTGGGAATGGAGAAATGCTGTCGCCTTGTGGCCGTTTCCCACAACAGCAGCTTTAAGCCCAGGGCTAATGGTCACTAAATATTCACACTCATTGCAGGCCTGTAAATGACACCGGCCCCCCCCAAAAAAAAAAAACATTGGGTCGAAAATAGACCAAAAAATTCATAATAGGGCCACCTTCCAAGAAGGCAATTTCAACCGGTCTATTGTACTCACCGTTTGTTTTGGTTGTTTGTTTAACAGAAATTTAAAACGGTGTGGAAAATGCTGAACATTAGGAATAATTAAACACATGCAAATCCAAATTACAAAAACCTATCAGCTCACACCAGTCAGAAGGGCAATCAGCAAAAATTCTGCAAACAATAAATGCTGAAGGGGTTGTGGAGAAACGCCTACCCTTGGTTCAACGTGGAACATGGTAAGAGCCAGTAATGAAAACACAAAGGAG
The DNA here is from genome assembly GCF_964165515.1 of Mesoplodon bidens. Classification (NCBI taxonomy): domain Eukaryota; kingdom Metazoa; phylum Chordata; class Mammalia; order Artiodactyla; family Ziphiidae; genus Mesoplodon; species Mesoplodon bidens. Next base: position 78,316,379 of record NC_138162.1, on the reverse strand, counting down.
GTGCCTTGAAAAGGTAAATATTGAGCTACCATTCAATCAAGCATACCCACTTCTGGGCCTATCGCCTGAGAGGATGTGAATCAGAAGGTCACAGCCTGGGCTTCACTCGTGGCGCAGTGGTTGAGAGTCCGCCTGCCGATGCAGGCGACACGGGTTCGTGCCCTGGTGCGGGAAGAACCCACATGCTGCGGAGCGGCTAGTCCCATGAGCTATGGCTGCTGGGCCTGCGTGTCGGGAGCCTGTGCTCTGCAACGGGAGGGGCCCTGGCAGTGAGAGGCCCACGTACCGCAAAAAATAAGAATAATAATAAAGAAACAGGCCGGCAATCCTGCACTCCAGCAATATTTACCATAGCCAACACTTGGAAGCAATGAAAATGTCCATCAACAGAGGAATTCACAAAGAAGAAGTGGTCCATGTACACACCGGAATATGACTCCAATAAAAAAATATAAATTCATTTTAAAAAACAAAGATAAGTAAGGAGACATCAGGTTTGGGGGGTTTATCCGGGCACATTCCCCTCTAATTTATAACCGAGGACCAACACTGGCAGGAAGGTCGGATTCCCTAGTTACCAGATTGGGAAGAGCAGAAATGCTGCCGCCCTCTGGCCGTTACCTGCAACAGCAGCTTTAAAACCTGTGTTAAGGGTCACTTCCTATGCACCAGTACTGGAGGGCTGTAAATGAAACCTGCCCTCAAAGTGTCTTGAGGGAAGTAATGGCCAAAATAGTTCAAAATGTCACACATACTTCAAGAAAACAATTTGAAGAGCTAGGCTGTACTCACAGTTTCAAGGAAAAAAGGACATGCCAGAAAGCTCAATTTCAAGGGATTATGAGACGCATGCAAATCCAACCACAAAGAGGTATCAGCTCACACTAGTCAGAATAAACATCAGCAAAAAAACTACAAACAATAAATGCTGAAGGTGTTGTGGAGAAGTGCGTACCCTCACCTTGAAGTGGGACGTAACCTGGTAAGAGCCACTAATGAGAACAGAATGGAGGTGCCGTTATAAGGTAAACATTTGGCTACCATAAGATCCAGCAGGCCCACTCCTGGGCCTATAACGTAAGAAGACAGAATTGGAAAGACACAGGCAGGCAAATGTGCATTGCTGCAGTATTACAATAGCCAAGACATGGAAGCAACCAAAAAGTCCATCAACAGATGAGTGGACAAAGAAGAACTGGTACATGTACAGACGGAATATTAGCCAAGGAAAAAAAGGACACAATGTCATTTGCAGCACTGTAGATGAGTCTACAGGTAATCACGCAACATGTAGTAAGTCAGAAAGAGAAAGACACATATTGTATGGTATCACTTATAGGTGTTGCCTAAAAATTGATACCAGTGAAGATATTTCCACAGAGAAGGGCAATCACAGATTCATTAAACAAACTTATGGTTTACCAATGGAAAGGTGTGAGGATTCGATACATTCGGTCATTGGGGTTAAGAGACTCATACAAACACAGGTGAAATATATAATCACCAAAAACCTACGGAATACCAAGAGAAGACTACTCAACATTCTCTCATAACGTACATGGGAAAAGGATCCCAGGAAGAATAGACATAGGTATATGTGTAAAAGAACCACATCTTGCACACCTAGAACAAGCAAAGCATTGTAATCAAACTTGCTGTGATAAAAAATATAAATTCAATTAAAGAAACGAACAAGAAGTAGGGACATAAACTTAAGGGGCTTTTTCCTGGCAAATTCCATTCTAAATTACAACCTAGAACACGACTTCCATTGACGTTCTGTTGCCCTAGTAACCAGATTTAGTAAAGGACAGCTGCTGCCACCTTGTGGCCGTTTCACACAACAGCAGCTTTTAACCCAGTGCTAATGGTCAGTTGATATTCAAAATAATTGCAGGCGTGTAAATGACACCTGCCCTGAAAACAAATCCTGGGGCCGTATATCGACCAAAAAATTCGAAAGACGTCCACATTTCAAAACGACAGTTTCAAGAGGCATATTTTATGCACATTTGTCTTATGATTCTTTTTCTTTCTTTCTTTCTTTCTTTCTTTCTTTCGTTAAAAAAACGGGAATGGAAAAAGGCTGAACATCAGGAATTAATAAAGCCATGCAAATCCAGTGTACCAAAACGTTCACCTCACAGCCGTCAGAATGATCATCAGCAAGAAAACTCTACAAAAAATAAGTGCTGAAGGGGTTTTAGAGAACTGCATACCCTTTAGCTGCTGGTGGGATGTAACCTGGTAAGAGCCAGTAGTGAGAACAGAACGGAGGTGCGTTTCAAGGTAAAAATTGAGCTACCATGTGATCTGGTAGGCCCACTGATGGGCCTATCACCTGAGTAGACCAGAATCAAAAAGACACAGCCTGCCAGGCCTTCAATTCAGCAACATGTACCATAGCCAAGACCTGGAGGAAACCAAAATGTCCACCAACAGAAAAATGTACCAAGAAGAAGTCGTCCATGTACACAATGGAATATTAGCCATGAAAAAGCATGGAACAGTGCCGTTGCCACCACTACAGAAGGATCTAGAGATAATCACCCAACTTGAAGAAAGAAACCGAAAGACAGATATCCTATGACATCACTTATACGTGTTACCTAAAACTTGATACCCATGCAATAATTTCCAAGAGAAGGACACGCATAGACTCAGAAAACCAAATTATGTATAACCAAATGGAAAGGTGTAGGGAATGTATGAATTAGGTTATGGGGTTCAACAGACATGTACTAATGCATATGATATATATATATATAATCACAAAATACCTATGGAATACAAAGAGAGGTCTACTCAACACTCTATAATAACATACATGGGAAAGGATCCAAAGAGGAATAGACAGATACATTGATAGGATGAACCAGAAACTGTACACCCAGGAGAATCTACATTTTTATCAAATTTGCTCTGATCATTCATAAAAATTAAATTTCAAAAGCAAACAACAATTTAGGAGATATAAGCTCTTGGGGGTTTGCGCTGGCACATTCCACTCTAATTTGCAGCGTTCTAACATGATTTCCAGGAAAGCTCTGTTGCCCCAAATCCCAGAGTTGGAAATGAAGAAACGCTGCCGCCTTGTGGCCGTTTCCCGCAAGGGCGGCTTTAAACCCACAGCTAATGGTCACTTAACGTTCACAAGGACTCGGGGCTCTAAAGGACACCTGCCGTCAAAAAATGTCCTGAGGTAGGGAATGGCCAAAAAAATTCAAAACTGGCAAAATTTTCAAGGAGATAGTATGGAGGGGAAAGTTTTACTCACTCTTTTTCAACAATGAGGAAAATGGATAAAAGCTCAACATCAGCAATCATTAGACTCATGAAAATCTAACCTCCAAAACGGTTTCAACTCACACATGTCAACTACCATCAGCAAAAAGTTTACAAACAATAAATGCTGAAGGGGATTTAGAGAACTGTGTACCCTCTAGCTGCTGGTGAGATGTAAAGTGGTAACAGCCAATACTGAGAACAGAAAGGAGCTGCGTTTAAAAGTAAAACTTGAGCCACCATTCCATTCAGCAGGCCCACCGATGAGCCTCTCACCTGAGAAGTCCAGAGTCGAGAAGGCACAGGCTTCAACAGCTGCACTGCAGGAACTTTCACAATAGCCAAGGCACGGAAGCAACCAAAATGTCCATAAACGAATGAATGGATAAAGAAGAAGTAGTCCATGTACACAATGGAATATTAGCCATGGAAAACAATGAAACACTTCTCTTTGAGGCACCATAGATGAGCCTAGAGATAATCACAGAACATGAGGTAAGTCGGAAAGCAAAAGACATATCTTATGATACCACTTATAGGCGTTATCTAAGAACTGACACAAATGAACATATTTCCACAGAGAAAGACACTCACAGACTTAGAAAACAAACTATGCTTATCTAAAAAGAAAGGTGGGGGGAATGGAAAAATTAAGAGTACACTTACCATACGTGTACAGATACCTATTAAATACGTATATCAAAAAGACCGAACATATAGCAAGGGAGGTCTATGGAACACTCTGCAATAATTTACATGGGAAGTGGATCTGTACGTGAACATGTATATGTAATGTACAAATGAACCAGATTGTGTACACCTAGGACAAACAATATTCTAATCATTACCGCGATAAAAAATTAAAACATGAATTAATGTGACATAAACTTATGGGGGTTTTTCCTGGCACATTCCATTGTAATTTACAACCTAGGAACAGGACTTCCAGAAAGGCTCTGCTGCCCTAGTAACCAGATTTGGGAATGGAGAAATGCTGCCACCTTGTGGCCGTTTCCCACAACAGCAGCTTTAAGCCCAGGGCTAACGGTCACTAAATATTCACACTCATTGCAGGCCTGTAAATGACACCTGCACACAAAAAAAAGAAAAACATGGGGTCGAAAATAGACCGAGAAATTCAAAAGAGGGCCACCTTTCAAGAAGGCAATTTCAACCGGTCTATTGTACTCACCGTTTGTTTTGTTTGTTTGTTTAACAGAAATTTAAAACGGTGTGGAAAATGCTGAACATTAGGAATAATTAAACACATGCAAATCCAAATTACAAAAACCTATCAGCTCACACCAGTCAGAAGGGCAATCAGCAAAAATTCTGCAAACAATAAATGCTGAAGGGGTTGTGGAGAAATGCCTACCCTTGGTTCAACGTGGAACATGGTAAGAGCCAGTAATGAAAACACAAAGGAGGTGCCTTGAAAAGGTAAATATTGAGCTACCATTCAATCAAGCATACCCACTTCTGGGCCTATCGCCTGAGAGGATGTGAATCAAAAGGTCACAGGCTGTGCTTCACTCGTGGCGCAGTGGTTGAGAGTCCGCCTGCCGATGCAGGGGACACGGGTTCGTGCCCCGGTCCGGGAAGAACCCACATGCTGCGGAGCGGCTAGTCCCATGAGCTATGGCTGCTGGGCCTGCATGTCGGGAGCCTGTGCTCTGCAACGGGAGGGGCCACGGCAGTGAGAGGCCCACGTACCCCCAAAAAATAAGAATAATAATAAACAAACAGGCTGGCAATCTTGCACTCCAACAATATTTACCATAGCCAACACTTGGAAGCAATGAAAATGTCCATCAACAGAGGAATTCACAAAGAAGAAGTGGTCCATGTACACACTGGAATATGACTCCAATAAAAACTATAAATTCATTTTAAAAAACAAAGATAAGTAAGGAGACATCAGGTTTTGGGGGTTTATCCGGGCACATTCCACTCTAATTTATAACCGAGGACCAACGCTGGCAGGAAGGTCTGTTTCCATAGTTATCAGATTGGGAAAAGCAGAAATGCTGAAGCCCTCTGGCCGTTACCTGCAACAGCAGCTTTAAAACCTGTGCTAAATGTCACTTCATATGCACAAGTACAGGAGGGCCGAAAATGAAACCTGCCCTCATAATGTCTTGAGGGAGGTAATGGCCAAAAGATTTCAAAATGTGCCACCTACTTCAAGAAAACAATTTGAAGAGGTAAGCTGTACTCACAGTTTGAAGAAAAAAAGGACATGCCTGAAAGCTCAGTTTCAGGGGATTATGAAGCACATGCAAATCCAAGCAAAAAGAGGTATCAGCACACACCTGTCAGGAAAAACTTCAGCAGAAAAACTACAAACAATAAATGCTGAAGGGTTTGTGGAGAAGTGCATCCCCTCAACTTTAAGTGGGCCGTAACCTGGTAAGAGCCACTAATGAGAACAGAATGGAGGTGCCTTTACAAGGTAAACTTTTTGCTCCCATATGATCCAGCAGGACCACTCATTGGCCTATAAACTAAGAAGCCAAAATGGGAAATGTGCAAAACAAATATATCAAAAAGACTGACCATATAGCAAGGGAGGTCTACGGAACACTCTGCAATAATTTACATGGGAAGTGGATCCGTACATGAATATATATGTGTAATGTACAAATGAACCAGATTGTGTACACCTAGGATAAACAATATTCTAATCATTACCCCGATTTTAAAAAATTAAAACATCGAACATGTAGTAATGTGACATAAGCTTATGGGGTTTTTCCTTTCACATTCCATTCTAATTTACAACCTAAGAACAGGACTTCCTGAAAATCTCTGCTGCCCTAGTAACCAGATTTGGGAATGGAGAAATGCTGCCGCCTTGTGCCCGTTTCCCACAACAGCAGCTTTAAACTCGGTGCTAATGGTCACTAAATATTCACACTCATTGCAGGCCTCTAAATGACACCTGCCCTGAAAAAATATCCTGGGGTCGAAAATCGATCAAAAAATTCTTATGAGGGCTACCTTTCAAGAAGACAATTTCAAGACGTTTATTGAACTCAAAATGTTTTTCTTCTTTTGTTTAACAGAAATAAAAAAATGTCATGGGAAAATGCTGAACATTAGGCATTATTAAAGACATGCAAATCAAAATTACAAAAACCTATACAGTCACACCAATCAGAATGGCCGTCAGCAGAAAATGTGCAAACAATGCTGAAGTGGTTATGCAGAAATGTGTAACCCTCGGTTCTAAGTGAGACGTGGCAAGAGCCAGTAATTAAAACACAATGGAGGTTCCTTGAAAAAGTAAACATTGAGCTACATACCCACTACTGGGCCTATCGCCTGAGAGGATGAGAATCAAAAATACACAGGTGGGCAATCCTGCACTCCAGCAATATTTACCATAGCCAACACTTGGAAGCAATGAAAATGTCCATCAACAGACGAGTGCAGAAAATAGAAGTGGTCCATGTACACAATGGAATCAGACTCCAGTAAAAAATATAAATTCAATTTAAAAAACAAACATCAGTAGGGAGACATCAGCTTTTGGGGGTTAATCCGGGCACATTCCTCTCTAATTTATTACCGAGGAACACCACTGACAGGAATGTCTGTTTCCCTAGTTATCAGAGAGGGGAACGCAGAAATGCTGCCACCCTCTGGCTGTTACCTGCAACAGCCGCTTTAAAACCTGTGCTAATGGTCAGTTAATATGCACGAGTACTGCAGGGCTGTAAATTAAACCTGCCCTCGAAATGTCTTGAAGGAGATAATGGCCAAAATACTTCAAAATGTGGCACAGACTTCAGGAAAACTATTTGGAGAGGTAAGTTTTAGTCATTGTTTGAAAAAAAAAAGGGACATGCCTGAAAGTTCAATTTGAAGGTATTAGGAGACGCATGCAAATCCAACCAAAAAGAAGTATCGGCTCACACTAGTCAGAATAACCATCAGCAAAAACTACAAATAGTAAATGCTGAAGTGGTTGTGGAGAAGTGCATACCCTCAACTTTAAGTGAGACATAACCTGGTAAGAGCCACTAATGAGAACAGAATGGAGGTGCCTTTACAAGGTAAACATTGAGCTACCATATGATCCAGCATGTCCACCCTTAGGCCTATAATCTATGAAGACAGAGTTGGAAAGACACAGGCAGGCAAATCTGCATTGTAGCAGTATTACAACAGCCAAGACATTGAAGCAACCAAAAAGTCCATCAACAGATGAGTGGACAAAGATGAACTGGTACATGTACAGATGGAATATTAGCCAAGGAAAAAAATGACACAATGCCATTTGCAGCACCATAGATGAGTCTACAGGTAATCACGCAAGTTGTAGTAAGTCAGAAAGTGAAAGACACATATCCTATGGTATCACTTATAGGTGTTACCTAAAAATTGATACCAGTGAAGATATGTCCACAGAGAAAGGCAATCACAGACTCATTAAATGAACTTATGGTTCACCAATGGAAAGGTGTGAGGATTGGATACATTAGGATATTGGGGTTAACACACGTATACAAACACAGACCTATGGAATACCGAAAGAAGACTACTCAACTTTGTGTCATAAGCTACATGGGAAAAGGATCCGAAGAAGGATATATGTATCCGTGTAAAAGAAGCACATCTTGCACACGTGGAACAAAGAAACCATTGTAATCAAATATGCTGTCATAAAAAATTAAAATTAAATTTTTTTAAAAAATGAAAAAGTAATAATGAGACTTTGGGCTTCCCTGGTGGCAGTGTGGTTGAGAGTCCACCTGCGGATGCAGGGGACATGGATTTGTAACCCGATTAGGGATGATCCCACATGCCACGGAGCGGCTGCGCCTGTGAGCCGCGGCCGCTGAGCCTGTGCATCTGGAGCCTGTGCTCTGCAACGGGAGAGGCCACAAAAGTGAAAGGCCCGCGTACCGCAAAAAAAAAAAAAAAAAAAAGTAGAGAGAGATAAACTTAAGGGGCTTTTTCCTGGCACATTCCATTCTAATTTACAACCTAGAACACAACTTCCATTAAGGGTCTGTTGCCATAGTAACCAGATTTGATAAGGAGAAATCCTGCCGCCTTGTGGCCGTTTCACACAACAGCAGCTTTAAACCCAGCGCTAATGGTCACTTAATACTCAAAACAATAGCAGTCCTGTAGGGCCTCCCTGGTGGCGCAGTGGTTGAGAGTCCGCCTGCCGATGCAGGGGATACGGGTTCGTGCCCCGGTCTGGGAGGATCCCATATGCCGCGGAGCGGCTGGGCCCGTGAGCCATGGCCGCTGGGCCTGCGCGTCCGGAGCCTGTGCTCCGCAACGGGAGAGGCCACAACAGTGAGAGGCCCGCATACCGCAAAAAGAAAAAAAAAAAAAAAAAAAAAAAAATAGCAGTCCTGTAAATCACACCTGCCCTCAAAACAAATCCTGGGGTTGTAAATCGACCAAGAAACTCAAAAGACCTCCACATTTCAAGAACACAATTTCAAGAGGCATATTTTACGCACAGATTGTCTTTTACATCTTCTTTTTATTTTTTAAAAAATGAGGGTATGAAGAAATGCTGAACATCAGGAATTAATAAAGCCATGCAAATCCAACCTACAGAAACGTTCACCTCACAGCCGTCAGAATGATCATCAGCAAAATGTCTACAAAGAATAAATGCTGAAGGGGTTTTAGAGATCTGTGTACCCTCTAGCTTCTGGAGGGATGTAAACTGGTAACAGCCAGTAGTGAGAACAGAATGGAGGTGCATTTAAAGGAAAAATTGAGCTAACGTGTGATCTGGTAGGCCCTTTGATGCTCCTATCATCTGAGCGGACTAGAATCAAAAAGACACAGGCTGGCAATCCTGCACTGCAGCAACATTTAACATAGCCAAGACTTGGAAGAAACCAAAATGTCCATCAACAGAAAAATGCACAAAGAATAAGTGGTCCATGTACACATGGAATATTAGCCATGGAATAGAATAAAACAGTGCCGTTTGCACCACCATAGAAGGACCTACAGATAAACACTGAAATTGAAGTAAGGAAGTAACCGAAAAACAGATATCTTATGATATCACTTATAGGTGTTACCTAAAAATTGATACCCATGAAATTATTTCCAAGAGAAGGATATTCATGGATTAAGAAAACAAAATTATATTTAACCAAATGGAAAAGCATAAGGAATGGATGATGTAGGATATGGGGGTTAACAGACATGTAATAACACATATGAAATATATATCACAAAATACCTATGGAATACCAAGAGAGGTGTACTCAACACTCTGTAATAGCCTACACAGGAATGGATCCAAAGATGAATAGTTAGATACATAGATATAATGAATCAGATTCTGTACACCTGAAACGACATTTTTATGAAATTTGCTCTGATAATGAATAAAAATTATATTTAGAAAACAAACACGACATAAGGAGATTTAAGCTCTTGGGGGTTTGCCCTGGCACATTCCACTCTAACTTGCAGCCTACTAACACGATTTCCAGGAAATCTCTGTTGCCCAAAAACCCAGAATTGGCTATGTAGAAATGCTGCCGCCTTGTGGCCGTTTCCCACAAGAGTGGCTTTAAACCCACAGCTAACACTCACTTAACATTCACAAGGACTCAGGGCTGTAAAGGACAAAGGACAAAAATTATCCTGAGGTAGGGAATGGCCAAAAAAATTCACAACTGGCAAATTTTTCAAAAAGATAGTATGAAGAGGTAAGTTTTACACACTCATTTTTTAAAAAAGGAAAATGGATAAAAGCTCAACATCAGGAATTATTAGACTCATGCAAATCTAATCTATGAAAAGGTTTCAACTCACATCAGTCAAATGACCATCAGCAAAATATCTACAAACAATAAATGCTGCTAGCACAGGGAGATCAGCTCGGTGCTTTGTGACCGCCTGGAGGGGTGGGATAGGGAGGGTGGGAGGGAGATGCAAAAGGGAGGGGATATGGGAACATATGCATATGTATAACTGATTAAATTTGTTATAAAGCAAAAAATAAAAAATTAAAATTAAAAAAAATAAAAAAGAAAGTGAGTCCAGCAATAAAAAGCTGGGTAAGGTTAAGACAACTACCTCGAAAGGAAGCAAGGCTACAAAAAAAAAAAAACAATAAATGCTGAAGGGGTTTTAGAGAACTGTGTACCCTGTAGCTGCTGGTGAGATGTAAAGTGGTAAGATCCAGTAATGAGAACAGAAAGGAGATGCGTTTAAAAGTAAAAATTGAGATGCCATTCGATCCAGCACGCCCACTACTGGGCCTATCACCTAAGAGCCAACTCGAGAAGACACAGGCTGACAAAGCTGTACTGAAGCAATATTCAAAATAGCCAAGACATGGAAGCAGCCAAAATGTCAATCAACAGATGAATGGACAAAGAAGAAGTGGTCCAGGTACCTAATGGAAGATTAGCTTTCAAAAAAAAATGAACAATGCCGTTTTCATGACTACAGGTGAGTCTAGAAATAATCATATTAGGTTAAGTCAAAGTGTATGATATATAGCCTATGATATAATTTATAGATCTTATCTTAAGATTCCTACCAATGAACATATTTCCAAAGGAAAAGACACTCAGAGATGTATAAAACAAACTAATGGTTAACCAAAGTGAAATGTGGGAGGATGGATAAATTAGGATTATGGGGTTAACATACATACACTGATGTATGTTACATGTATATAAACTTTCAATATATAAAACATAAATTATATAATCACTAATACATATAAATTATATAATCACCAAACACCTACCAAATACCAAGGAAGGTCTACTCAACACTCTGTAATAACCGACATGGTAACAGGATCCAAAGATGAACAGAGATATGTATGAAAAATTGATCAGAATCAGTACATCCAGAGAATCATGACACTCTAATAAAATTTACTCCAATAGGGGCTTCCCTGGTGGCGCAGTGGTTGAGAATCTGCTTGCCAATGCAGGGGACATGGGTTTCAGCACTGGTCTGGGAAGATCCCACATGCCACAGAGCAACTAGGCCCGCAAGCCACAACTACTGAGCCTGGGCGTCTGAAGCCTGTGCTCCGCAACAAGAGAGGCTGCGATAGTGAGAGGCCCGCACACCGTGATGAAGAGTGGTCCCCGCTTGCCACAACTAGAGAAAGCCCTCGCTTAGAAACGAAGACCCAACACAGCCATAAATAAATAAATAAATAAATCTTAAAGGCAAAGAAGAAAGGGGAAATTGTAGATAGAGTAAGGATCTAGTTTTTAAAAATTTACTCTTATAAAAAACATAAAATAAATTTAAAAAACAAACATAAGTAGGAGACATAAGCTTTGGGGAGTTTGTCCTGGAACATTCCACTACAATTTGCAACCTAGGAACACAACTTCCAGGAAGGCTCTCCTGCCCTTGTAACCAAGTAACCAAGCTGGGAATGTAGAAATCTGCCGCCTTGTGGCCAATTCTCGCAACAGCAGCTTTAATCCCAGTGTTATTGGTCACTTAATATTCACAAGGACTGCAGGGCTTTAAATGACACCTGCCCTCAAAAAATATCCTGTGGTCAGGAATGGACATTAATATGCAAAACAGTAGAAAATCTGGAGAAGACCATTTCAAGAGGTAAATTTCCTCACAGTGTTTTTTCAAAGGACATGAAAAAATGTTCAACATCAAGAATTATTAGGGACATGCAAATTTAAACTATAAAAAGGTATTACCTCACAGTAGTCTGAATGGCATCAGAGAAAAATGTCTGCAAACAATAAATGCTGAATGGGTTTCCAAGAATGGATACACTCTTATGCTGTTGCTGGGATGTAAACTGGTAACAGCCACTAATCAGAACAGAATGAAGGTGCCTTTAAAGGTAACAATTGAGCTACTATGTGATCCTGCCAAACCACTAATGGGCCTGTAACCCGAGAACACCAGAATTCAGAAAGACACAGGTACCCAAAAGTGCTCTTCAGCAATACTTACAATAGCCAGACATGGATGCAAGCAAAATGTCCAAGTACAGATGAATGGACAAAGAAGTGGTACATGTACACAATCAAATATTAGCCATGGAAAAGATGAAACAATGCCTTTTGCAGCACCACTGATGAACCTAGGGGTAATCATACTACGTAAAGTAAGTCACAAAAAGAAAGACAAATATCCAATGATATCATTTACTAGTGTTATCTAAAAATTGATATCCATGAACATATTTCCACTGAGAAAGACCCATACAGACTTTGAAAAAGGTGAAAGGAATGGAAAACTTAGGATGTTGAGGTTAACATGCATTTAATAATTCATATAAAATATATAATCAAGAAGGACCTACTGGATGCCAAGGGAGGTCTACTCAACTCTCTCTAATGACCAACATGGGAAAGAATCTAAACCTGATTAGATATATGTATACATATGAATGATCCAGATTCTGTACACCTAGAACAAACACAACACTGTAATCAAATTTACTCTGATAAGAAATAAAAATTAAATTAAACAAGAAGTAATGTGACACAAGATTTTGGGTATTTGTCCTGGCACTTTACACTCCAATTTACAACATAGGAAGAGGAATTCCACTAAGCCTCTCTTTTCCCTAGCAATCAAGTTGAGTATGAATAAATTTCGCTGCCTTGTTGCCCTTTCCTGCAACTTCAACTTTAAAAACAATGCTTATGGGTACTTAATATTCACAAGGACCGTTGGGCTGTAAATGACACCCACAAACAGGAAATGTCCAGGGGTAGGTAAGCAAAATAAATTCTAAAGGAACAGACTTTCAAGATCCTATTTCAATAGGTAAATTTTACACTGTTTAAAAGAAACTCACTTGAAAAGATGCTCTAATTCCTGTATTATTAGCGTCATGGAAATCAAAACTACAATGAGGGATCACTTCACATGAGTAAGAATAGCCATCATCGAAAAGTCTACAAACAATAAATGCTTGAGAGGTTGTAGAAAAAAGGGAACCCTCCTATGCTGCTGTTGGGATCTAACGTGGTAACAGCCACTATAAATAATAGTATGGAGGTGCCTTTACGAGATAAAATTAGAGGTACCATATGATCCAGCAGTCCCACTCCCAGGCGTATAACATGAGAAAACCAGAATTGGAAAACACACATGCACCCATATGTGTACTGCAGCACAATTTACAATGTCTAAGACATGGAATCAACCAAAATATCCATCAGCTGATGGATGGATAAAGAAGTGGTACATGTTCACAGTGAAATATTACTCAGAAATGAAAAAGAATGAAGGAATTCCATTTGCAGCATCATGGATAAAATTAGAGGTAATCATACGAAGTGAAGTAAGTCAGAAAGAGAAAGTCAAATATCAGATGATACTACTTATAGCTGAAATTTAAAAATTGATACCAATGAACTAATTTACAAGAGAGAAACAGGCACTTTCCAGGTGGTCCAATGGTTAAGAATCTGAGCTTCCACTTCAGAGGACATGGGTGCGATCCCTGGTGTTGGGAGAACTAATATCACGCATGCCTCGCAGTACAGCCAAACAGATAAAATAAAAGAGAGAGAAACAGACTCATAGACTTAGAAAACAAACTTATGGTTACCCAATGAGAAAGGTGGACAGAAGGAATAAATCAGGAGGCTGGGAAAAATATTTGCACACTAATACATATAAAATAGATTATCAACAAGGACCTACTGTATAACAAAGGGAAATCTACTCAACACTCTCTAATAACCTATATGGGAAAAGAATCTGAAGATGAATAGACACATGAATATACATAACTGAACAAGATTCTGTACGCCTACCACAAACAGCATATTTTAAATCAACTTTACTCCAATAAAAAAGAAAAATTAAATTAAAACAAGGGCTTCCCTGGTGGCGCAGTGGTTGAGAGTCCGCCTGCCGATGCAGGGGACACGGGTTCATGCCCCGGTCCGGGAAGATCCCACATGCCACGGAGCGGCTGGGCCTGTGAGCCATGGCTGCTGAGCCTGCGTGTCCGGGGCCTGTGCTCCGCAACGGGAGAGGCCACAACAGTGAGAGGCCCACGTACAGAAAAAAAAAAATTAAAACAAAAACAAGAAGTAACAAAACAGAAGATTTGGGGTGTTTGTTCTGCCACAGCCCACACTAATTTACAACCCAGGAGCCCGTCTTCCACAGTGGGTCTTCTTACCCAAGTAATCAGAGAGGGGCATGAAGGAAATCCTACCATCTGTGCCCATTTCCACAACGGCAACTTTAAAACATGTGCTTATGGGCACTTCATAGTCACAAGGACTGCCAGGGTGTAAATAACACCTGCCCTTAACAAATGTCCTGTGGTAGTTATTGAACAAAAATTCAAAATAGTCAGACTTTCAAAAAGCCAATGTCAGCTGTAACTTTTTCTCACAGTGTTTAAAAAAAACACATGCAGAGATGCTCAAAATCTCGAATTATTAGACACATGCAAATCAAAACTACAACAAGGTATCACCTCGCACAGTCAGAATGGCCATCATCAAAAAGCTTACAAACCATAAATGCTGTAGAGGACACGGAGAAAAGGGAACCCTCCTATGCTGCTGGTGAGATGTAAGCTGGTAAGAGCCACTATAAAGCACACTATGGAGATGCCTTTAAAAAGTAAAAATACAGCTACCATATCATCCAGCAGTCCTACTTCTGGGCGTACATCTGCAGGAAGCCAGAATTCAAAAAGACAAAAGCACCCAAACCCAAACATGCACTGCAGCACTATTTACAATAGCCAAGACATGGAGGCAACCAAAATGTCCATCAACAGATGAATGGATAATGAAGAAGTGGTACATGTACACAATCAAATATTACTCAGAAATGAAAAAGGATGATCATCTCTAGGTCCATTCCTGTTGCTGCAAATGGCATTATTTCATTCTAAGTGAAGTAATTCAGATAGAAAGACAAATATCATATGATATCACTTATAGTGGAGTCTAAAAAATGATAGAAATGAACAAATTTATAAAACGGAAACAAACCAACAGACTTCAGATATCCTTCACTGAGAAAAATTTTTAAATCTGTTACCAATCATTAAATGTCAACCTGAAAAATGTAAGCAATAAATAACATTGTAAAGGTATTAATTCTCCCCAAATTAACCTATACCAGGCATTAGCAAACTAAACCTGGAGATCACATCCAGCCTATCACCTTCTTTTGTAAATTAAATTTAATGAATGACCCACAAGAAAACCCATAATGTGATGTCAGGTCAAACCTCTCAACGTGGCTATTATTCCAAAGTCTATAAATATGAAATGTTGTTCATGACATGGAGAAGGGAATACTAGCACACTGTTGGTGAGATTGTAAATTGGTACACCCACTATGAAAAGAATATGGAGGTCCTGAGAAAAGCTACAAGTAGAACTATCATATTAGCCAACAATTCCACTGCTTGGTATATGTCCAAAGAAAACGAAGACACCAATTTGACAAGATACATGCATCCCAGTGTTCATAGCAGCATTATTTACAATTGCCAACATATGGAAGCAAACTAAATGTCCATCAACAGATGAGTGGATAAAGAAGATGTGGCATGTATACACAATAGACTATTACTCAGCCATTAAAAAGGATCAAATTCTGCTATTTGCAACAACGTGGATAGGCCTAGAATATTTATACCTACTTAAATAAGTTAGAGAAAGACACATACTCTATGTTCTCCCTTCTCTGTAGAATCTAAAAATGCAAGAAAGGAATGTATATAACAA
Organism: Mesoplodon bidens; assembly: GCF_964165515.1. Classification (NCBI taxonomy): domain Eukaryota; kingdom Metazoa; phylum Chordata; class Mammalia; order Artiodactyla; family Ziphiidae; genus Mesoplodon; species Mesoplodon bidens. The sequence continues at coordinate 78,300,375 of NC_138162.1, read as the reverse complement.
AAGAGAAATAGACTCACAGAGAACAAATTAGTGGTTACTGGTGGGGCAAGTGAAGGGGGGGAGGGAAAGACAGTAGTTTGTTTCTCTAAATCCAATATTCCTACGTATGAAATAAACAAACAAGGATATATAGTACAACACAGGGAAATATAGCCATTATTTTGTAATCTCTTTAGTGGAGCATGATCTATAAAAATATTCAATCCATATGTTGTACCACTCAGACTAATGTAATATTGTAAATCAACTATACTTCAATTTAAATAATCCATAGGGTGGCTGAATGGATTAAAGAAAGTTCAATTATACTGTGTACAAGAGATTCATGTTAACTCTAATCCATATATAGCATAAAATTGAATGATTGGGAAAAAATACTCCATGAAAATGATACTTGCCTGACTAGTCTATTATGAGGTAAAAAAGACTTGAAGTCAAACCTCTCAAAGGAAAGAAGGTTATCATATAATGATAAATGGATTAATTCATCACAAAATCAGGACAATTATAAATACGTATGTATCCAGCTTTGCAGCCTCTCAACATATAAAGAATATATTAACCCACGTGAAGGGGATAATGTGCAGAAATAAAATAATGGTAAGAAACATCTATACCCAACTTTCAACACTGTATAGATCATCCGGACAGAATATCAATCAGGAAACACTGAACTTGAACACACACTTGATATCAAATGAACCTAACATACGTCTACAGTATATTCCACTCAACAGCAGCAAACTTTCCATTGTTCTTAAGTACACATAGAACATTGCCTAGGGTAGATCCTATGTTAAGCCACAAAACAAGTCTTCAAAAATCCAAGAATATTGAAATCATATCAAGGATCATTTCCAACCACAATGGTATGAAACTGAAATTCAATATTAAAAAGAATAATTGAAAATTCAAGAACACTTAGAAATTGAACAATAAGCTCCTGAATAGCCAATGCATACAGGAATAAATCAACAGGGAAATTTAAAAGAAATCTTAAAGCAAACAAAATTGGAAACACAAAGTACCTAAATTTATGGAATACAGGAACAAGACTGCAATTCAAAGAGTTATGTTTACAGTAATAAATGCATATATTTTCAAAGAATTCTTGAGAGGGGATCACGATGATAGAGTGGGAAGATACTGAGCTCCCCTCCTGCCATGGAAACACCCAAATTACAACAACTTACACGGAAATTATCTCTGAAGACTAGCAGGGAACGTTTTCCACAACTAAACATATAAGGAAGGAGAAACCACAAGGCAGGTAGGAGGACTGGAAACACAGTCTAATTGGAACCCACACGTGGAGCACAGTGACCCACAGCTGGAAGATATCACAATTGCCTAAGTCCTCCACATGGAGGGAAGGGTCTGAGCCCGTCACCAGGCTGCTCAGCCCAGGGTTCCTGCACTAGAAGAAAAGAACACAGCAGGTCTGGCTTTGAAAACCTGCAGGGCTCATTTTCAGGAAAGCTAGAGGCTAAAGAAAACTGAGACTTTGCTCTCATAGGGCACACACAAATCTCACATGTCCTCAGTCCCTGTGCAGAGCCAATAGTGTGAAAGACACGTGTGTCAGACCCACTTGCTAATCTCGGAGAGCTTCTTGGAAAGGCAAGAGGCAGCTGGGACTCCCAGTAGGAACTGAGACATTGGCAAGCAACATTTTACAGTCTTCTCTGGAACTAATTAGAATCAGGGGCCTGCCCCATTTATCACCATGCCCATAGCACTCCTGCACCAGAAGCCCTCGCAACCAGACACACTGGGAGCCTACCCTGTCTGCCTGTGCACCTGGAGCACCACACAGCCACCCATAATGGAGGGCTGCCTTGGCTATCAGCAAACCCACGGCAATCACACACTGCGGGGGCTCACAGCCATTTAGGCCAGGGCCCAACATCGTCCACCAGCTTGTCTACAGCAGTTGGCCCTGCCTTAAGAGAAAGGTGTGTGCAGCCCACACAGGGGACACCCCTGGAGCATGTGGCTCTGCTGGCCAGAGGACAATGTGCTGCTGGGCCCTATCAGTCATCTCCTATTATAAGGCCACTTCTCTGAGACCAGGGAATGTAACAACCTGAAACTAGTGAATAGAAATGCACGGAGAATTAGGAAACATAAGGAAATAGAGGAATATGTTACAAATGAAGTAACAAGACACAACATCGAAAAAGAACTGAATAAAACAGGGATAAGCATTCTACCCGATAAAGTGTTCACAGTAATGATTATAAAGATGCTCACCCAAGTCAGGAGAAGAATAGATGGACACAGTGAGAATTTCAACAAAGAGTAATAACATGTCAAAAAGAACCAAACAGTGAACAAAACAATAAAAGAGATTAAAACACACACACACACACACACACACACACACACACACACACGAGAGAAGCCACATTATATTATATGATACAGAAGAACAGATCAGTGAAATGGAAAACAGAGTGGTGAAAATCACCCAAACTGAATAGCACAAAGAAAAAACAATTAAGACTATAGGTAAAGGGACCTCTGAGACAACATCAAGAATATTAACATGAGCATTACAGGGGCCCCAGAACGAGGAGAAGGGAGGAACTGGAAGAGAAATTATTAGAGGATATAGTGAACGATAACTTTCCTAAACTGGGGAAGGAAACACACATCCTGGTCCAGGAAACACAGAGTCCCAAACAAGATGAAGACAAACAGGTCCACACCAAGACATATTATAAAGCACCAAAAATTTAAAAATTTAAAGAGGGATCACAGAAGTAGTGAAATAAAAGGATCTAGTTATGTTCAAGGTATTCCCATAAGACTGTCAGATGACTTATCAGCAGAATTTGCAGACTAGGAAGGAATGATAGGATATATTCAATGGGCTAAAAAGAAAAAGTCTACAACAGGAATACTCTACCAGCAAGATTATGATTCAAAATTGAAGGAGAGGGCTTATCTGATGGCACAGTGGTTGACAATCTGCCTGCCAATGCAGGGGACATGGGTTTGAGCCCTGAGCCAGGAAGATCCCAAATGCCACAGAGCAACTAAGACTGTGTGCCACAACTACTGAGCCTGTTCTCTAGAGCCCATGAGCCACAACTACTGAAGCCTGAGCACCTAGAACCCATGTTCCGCAACAAGAAGAGCCACTGCAATGAGAAGCCCGTGCACCACAATGAAGAGTAGCCTCCACTTGCCACAACTAGAGAAAAGCCCATGCACTGCAATGAAGACCAAACACAGCCAAAAATAACTAACTAAATAAATTTATGGAAAAAAAGAATTGAAGGAGAGATGAAGAGTTTCCCAGACTATTTCTGATCTGATTTTTATTATTTCTTTCCTTCTGCTAACTTTGGGGGATTTTTGTTCTTCTATCTCTAATTGCTTTAGGTGCAAGGTCAGGTTGTTTATTCGAGATGTTTCCTGTTTCTTAAGGTGGGATTGTATTGCTATAAACTTCCCTCTTAGAACTGCTTTTGCTGCGTCCCATAGGTTTTGGGTCATTGTGTCTCCACTGTCGTTTGTTTCTAGGTATTTTTTATTTCCTCTTTGATTTCTTCAGTGATCACTTCATTATTAAGTAGTGTACTGTTTAGCCTCCATGTATTTGTATTTTTTACACATCTTTTCCTGTAATTGATATGTAGTCTCGTAGCATTGTGGTCAGAAAAGATACTTGATACAATTTCAATTCTCTTAAATTTACCAAGGCTTGATTTGTGACCCAAGATATGATCTATCCTGGAGAATGTTCCATGAGCACTTGAGAAAAATGTGTATTCTGTTGTTTTTGGATGGAATGTCCTATAAATATAAATTAAGTCCATCTTGTTTAATGTATCATTTAAAGCTTGTGTTTCCTTATTTATTTTCATTTTGGATGATCTGTCCATGGTGAAAGTGGGGTGTTGAAGTCCCCTACTATGATTGTGTTACTGTCGATTTCCCCTTTTATGGCTGTTAGTATTTGCCTTATGTATTGAGGTGCTCCTATGTTTGGTGCATAAATATTTACAATTGTTATATCTTCTTCTTGGATCGATCCCTTGATCATTAGGTAGTGTCCTTCTTTGTCTCTTCTAGTAGTCTTTATTTTAAAGTCTATTTTGTCTGATATGAGAATTGCTACTCCAGCTTTCTTTTGATTTCCATTTGTATGGAATATCTTTTTCCATCCCCTTACTTTCAGTCTGTATGTGTCTCAGGTCTGAAGTAGGTCTCTTGTAGACAGCATATATATGGGTCTTGTTTTTGTATCCATTCAGCCAATCTGTGTCTTTTGGTGGGAGCATTTAGTCCATTTACATTTAAGGTAATTATCGATATGTATGTTCCTATTCCCATTTTCTTAATTGTTTTGGGTTCGTTATTGTAGGTATTTTCCTTCTGTTGTGCTTCTTGCCTAGAGAACTTCCTTTAGCATTTGTTGTAAAGCTGGTTTGGTGGTGCTGAACTCTCTCAGCTTTTGCTTGTCTGTAAAAGTTTTAATTTCTCCATCAAATCTGAATGAGATCCTTGCTGGGTAGAGTAATCTTGGTTGCAGGTTTTTCTCCTTCATCACTTTAAATATGTCCTGCCAGTCCCTTTTGGCTTGCAGATTTTCTGCTGAAAGATCAGCTGTTAACCTTATGGGGATTCCCTTGTGTGTTATTTGTTGTTTTTCCCTTGCTGCTTTTAATATATTTTCTTTGTGTTTAATTTTTGACAGTTTGGTTAATATGTGTCTTGGCGTATTTCTCCTTGGATTTATTCTGTATGGGACCCTTTGTGTCTCCTGGACTTGTTTAACTATTTCCTTTCCCATATTAGGGAAGTTTTCAACTATAATCTCTTCAAATATTTTCTCAGTCCCTTTCTTTTTCTCTTCTTCTTCTGGAACCCCTATAATTCGAATGTTGGTATGTTTAATGTTGTCCCAGAGGTCTCTGAGACTGTCCTCTGTTCTTTTCATTCTTTTTTCTTTATTCTGCTCTGCAGCAGTTATTTCCACTATTTTATCTTCCACATCACTTATCCGTTCTTCTGCCTCAGTTATTCTGCTATTGATACCATCTAGAGTATTTTTAATTTCATTTATTGTGTTGCTCATCGTTGCTTGATTCATCTTTAGTTCTTCTAGGTCCTTCTTAACTGTTTCTTGCATTTTGTCTATTCTATTTCCAAGATTTTGGATCAATCAAATCAAATCAACATGATACACCATATTAACAAATTGAAGGAGAAAAACCATATGATCATCTCAATAGATGCAGAGAAAGCTTTCGACAAAATTCAACCCCCATTTATGATAAAAACCCTCCAGAAAGTAGGCATAGAGGGAACTTTCCTCAACATAATAAAGCCCATATATGTCAAACCCACAGCCAACATCATCCTCAATGGTGAAAAACTGAAACCATTTCCACTAAGATCAGAAACAAGACAAGGTTGCCCACTCTCACCACTATTATTAAACATAGTTTTGGAAGTTTTAGCCACAGCAATCAGAGAAGAAAAAGAAATAAAAGGAATTCATATTGGAGGAGAAGAAGTAATACTGTCATTGTTTGCAGATCACATGATACTATACATAGAGAATCCTAAAGGTGCTACCAGAAAACTACTAGAGCTTATCAATGAACTTGGTAAAGTAGCAGGATACAAAATTAATGCAGAGAAATCTCTGGCATTCCTATACACTAATGATGAAAAATCTGAAAGTGAAATCAAGAAAACACTCCCATTTACCATTGCAACAAGAAGAATAAAATATCTAAGAATAAACCTACCTAAGGAGACAAATGACCTGTATGCAGAAAATTATAAGACACTGATGAAAGAAACTAAAGATGATACAAATAGATGGAGAGATGTACCATGTTCTTGGATTGGAAGGATCAACATTGTGAAAATGATTCTACTACCCAAAGCAATCTACAGATTCAATGCAATCCCTATCAAACGACCACTGGCATTTTTCACAGAACTAGAACAAAAAAATTTACAATTTGTATGGAAACACAAAAGACCCCGAATAGCCAAAGCAATCTTGACAACAAAAAACGGAACTGGAGGAATCAGGCTCCCTGACTTCAGACTCTACTACAAAGCTACAGTAATCAAGACAGTATGGTACTGGCACAAAAACAGGAAGATACATCAATGGAACAGGATAAAAAGCCCAGAGATAAACCCACGCACATATGGTCATCTAATCTTTGATAAAGGAGGCAGGAATGTACAGTGGAGAAAGGACAGCCTCTTCAATAAGTGGTGCTGGGAAAACTGGACAGCTACATGTAAAAGTATGAGATTAGATCACTCCCTAACACCATACACAAAACTAAGCTCAAAATGGATTAGACTTAAATGTAAGGCCAGAAACTATCAAACTCTTAGAGGAAAACATAGGCTGAACAGTCTATGACATAAATCACAGCAAGATCCTTTTGACCCACCTCCTAGAGAAATGGAAATAAAAACAAAAATAAACAAATGGGACCTAATGAAACTTCAAAGCTTTTGCACAGCAAAGGAAACCATAAACAAGACCAAAAGACAACCCTCAGAATGGGAGAAAATATTTGCAAATGAAGCAACTGACAAAGGATTAATCTCAAAAACATACAAGCAATTCATGCAGCTCAATATCAAGAAAACAAACAACCCATTTCAAAAATGGGCAGGAGACCTAAACAGACATTTCTCCAAAGAAGATATACAGATTGCCAACAAACATGTGACGGAATGCTCAACATCATTAATCATTAGAGAAATGCAAATGAAAAGTACAATGAGATATCATCTCACTCCAGTCAGAATGGCCGTCATCAAAAAATCTACAAACAATAAGTGTTGGAGAGAGTGTGGGGAAAAGGGAACACTCTTGCACTGCTGGTGGGAATGTAAATTGGTACAGCCACTATGGAGAACAGTATGGAGGTTCCTTTAAAAACTACAAATAGAACTACAATATGACACAACAGTCCCCCAACTGGGCATATACCCTTAGAAAACCATAATTTAAACAGAGTCATGTAGCACAATGTTCATTGCAGCTCTATTTACAATAGCCAGGACATGGAAGCAACCTAAGTTGTCCATCAACTGATGAGTTGATAAAGAAGATGTGGCACATATATACAATGGAATATTACTCAGCCATAAAAAGAAACGAAATTTAGTTATTTGTAGTGAGGTGGATGGACCTAGAGTATGTCATACAGAGTGAAGTAAGTCAGAAAGAGAAAAACAAATACCATGTACTAACACATATATATGGAATCTAAGAAACAAAAAAGGTCATGTAGTGCCTAAGGGTAAGATGGGAATAAAGACACAGACCTATTAGAGCATGGAATTGAGGATATGGGGAAGGGGAAGGGTAAGCTGCGACAAAGTGAGAGAGTGGCATGGACCTATATACACTACCAATGTTAAATAGTTAGTGGGAAGTAGCCGCATAACACAGGGAGATCAGCTAGGTGGTTTGTGACCACCTAGAGGGGTGGCATAGGGAGGGTGGGAGGGAGAGAGATGCAAGAGGGAAGAGATATGGGAACATATGTATATGTATAACTGATTCACTTTGTTATAAAGCAGAAACTAACACACCATTGTAAAGCAATTATATTCCAATAAAGATATTTTTAAGAAAAGAAATTAGAAACTAAAAATTAAAAAAAAAGAACATTCAACATCATTAATCATTAGAGAAATGCAAATCAAAGCTACAATGAGATATCGTCTCACACCGGTCAGAATGGCCATCATCAAAAAATCTACAAGCAGGGCTTCCCTGGTGGTGCAGTGGTTGAGAATCTGCCTGCCAACGCAGGGGACACGGGTTCGAGCCCTGGTCTGGGAAGATCCCACATGCCGCGGAGCAACTAGGCCCATGAGCCACAACTACTGAGCCTGCGCATCTGGAGCTTGTGTTCCGCAACAAGACAGGCCACGGCAGTGAGAGGCCCGTGCACCGCAATGAAGAGTGGCCCCTGCTTGCCGCAACTAGAGAAAGCCCACGGACAGAAACGAAGACCCAACACAGCCAGAAATAAATAAATAAATAAAACTTGTTTTTAAAAATCTAGAAACAATAAATGCTGGAGAGGGTGTGGAGAAAAGGGAACCCTCTTGCACTGTTGTTGGGAATGTAAATTGATACAGCCACTATGGAGAACAGTATGGAGGTTCCTTAAAAAACTACAAATAGAACTACTAAACGACCCAGCAATCCCACTACTGGGCATATACCCTGAGAAAACCATAATTCAAAAAAGAGTCATGTTACCACAATTTTCATTGCAGCTCTATTTCCAATAGCCAGGACATGGAAGCAAGCTAAGTGTCCATCGACAGATGAATGGATAAAGAAGATGTGGCACATATATACAATGGAATATTACTCAGCCATAAAAAGGAATGAAACTGAGTTATTTGTAGTGAGCTAGATGGAACTAGAGACTGTCATACAGAGTGAAGTACGTCAGAAAGAGAAAAACAAATACCATATTGTAACACATATATATGGAATTTTAAAAAGAAAACGGTCAGAAATACCTAGGGGCAAGACAGGAATAAAGATGCAAACCTAATAGAGAATGGACTTGAAGATACGGGGAGGAGGAAGGGTAAGCTGGGACAAAGTGAGAGAGTGGCATGGGCATATATACACTACCAAACGTGAAATAGATACCTAGTGGGAAGCAGCCGCATAGCACAGGGAGGTCAGCTCCGTGGTTTGTGACCACCTAGAGGGGTGGGATAGGGAGGGTCGTAGGAAGGGAGATGCAAGAGGACAGAGATATGGTGACATATGTATATGTATAACTGATTCACCGTGTTTTAAAGCAGAAACTGACACACCATTGTAAAGCAATTATATAGTCTAATAAAGATGTTAAAAAAAACATGTGGCACATATATACAATGGAGTATTACTCAGCCATAAAAAGAAACAAAATTGAGTTATTTGTAGTGAGGTGGATGGACCTAGAGTCTGTCATATAGAGTGAAGTACGTCAGAAAGAGAAAAACAAATATCATATATTAACGTATATATGTGGAATTTAGAAAAACAATGGTCATGAAGAACCTAGGGGCAAGATGGGAATAAACACACAGACCTACTAGAGAACGGACTTGAGGACACGGGGAGGGGTAAGGGTAAGCTGGGATAAAGTGAGAGAGTTGCATGGACGTATATACACTACCAAACGTAAAATAGATAGCTAGTGGGAAGCAGCTGCATAGCACAGGGAGATCAGCTCGGTGCTTTGTGACCACCTAGAGGGGTAGATTAGGGAGGGTGGGATAGGGAGGGTGGGATAGGGAGGGTGGGAGGGAGATGCAAGAGGGAGGGGATATGGTGATATATGTATACATGTAGCTGATTCACTTTGTTATACAGCAGAAACTAACACACCATTGTAAAGCAATTATACTCCAATAAAGATGTTAAAAATTAAAAAATTAAAAATTAAAAAATAATCAAATTAAAAATGGTTAAAATGGTAAATTTTATATTATGTATAGTTTACCAAAACTTTTAAGATAAAAATACACAGGATGGAATGAGTTTGGAGGTAGTATTTTATATGGAATGGCTAGAGAAGGCCTCAGTGAGAGGAAGTAAGGTGGGGCCCTGTAGATGTCTAGGGGATGAGGGTTCCAAAGAAGGGACAGCACACACAAAGGCCCTGAGGCCCCCTCTTGCAGGGAAGGCTGTAGGGCGGCATAGCTGGAGCAGAGAGAGGGAGGCAGCAAGTGGTTGGAGATGAACTCACCGCCAGTAGGCAGGCACCAGTCCCTCCCACCAAGAAGCCTGCACAAGCCTCAGGACCAATTTCACCCACCAGAGGGCAGACACCAGAAGAGAGAGGAGCTACGATCCTCCAGCCAGTGGAAAGCAGACCACAAACACAGAAAGTTAGACAAAATGAGGTGGCAGAGAAATATGTTTTAGATGAAGGAACAAGATAAAAACCCATAAGAACAAAGAAATGAAAAGGAGATAGGCAAGCTACCCGAAAAAGAATTTAGAGTAATGATAGTAAAGATGATCCAAGATCTCGGAAAAAGAGGCACAGACAGAGAAGTTACAAGAGATGTTTATCAAAGAGCTAGAATATTTAAAGAACAAACAAACGGAGATGAACAATACAATAACTGGAATGAAAAATATACTAGAAAGAATCAATAGCAGAATAACTGAGGCAGAAGAACGAATAAGTGAGCTGGAAGACAGAATGGTGAAAATCATTGCCTCGGAATAGAATAAAGAAAAACAAAAAAGAAAAGAAATGAGGACAGTCTCAGAGATCTCTGGGAAACATTAAATGCAGCAACATTCACAATATACAGGTCCCAGAAGAAGAGACAGAGAAAGGGCCTGAGAAAAATTTGAAGAGATTACAGTTGAAAACTTCCCTAACATGAGAAAGGAAACACTCAACTCCAGGAAGTGCAGAGAGTCCCATACAAGATAAAACCAAGGAGGAACATGCCGAGACACATATTAATCAAACTGACAAAAATTAAAGACAAAGAAAAACTATTAAAAGCAACAAGGGAAAAGCAACAAATAATATACAAAGGAATCCCCATAAGGTTATCAGCTGATTTTTTTCAGCAGAAACTCTACAGGCCAGAAGAGTGGCATGATATATTTTAAAGCGATGAGAGGGAAAAACCTACAACCAAGAATACACTACCCAGCAAGGCTCTTGTTCACATTCAACAGAGAAATCAAAAGTTTTCCAGACAAGCAAAAGCTAAGAGAAGTCAGCACCACCAAACCAGCATTACAACAAATCCTAAAGGAATTTCTCTAGGTGGAATAGAAAAGGCCACAACTAGAATCAAGAAAATTTCGAATGAGGAGGCTCACCAGTAAAGGCAAGCATAAAGTAAAGGTAGGAAGTCATCCACTCACAAATATGATATCAAAACCAGCAATCAGGACTTCCCTGGTGGCACAGTTGTTGAGAGTCCACCTGCCAATGCAGGGGACAGGGGTTCATGCCCCGGTCCAGGAGGATCACACATGCCACGGAGTGGCTGGGCCCGTGAGCCATGGCCACTGAGCCTGCGCGTCCAGAGCCTGTGCTCTGCAACGGGAGAGGCCACAACAGTGAGAGGCCCACGTACAGAAAAAAAAAAAAAACAGCAATCAAGAGAAGATAAGAGTACAAATTCAGGATATTGGAAATTTATTTGAAACTAGATCACTAACTTAAAACAATCTTGTACACATATAGACTGCTATATCAAAACCTCATGGGAACCACAAACCAAAAATCTACAATAGATACACACACACACACACACACACATATACACACACAAGCAATGTAAACACATCACTAAAAATAGATATCAAATCACAAGAGAAGAAAACAAAAGAGGAAGGGAAGAAAAAGGACCTTCAAAAACAAACCAAAAACAATTCACAGAATGGCAATAAGAACATTCATATCTATAATTAACTTAAAAATAAATGGATTAAATGTTCCAACCAAAAGACACAGACTGGCTGAATGAATTAAAAAAAAAACAAGAACTCTATATATGCTGTCTATAAGAAACCCACTTCAGGGCTTCCCTGGTGGCGCAATGGTTGGGAGTCCGCCTGCCGACGCAGGGGACACGGGTTCATGCCCCGGTCCGGGAGGATCCCACATGCCGCGGAGCGGCTGGGCCCGTGAGCCATGGCCGCTGAGCCTGCACGTCCGGAGCCTGTGCTCCACAATGGGAGAGGCCACAACAGTGAGGGGCCTGTGTACTGCAAAAAGAAACCCACTTCAGATCTAGGGACACATACAGACTGCAAGTGAGGGGATAGAGAAAGGCATTCCATGCAAATGGAAATCAAAAGAAAGCTGGAGTAATAATACTCATATCAGACAAAATAGACTTTAAAATAAAGACTGTAACAAGAGACAAAAATGAACACCACATAATGAACAAAGATCACTCAAAGAAGAAGATATAACAATTGTAAATATATAGGTACCCAACATAGAAGCACCTCAATATATAAGACAAATGTTAACACCCATAAAAGAATAAATTGATAGTAACACAATAATAGTAATACCACACTCTCATCAATGGGCAGATCATACAAACAGAAAATCAATAAGGAAACATAGGCCTTAAATGACACAGTAGACCAGACGGCCTTAATTGATATTTGTAGTACATTCCATCCAAAAGCAGCAGAATACACTTTCTTATCAAGTGCACATGGAAGATTCTTCAGGATAGATCACATCTTGGGCCACAAATCAAGCCTCAGTAAATTTAAGAAAGCTGAAGTCATATCAAGCATCTTTTCTGACCACAATGCTATGAGATTAGAAATCAATTACAGAAAAAAACTGTAAAAAACAGAAACACATGGAGGCTAAACAATATATTACTAAACAACCAATGGATCACTGAAGAAATCAATGAAGTAATCAAAAAATACCTAGAGATAAATGACAATGAAAACACGACAGTCCAAAACCTTTGGGTTGCAGCAAAAGCAGTTCTAAGAGGGAAGTTTATAGCAATACAATCTTACCTCACGAAACATGAAAAATCTCAAATAAACAACATAACATTACACCTAAAGCAACTAGAGAAAGAAGAACAAACAAAACCCGAAGTTAGTAGAAGGAAAGATATCATAAAGATCAGGGCAGGAATAAATGAAATAGAGAGGAAGAAAACAATAGCAAAGATCAATGAAACTAAAAGCTCGTTCTTTGAGAAGATAAACAAAATTGATAAACCTTTAACCAGACTCACCAAGAAAAAAAAGAGAGGACTCAAATCAATAAAATTAGAAATTAAAAAGTAGTTACAACTGACACCACAGAAATACAAAGGATCATAAGAGACTACTACAAACAAGTATATGACAATAAACTGGACAACCTAGAAGAAATAGACAAATTCTTAGGAAGGTACAACCATCTAAGACTGAACCAGGAAAAAAAAGAAAATATGAACAGGTGAATCACAAGTGCTGAAATTGAAACAGTGATTAAAAATCTTCCAACAGGGCTTCCTTGGTGGTGCAGTGGTTGAGAGCCCGCCTGTCAATGAAGGGGACGTGGGTTCGTGCCCCAGGCCGGGAAGATCCCACATGCCGCGGAGCAGCTGGGCCTGTGAGCCATGGCCGCTGAGCCTGCGCATCCGGAGCCTGTGCTCCACAACGGGAGAGGCCACAGCAGTGAGAGGCCCGTGTACCGAAAAAAAAAAATCTTCCAACAAACAAAAGTCCAGGACCACATGGCCTCACAGGTGAATTCTATCAAACATTTAGAGAAGAGTTAACACCTATCCTTCTGAGACTATTCCAAAAAATTGCTGAAGAAGGAACACTCCCAAATTCATTCTATGAGGCCACCATCACCCTGAAACAAAATCAGACAAAGATACCACAAAAAAAGAAAATTACAGGCCAATATCACTGATGAACATAGATGCAAAAATCCTCAAATCCTCAACAAAATACTAGCAAACCAAATCCAACAATACATTAAAAGGATCATACACCATGATCAAGTGGGATTTATCGCAGTGATTCAAGGATTCTTCAAAATCCACAGATCAATCAATGTGGTACACCACATTAACAAACGGAAGAATAAAAATTGGATGATCATCTCAATAGATGCAGAAAAAGCTTTTGACAAAATTCAAGACCCATTTATGATGGGTCTCTAGAAAGTGGGAATAGAGGGAACTTACCTCAACATAATAAAGGCCATAGATGACAAACCCACAGTTAACATCATTCTCAACAGTGAAAAGCTGAAAGGATTCCCTATAAGATCAGGAACAAGGCAAGGATGTCCACTCTCACCACTTTTATTCAACATAGTTTTGGAATCCCTAGCCATGGCAATCAGAGAAGAAAAAGAAATAAAAGGAATCTAAATTGGAAAAAAAGAAGTAAAACTGTCACTGTTTGCAGATGACATGATACTATACATAGAAAATCCTAAAGATGCTACCAGAAAACTACTAGAGCTCATCAATGAATTTGGTAAAGTTGCAGGATACAAAATTAATACACAGAAATCTGTTGCATTTCTATACACTAACAACAAAAGATCAGAAAGAGAAATTAAGGAAACAATCTCATTTACCATCTCATCGAAAAGAATGAAATACCAAGGAGTAAACCTATCTAAGGAGGCAAAAGACCTGTACTCTGAAAACTATAATATGCAGATGAAAGAAACTGAAGATGACAGAAACAGATGGAGAGATATACCATGTTCTTGGATTGGAAGAAGCAATATTCTGAAAATGACTATACTACCGAAGGCAATCTACAGATTCAATACAATTCCTATCAAATTACCAATGGCGGGCTTCCCTGGTGGCACAGTGGTTGAGAGTCTGCCTGCCAATGCAGGGGACATGGGTTTGTGCCCTGGTCCGGGAAGATCCCACATGCCGCAGAGCGGCTGGGCCTGTGAGCCATGGCCACTGGGCCTGCGCATCTGGAGCCTGTGCTCTGCAATGGGAGAGGCCACAACAGTGAGAGGGCCATGTACCGCAAAAAAAAAAAAATTACCAGTGGCATTTTTCACAGAACTAGAACAAAAAATTTCACTATTTGTATGGAAACACAAAAGACCCCGAATAGCCAAAGCAACCCTGAGAAAGATAAACGGAGCTGGAGGAATCAGGCTCCCTGACTTCAGACTCTACTACAAAGCTACAGTAATCAAGACAGTATGGTACTGGCACAAAAACAGAAATATAGATCAATGGAACAGGATAGAAATCCCAGAGATAAACCCACGCAATTATGGTCAACTTATCTTTGATAAAGGAGGCAAGAATATACAATGGAGAAAAGACAGCCTCTTTGATAAGTGGTGCTGGGAAAACTGGACAGCTACATGTAAAAAGAATGAAATTATAACATTCTCTAACATCACACAAAAAAATAATCTCAAAATGGATCAAAGACCTAAATATAATATTGGACATGATGAAACTCTTAGAGGAAAACATAGGCAGAACACTCTTTGATATAAATTGAAGCAATATCTTTTTGGATCCATCTCCTAGAGTAATGAAAATAAAAACAAAAATTAAAAAATGGGACCTAATTAAACTTAAAAGCCTCTGCACAGCAAAGGGAACCATCAATAAAATGAAAAGACAACCCACAGAATGGGAGAAAATATTTGCAAATGATGCAACAAGCAAGAGATTAATCTCAAAAATTTACAAGAAGCTCATGTAGCTCTATGTCAAAAAAGAAAAAAAGCAACCCAATCAAAAACGGGCAGATCTAAATAGACATTTCTCCAAAGAAGACATACAGATGATTAAAAAGCACAGAAAGAAGATACTCAACATCACTAATTATCAGAGAAATGCAAATCAAAACTACAATGAGGTATCACCTCACACCAGTCAGAATGTCCATCAAAAACTCTACAAATAGGGGCCTCCCTGGTGGCGCAGTGGTTGAGAGTCCGCCTGCCGATGCAGGGGATACGGGTTCGTGCCCCGGTCTGGGAGGATCCCATGTGCCACGGAGCGGCTGGGCCCGTGGGCCGTGGCCTCTGGGCCTGCGCGTCCGGAGCCTGTGCTCCGCAACGGGAGAGGCCACAGCGGTGAGAGGCCCGCATACCGCAAAAAGAAAAAAAAAAAAAAAAAAAAAACTCTACAAATAATAAATGCTGGAGAGGGTGTGAAGAAAAGAGAACACTCCTACACTGTTGGTGGGAATGTAAACTGGTGCAGCCACTATGGAGAACAGTATGGAGGTTCCTTAAAAAACTAAAAATAGAACTACTATATGACCCAGCAATCCCATTCCTGGGCATATCCAGAGAAAACCATAATCTGAAAGGATACATGCACCCCAATGTTCATTGCAGCACTATTTACAATAGCCATATATGGAAGCAACCTAAATGTTCATTGACAGAGAAATGCATAAAGAAGATGTGGTACATATATACAATGGAATATTACTCAGCCATTAAAAAAATGAAATAATGCCATCGGCAGCAACATGGATGGACCTAGAGATCATCACAGTAAGTGAAGTAAGTCAGGCAGATAAAGACAAATATCATATGATATCACTCATATGTGAAAACTAAAAAAAATGATACAGGGTTTCCCCATGGCGCAGTGGTTAAGAATCCGCTTGCCAATGCCGGGGACATGGGTTCGAGCCCTGGTCAGGGAACGAAGATCCCACATGCAGCAGGGCAACACAGCTACTGAAGCCCGAGCACCTAGAGACCGGGCTCCGCAACAAGAGAAGCCACTGCAAGGAGAAGCCTGAGCACCACAAAGAAGAGTAGCCCCACTCACCACAACTAGAGAAAGCCTGCATGCAGCAACAAAAACCCAACAAAGCCAAAAATAAATAAAATTAAATCTTTAAAAAATGATACAAATGAACTTATTTATAAAACAGAAACAAACTTACAGATATTGGGAACAAACTTATGGTTACGAAAGCCGAAATGTGGAGGGGAGGGATAATTCAGGAGCTTGGGATGAACACACAGGCACTACTATGTATAAGATGGATATCCAACAAGGACCTACTGTATAGCTCAGGGAACTCTACTCAAAATTCTGTGATAACCTATATAAGAATCTAAAAAAAATGTATATATGTATAACCGAATCACTTTGCTGTACACCTGAAACTAACACAACATTGTAAATCAACTATAAGTCAATTTTTTTTAAAAAACCAAAAACTTAGTTTCAAGTTTCCAAAATCTGGAGAGATTATTTTAGATAGACATTCCCAAAACATAATTATTCCTGTAGTTTACCTAAAAGCTCTTTCTTTCCCCTTCACCCTTAGAGATCACAAATGATTAAAGTTCCTGAGAGCCCAGGCAAGTCATTTACATCTCAAAGGCACAAGAAGAGAAATACCAGTTTCTTCTAGAGCAGAACAAATTACTTAAACCAATTACAAAAGGCTCACTTGGATGCAATAGCAGAGCCATTGGGGCCGTTGTTCTCCAGATCTCTTGGCAGCCCCCATTCCGCAAGGACAGCCACCACAAGCCCCACATACTGGTGGACGGCCACACTGGGACTTCCCCCGCAACTTTCAGGATCACCCCTGGAACTTCTGGGCCACATGAGCTAGTGGACGGCCCTTGCAACATTCGATTCCCCGTCCTGTATTTCCCGACATCTCAGCGCTCACAGGAGCTTCCTCGGTCTCCTGGCTGCTCCTCCAATTAATGGGCTGCTCCCCGCGGGCCTACAAGGCCTGTACTCGCCCAGCTTCAAGACCGAAGAAAGAACCCGGGGTCAGCGACAGAGACATCAACGGTTTAACCGATGGGGGAGCTTACCTGTCTGGAGCAAGGTCCTGGAGCGACACCCCGCCGTGTGCGGCCAACACTGAGCAGGACGGAAGCAGGCTGCGCTCCCGGGTGGGGAAGGAGACTGCTAGTTATAGGGAGACTGACAGCAGGTGGGCTCATTGGTTACCAGGGAAACCGGCAGAGGGCACGCCCCTCACTGCCCCCTTGATAAGAACAATCCCCAGCTGGGTCCTGGGGCGAGTATGTAAAAAGATCAGTCAGGTGAGTAGAGTATAGTTGAAGCAGGCATTGGGCAAGCAGGGGTTATACAGAGATCAAGAGAACAGCCATCTTGGGTGGCCTGACCATACACTGGTGAATTATGAAGGTTATTGTGAAGATTGCCTGCTCGTAAGATAGCTCTAGAGGGCTCATAATAAATGTTAGTCATGATTACTATTTTGCAGTGATACACTGGTGTTAATGTTTCAATTCCCGTGGGTTCCAGTGGTGTTTCTTTTACCTTCCCATAGGTCTGCAGACAAAAAAAAAAGGTTGCCTGCCATTTCAGTAAACAAAGAATGTTGCCTGCCGTCAAGTCATCAGTCACTGCAGCTGCCCCTAATTGTGAGCACTTAGGAGAATTCAGGGTGGAGGAAAACAGGATACTAGCTCTAGATAGTTAAGATGTATATCTAAGGAATACTGTCAACGAGCCCAGAACTTTGCATCTTCTCACACATAGAAAAACACTGAAATCATTACCATGAGATGTCTGTTTTTTGTAATGAGTCAGTAGTAATCTTTTTTTTACAACTTTATTGGAGTATAATTGCTTCACAATGGTGTGTTAGTTTCTGCTTTATAACAAAGTGAATCAGTTATACATCTGTTCCCATATCCCTTCCCTCTTGCTTCTCCCTCCCTCCCACCCTCCCTATCCCACCCCTCCAGGCCGTCACAAAGCACCGATCTGATCTCCCTGTGCTATGCGGCTGCTTCCCGCTAGCTATCTACCTTATGTTTGGTAGTGTATATATGTCCGTGCCTCTCTCTCGCTTTGTCACAGCTTACCCTTCCCCCTCCCCATATCCTCAAGTCCATTCTCAAGTAGGTCTGTGTCTTTATTCCCGTTTTACCCCTAGGTTCTTCATGACTTTTTTTTCTTATATTCCGTATATATGTGTTAGCATACGGTATTAGTCTTTCTCCTTCTGACTCACTTCACTCTGTATGACAGACTCTAGGTCTATCCACCTCATTACAAATAGCTCAATTTCGTTTCTTTTTATGGCTAAGTAATATTCCATCGTATATATGTGCCACATCTTCTTTATCAACTCATCAGTCGATGGACACTCAGGTTGTTTCCATCTCCAGGCTATTGTAAACAGAGCTGCAATGAACATTTTAGTACATGACTCTTTTTTTGGTTTTTTTTTTTTTGCAGTACACGGGCCTCTCACTGTTGTGGCCTCTCCCGTTGCGGAGCACAGGCTCCGGACGCGCAGGCCCAGCGGCCATGGCTCACGGGCCCAGCCGCGCCGCGGCATGTGGGATCTTCCCGGACCGGGGCACGAACCCGTGTCCCCTGCATCGGCAGGCGGACTCTCAACCACTGCGCCACCAGGGGAGCCCACATGACTCTTTTTGAGCTATGGTTTTCTCAGGGTATATGCCCAGTAGTGGGATTGCTGGGTCATATAGTAGTTCTATTTGTAGTTTTTTAAGGAACCTCCATACTGTTCTCCATAGTGGCTGTACCGATTCACATTCCCACCAGCAGTGCAAGAGGGTTCCCTTTTCTCCACACCCTCTCCAGCATTTATTGTTTCTAGATTTCTTGATGATGGCCATTCTGACTGGTGTGAGATGATATCTCATTGTAGTTTTGATTTGTATTTCTCCAATGATTAATGATGTTGAGCATTCTTTCATGTGTTTGTTGGCAGTCTGTATATCTTCTTTGGAGAAATGTCTATTTAGGTCTTCTGCCCATTTTTGGATTGGGTTGTTTGTTCTTTTTGTTATTCAGCTGCATGAGCTGCTTATAAATTTTGGAGATTAATCCTTTGTCAGTTGCTTCATTTGCAAATATTTTCTCCCATTCTGAGGGTTGTCTTTTGGTCTTGTTTATGGTTTCCTTTGCTGTGCAAAAGCTTTGAAGTTTCATTAGGTCCCATTTGTTTATTTTAGTTTTTATTTCCATTTCTCTAAGAGGTGGGTCAAAAAGGATCTTGCTGTGATTTATGTCATAGACTGTTCAGCCTATGTTTTCCTCTAAGAGTTTGATAGTTTCTGGCCTTACATTTAGGTCTCTAATCCATTTTGAGCTTAGTTTTGTGTATGGTGTTAGGGAGTGATCTAATCTCATACTTTTACATGTAGCTGTCCAGTTTTCCCAGCACCACTTATTGAAGAGGCTGTCCTTTCTCCACTGTACATTCCTGCCTCCTTTATCAAAGATAAGTTGACCATATGTGCGTGGGTTTATCTCTGGGATTTCTATCCTGTTCCATTGATGTATCTTCCTGTTTTTGTGCCAGTACCATGCTGTCTTGATTACTGTAGCTTTGTAGTAGAGTCTGAAGTCAGGGAGCCTGATTCCTCCAGTTCCGTTTTTTGTTGTCAAGATTGCTTTGGCTATTCGGGGTCTTTTGTGTTTCCATATAAACTGTGAAATTTTTTGTTCTAGTTCTGTGAAAAATGCCAGTGGTAGTTTGATAGGGACTGCATTGAATCTGTAGATTGCTTTGGGTAGTAGAGTCATTTTCTCAATGTTGGTCCTTCCAATCCAAGAACATGATACATCTCTCCATCTATTTGTATCATCTTTAATTTCTTTCATCAGTGTCTTATAATTTTCTGCATACAGGTCTTTTGTCTCCTTAGGTAGGTTTATTCCTAGGTATTTTATTATTTTTGTTGCAATGGTAAATGGGAGTGTTTTCTTGATTTCACTTTCAGATTTTTCATCATTAGTGTATAGGAATGACAGAGATTTCTGTGCATTAATTTTGTATCCTGCTACTTTACCAAATTCATTGATTAGCTCTAGTAGTTTTCTGGTAGCATCTTTAGGATTCTCTATGTATAGTATCATATATCTAAAAACAGTGACAGCTTTACTTCTTCTTTTCCGATTTGGATTCCTTTTATTTCCTTGTCTTCTCTGATTGCTGTGGCTAAAACTTCCAAAACTTGGTTGAATAAGAGTGGTGAGAGTGGGCAACCTTGTCTTGTTCCTGATCTTAGTGGAAATGGTTTCAGTTTTTCGCCATTGAGGATGATGCTGGCTGTGGGTTTGTCATATATGGCCCTTATTATCTTGAGGAAAGTTCCCTCTATGCCTACTTTCTGCAGGGTTTTTATCATAAATGGGTGTTGAATTTTGTCAATAGCTTTCTCTGCATCTATTGAGATGATCGTATGGTTTTTCTCCTTCAATTTGTTAATATGGTGTATCACGTTGATTGATTTGCGTATATTGAAGAATCCTTGCATTCCTGGAATAAACCCCACTTGATCATGGTGTATGATCCTTTTAATGTGCTGTTGGATTCTGTTTGCTAGTATTTTGTTGAGGATTTTTGCTTCTATGTTCATCAGTGATATTGGCCTGTAGTTTTCTTTCTTTGTGACATCCTTGCCTGGTTTTGGTATCAGAGTGATGGTGGCCTCACAGAATGAGTTTGGTAGCGTTCCTCCCTCTGCTATATTTTGGAAGAGTTTGAGAAGGATAGGTGTTAGCTCTTCTCTAAATGTCTGATGGAATTCGCCTGTGAAGCCATCTGGTCTTGGGCTTTTGTTTGTTAGAAGATTTTTAATCACAGTTTCAATTTCAGTGCTTGTGATTGGTCTGTTCATATTTTCTATTTCTTCCTGATTCAGTCTTGGCAGGTTGTGCATTTCTAAGAATTTGTCCATTTCTTCCAGGTTGTCCATTTTATTGGCATAGAGTTGCTTATGGTAATCTCTCATGATCTTTTGTATTTCTGCAGTGTCAGTTGTTACTTCTCCTTTTTCATTTCTACTTCTATTGATTTGAGTCTTCTCCCTTTTTTTCTTGATGAGTCTGGCTAATGGCTTATCAATTTTGTTTATCTTCTCAAAGAATCAGCTTTTAGTTTTATTGATCTTTGCTATCGTTTCCTTCATTTCTTTTTCATTTATTTCTGATCTGATTTTTATGATTTCTTTCCTTCTGCTAACTTTGGGGGACTTTTGTTCTTCTTTCTCTAATTGCTTTAGGTGCAAGGTCAGGATGTTTATTCAAGATGTTTCCTGTTTCTTAAGGTGGGATTGTATTGCTATATACTTCCCTCTTAGAACTGCTTTTGCTGCATCCCATAGGTTTTGGGTCGTTGTGTCTCCACTGTCGTTTGTTTCTAGGTATATTTTTTATTTCCTCTTTGATTTCTTCAGTGATCACTTCGTTATTAAGTAGTGTACTGTTTAGCCTCCATGTGTTTGTATTTTTTACAGATCTTTTCCTGTAATTGATATCTAGTCTCATAGTGTTGTGGTCGGAAAAGATACTTGATACAATTTCAATTTTCTTAAATTTACCAAGGCTTGATTTGTGACCCAAGATATGATCTATCCTGGAGAATGTTCCATGAGCACTTGAGAAAAATGTGTATTCTGTTGTTTTTGGATGGAATATCCTATAAATATCAATTAAGTCCATCTTGTTTAATGTATCATTTAAAGCTTGTGTTTCCTTATTTATTTTCATTTTGGATGATCTGTCCATTGGTGAAAGTGGGGTGTTAAAGTTCCCTACTATGAATGTGTTACTGTCGATTTCCCCTTTTATGGCTGTTAGTATTTGCCTTATGTATTGAGGTGCTCTTATGTTGGGTGCATAGATATTTACAATTGTTATATCTTCTTCTTGGATCGATCCCTTGATCATTATGTAGTGTTCTTCTTTGTCTCTTCTAATAGTTTTTATTATAAAGTCTATTTTGTCTGATATAAGAATTGTTACTCCAGCTTTCTTTTGGTTTCCATTTGCATGG
The DNA here is from genome assembly GCF_964165515.1 of Mesoplodon bidens. Taxonomy (NCBI): domain Eukaryota; kingdom Metazoa; phylum Chordata; class Mammalia; order Artiodactyla; family Ziphiidae; genus Mesoplodon; species Mesoplodon bidens. Next base: position 78,278,057 of record NC_138162.1, on the reverse strand, counting down.
AATATCTTTTTCCATCCCCTTACTTTCAGTCTGTATGTGTCTCTAGGTCTGAAGTAGGTCTCTTGTAGACAGCATATATATGGGTCTTTTTTTTGTATCCGTTCAGCCAGTCTGTGTCTTTTGGTGGGAGCATTTAGTCCATTTACATTTAAGGTAAGTATCAATATGTATTTTCCTATTCCCATTTTCTTAATTGTTTTGGGTTCGTTATTGTAGGTATTTTCCTTCTGTTGTGTTTCTTGCCTAGAGAAGTTCCTTTAGCATTTGTTATAAAGCTGGTTTGGTGGTGCTGAACTCTCTCAGCTTTTGCTTGTCTGTAAAAGTTTTAATTTCTCCATCAAATCTGAATGAGATCCTTGCTGGGTAGAGTAATCTTGGTTGCAGGTTTTTCTCCTTCATCACTTTAAATATGTCCTGCCAGTCCCTTTTGGCTTGCAGATTTTCTGCTGAAAGATCAGCTGTTAACCTGATGGGGATTCCCTTGTGTGATATTTGTTGTTTTTCCCTTGCTGCTTTTAATATATTTTCTTTGTGTTTAATTTTTGACAGTTTGATTAATATGTGTCTTGGCGTATTTCTCCTTGGATTTATTCTGTATGGGACTCTCTGTGTCTCCTGGACTTGTTTAACTATTTCCTTTCCCATATTAGGGAAGTTTTCAACTATAATCTCTTCAAATATTTTCGCAGTCCCTTTCTTTTTCTCTTCTTCTTCTGGAACCCCTATAATTCAAATGTTGGTGCATTTAACGTTGTTCCAGAGGTCTCTGAGACTCTCCTCAGTTCTTTCATTCTTTTTTCTTTATTCTGCTCTGCAGTAGTTACTTCCGCTAGTTTATCTTCCACGTCACTTATCCGTTCTTCTGCCTCAGTTATTCTGCTATTGATCCCATCTAGAGTATTTTTAATTTCATTTATTGTGTTGTTCATCATTGCTTGTTTCATCTTTAGTTCTTCTATGTCCTTGTTAAATGTTTCTTGCATTTTGTCTATTATATTTCCAAGATTTTGGATCATCCTTACTATCATTATTCTGAATTCTTTTTCAGGTAGACTGCCTATTTCCTCTTCATTTGTTAGGTCTGGTGGGTTTTTACCTTGCTCCTTCATCTTCTGTGTGTTTCTCTGTCTTCTCATTTTGCTTATCTTACTGTGTTTGGGGTCTCCTTTTTGCAGGCTGCAGGTTCGTAGTTCCCGTTTTTGGTGTCTGTCCCCAGTGGCTAAGTTTGGTTCAGTGGGTTGTGTAGGCTTCCTGGTGGAGGGGACTAGTGCCTGTGTTCTGGTGGATGAGGTTGGATCTTGTCTTTCTGGTGGGCAGGTCCATGTCTGGTGGTGTGTTTTGGGGTGTCTGTGGACTTTTTATGATTTTAGGCAGCCTCTCTGCTAATGGGTGGGGTTGTGTTCCTGTCTTGCTAGTTGTTTGGCATAGGGTGTCCAGCACTGTAGCTTGCTGGTTGTTGAGTGAAGCTGGGTGCTGGTGTTGAGATGGAGATCTCTGGGAGATTTTTGCCGTTTGATATTATGTGGAGCTGGGGGGTTCTCTTGTGGACCAGTGTCCTGAAGTTGGCTCTCCCACCTCAGAGGCACAGCACTGACTCCTGGCTGCAGCACCAAGAGCCATTCATCCACACGGCTCAGAATGAAAAGGAGAAAAAGTAGAAAGAAAGAATTAGTAGAAGAAGAAAGAAAGAAAGAAAGAAAGAAAGAAAGAAAGAAAGAAAGAAAGAAAGGGGGAGGGAGGGAAGAAGGAGGGAAGGAAGGAAGGAAAAAAGAAAGAAGATAAAGTAAAATAAAATAAAGTATGATAAAATATAATAAAGTTATTAAAATAAAAAATAATTACTAAGAAAAAAATAAAATAAAATAAACGGACGGATAGAACCCTGGGACAAATGGTGGAAGCAAAGCTATACAGACAAAATCTCACACAGAAGCATAAACATACACACTCAGAAAAAGAGGAAAAGGGGAAAAAATCAAATCTTGCTCTCAAAGTCCACCTCCTCAATTTGGGATGATTCTTTGTCTATTCATGTATTCCACAGATGCAGGGTACATCAAGATGATTGTGGAGATTTAATCCGCTGCTTCCGAGGCTGCTGGGAGAGATTTCCCTTTCTCTTCTTTGTTCGCACAGCTCCCGGGTCTCAGCTTTGGATTTGGCCCCGCCTCTGCATGTAGGTCGCCGGAGGGCGTCTGTTCTTCCCTCAGACAGGACGGGGTTAAAGGAGCAGCCGCTTCGGGGGCTCTGGCTCACTCAGGCCGCGGGGAGGGAGGGGTACAGAGGCGGGGCAAGCCTGCGGCGGCAGAGGGCATCGTGACGTTGCACCAGCCCGAGGCGCGCCGAGCGCTCTCCCGGGGAAACCATCCCTGGATCCCGGGACCCCGGCAGTGACAGGCTGCACAGGCTCCCTGGAAGGGGGGCGTGGACAGTGACCTGCGCTCGCACACAGGCCTCTTGCCGGTGGCAGCAGCAGCCCCAGCGTGCCACTCCCGTCTCTGGGCTCCGCGCTTTTAGCCGCAGCTCGCACCCGTCTCTGGAGCACCTTTAAGCAGCGCTCTTAATCCCCTCTCCTCGAGCACCAGGAAACAAAGAGGGAAGAAAAAGTCTCTTGCCTCTTCGGCAGGTCCAGACTTCCCCGGACTCCGTCCCGTCTAGCCGTGGTGCACTCAACCCCTGCAGACTGTGTTCACGCCGCCAACCCTAGTCCTCTCCCTGCGCTCCGACCGAAGCCCGAGCCTCAGCTCCCAGCCCCGCCCGCCGCGGCGGGCGAGCAGACAAGCCTCTCGGGCTGGTGAGTGCCGGTCGGCACCGATCCTCTATGCGGGAATCTCTCCGCTTTGCACTCCGCACCCCTGTTGCTGCGCTCTCCTCCGCGGCTCCGAAGCTTCACCCCGCCCCCCCACCCGCCACCCGCCACCCGCAGTCTCCGCCCGCGAAGGGGCTCCTAGTGTGTGGAAACCTTTCCTCCTTCACGGCTCCCTTCCACTGGTGCAGGTCCCATCCCTATTCTTTTGTCTCTGTTTTTTCTTTTTTCTTTTGCCCTACCCAAGTACGTGGGGAGTTTCTTGCCTTTTGGGAGGTCTGAGGTCTTCTGCCAGCGTTCAGTAGGTGTTCTGTAGGAGTTGTTCCACGTGTAGCTGTATTTCTGGTGTATCTGTGGGGAGGAAGGTGATCTCCGCGTCTTACTCTTCCGCCATCTTCCCCGGAAGTCCCCGTAGTAATCTTTTGATGTTGTACTACATGTTTTTTTCAACAAAAACTTGTATATATCCTGGCCCCTACCTTACCTCTTTGGAACAGTCCCTCAGAGCTATCAGAAGCAGGCAAGAGAAATGTAACTTTGCGTTTATTATTATAATTGTGGTCTGTCCCCCTCTCACCACTCAGCATTCTCTCAGCACCTGGCTCACTGCTTGCTACTCCGTAGCTCAATAAATACCAGCTGAATGAATGAGAGGATGAAAGCTCCTGCAGAGAGAGAGAAATGGAAGAAATGTGGTACATTCTTGCCCCAGATTTGGCTTCCCTTGCAGAACCCCAGAGATGAAAACCATGTAAACAAAGATGCCCTTGTTCAGGCCCCTAGCCTTGCCCACCCTTTGTTGTTCTCTTCTGCATCCAGCCATGCCTGGGGGGAGGTGGAGATGCATTCCTTTATTCTGCTTCCCCAATTCCTCTCCTGCTGGGTGGAGGCAACAGTTGCCCCTTTCCTCTGCCAGTTTTTCCTAACCCTGAGGGATTCACCAAAGCCTGAGGCCTTCTCGGTGTGGGCTTCTCTGTGAGGGGAGCCTTAGCTGTCAGCCACCCTTGGAGACACGTGGGTGCAGAGGGAAGGGTGTCTTCCTGCCCTCCCCTTCCCAGTCCATTAATCCCTCCCCCTCCATCAATGTCCACACAGAATCACACAGAACTGGGAAACTCAGGCTAGAATGAGAACCCCAACCAGAACCACTCAAAGTGTGGGCTGCACATGAGCCAAGAGCTCTTTGTTCCTGGTCCCTAACAAGAGCAAGTTCAGATTGAGGGTGTTTTGAAATGTTAACTGGGTAGAGTTCTATTATGACTATTGAATCTAATAATTTAATAAGGGGGTTGAATGAGCCGCTGAGCCACTGAAAGATACGGAGGAAACAAATGCATATAGACTAAGTGCAAGAAGTCAATTGGAAGAAGCTCTCTGCTGTGTGTTCCAACGATATGACATTTTGGAAAAGGCAAAACTATGGAGGCAGTAAAAGGACGAGTGGTGGCCAGGGGTTGCAGGGAGGGAGGGATGAATTGGGGGAGCACTGAGGATGTTTAGGGCAGAGAAACTATTCTGTATAATATTATAATGGTAGATACGTCATTATTCATTTGTTAAAACCCACAGAATATACAACACCGAGAGTGAACCCTTGTGTAAACTATGGATTTGGGGTGATAATGATGCATCAATGTAGGCTGGATTATGACGCATGTACAACTCTGGTGAGGGATGTTGACTGTGGAGGAGACTGTGCTTGTGTGGGGGCAGGAGGTCTATGAGAACACTCAGTTTGGCTGTGAACCTAAAACTGCTCTTAAAAATAAAGTTTATTTAATACAAGGTTGGGGTGGGTTGTATTTTGTATGTCTTTTTTTATATTACGGTTATTTCTTTTTCCTGGCAAATCAGTGCTATGGACCGAATGTTTATGTCCCCTCAAAATCCATATGTTGAAGCCCTAATCCCCAGTGTGATGGTTTTTGAATGTGGGACCTTTGGCAAATGACTGGGTTTAGATGAGGTCATGAGGTGAAGCTCCCACGATGGGACTAGTGCCCTTTAAGAAGATGAAGAGACCAGAGCCCTCTCTCTCTACCACGTGAGGACACAGCAAAAAGGTGGCTGTCTGCAAGCCAGGAAGGTGGCTGTTCTCACCAGATGCTGAATCTTCCAGCACTTTGGACTTCCCAGCTTCCAGTACTGTGAGAAATAAATAATTCTGTTGTTTAAGCCACCCACTCTACAGTATGCTGTTATAGCAGCTTGAGCTAAGATAGCTTTCAGTCAGTTTGTTATAGTTTACAAAAGTTTTTGGTCTGTGACAGATTGGAGGGGAAAAAACTGATTCTCCATCCCAAATAGTTTGAGAAGCTCTGACCTGCACCAACAGCCCTAGTCCAGGAGCCGGAAGCACTGGTCTCCTGCTGCTGCTCTGTATTTAGCTCTCTGCCTCGTTTCCCCATCTGCAAACTGAAGGGTAGAGTGACCAGACCCAGCAAATGTGGCTGTTCAGCAAATGCTGGTTCTTTCGGTAAATATGGGCAACCTCAGGCAGTTAGGGGCCATGGACCCCTTCCCTACCCCTCACTGTTCGTTGGGACATTCCAGAGAAAGCAAGTCTTGGGGAAATTCTGCCAGCCAGACACAAATGCTCACTGGCAAGTCTGCACGGAATAGGTTGTAAGCTTGGGCAAGTCTTGCTCTGTCTGAGGACGCTGGGACACACAACTTGCGTGAAAGGTTGAGGCAGAGGCAACAGCATTCTGGAGGAGCAGCCTGTAACCTGCTCCATGCCAGTCCACTCCATGCCAGTCTCCTGAAGTGGGGACCAGCCTCTCACTCTGCACTGGTGCAGAGGTAACACTGACTGTCCAGTGTTTCTAGCTAGCAAGATCTTGAACATCACTTATTTCCCCAGTGAAAACGTATTCCAAACACCTCTCATGCCAATTAGTCAACCTTCTGGTGTAATTTTTTTTTTTTTTTTTTTTTTTTTTTTTGCAGTACGCGGGCCTCTCACTGTTGTGGCCTCTCCCGTTGCGGAGCACAGGCTCTGGACGCGCAGGCTCAGCGGCCATGGCTCACGGGCCCAGCTGCTCTGCGGCAAGTGGGATCTTCCCAGACCGGGGCACGAACCCGCGTCCCCTGCATCAGCAGGCGGACTCTCAACCACTACACCACCAGGGAAGCCCTTCTGGTGTAATTTTGATAAGTACCTTTGAGATGTTTTGTTACCACGTCTGGACTGGATTCTTAAGGTGCTCTAAGTGCAAAAGAGCTGCCCTCCGTGGTACATTCAGTTATACATACACATAAATAGCACATTATTAATGCCTACGTATTTTATAGTATATTACTGGGAACTATACTCACTATTTTATAATAACCTACAAGGGAAAAGAATCTAAAAAAGAATAAATAAAGGGGACTTCCCTGACAGTCCAGTGGTTAAGACTTCACCTTCCAATGCAGGGGGTGTGGGTTCAATCCCTGGTCAGGGAGCTAAGATCCCACATGCCTCACGGCCAAAAAACCGAAACATAAAACAGAAGCAATATTGTAACAGATTCAACAAAGACTTTAAAAATGGTCCACAACAGAAAAAAATCTTAAAAAAAACTATAACAATCATTTTTCTATACACCTGAAATTAACACAACATTGTAAATCAACTATACTTCAATTAAAAAGTAAAATTAAAAAAAATTTTAAATTAAAAATAAATGAGAATAAAAATAAAATAAATAATTTTTAAAGTATATTACACCCAGCAAACTAATAGGGAGATGAATTGCGTGGCCTCTAAGTTCCCTCCCAGGGCAAATATATATTGTATTATATAATATATATTTTTTACTTTAATATTCCTTGAAGACAAAAGTCAGTTATCTGAGTTCACCAATATCTTCAGACCATGGAAATACATGGGACTATCCCCAGGCTGAGGGGCAATTCTTCAAAGTTGAGATAGGTCTTCACTTCCTGCTGATAGGCATCAAGTGATGCCCTCAGTTTCTGTGTTCCCCCAGAACACAGAGGCGCCCCAGCTCCGTGCCTCTGGTCTTTCCCCTCTTCTTTACTCAGTGCCCTGACCTCACCCCAATTCCCACTCTGGCCTTGTTTGTTGTCTTGGAGCTGGGGAAGTCTGTGCTTCCACGAACCAAGCTAGAAGTCTCAGCAACCATCTTCTCACAGAAACATGAAATGGCAAACTGCTACTATTTGGGAGGTCAAGGAATGGAGTGCTTTCTGGAGACGGGTGGCTTGGGTGAGAATGGCATCTCTAGCACTTAACTTGCGAGTGATCTTGGGCAAGTTACTGAACCTCATTTTCCTCATCTTTAAAATGGGGACAATCACAGCTTCCACCTCTTAGGCTGTTGCGAGGGTGACATGAGACTGTCAAGCCCCCAGCACAGTACCCGGAGCCCAGGCGGTACCCGACAAGGACAGCCAGCCTCTCAGTGTACGGCCTCTGTTTAGCTCCTCACTGCCGCTTTATCCCATATCCTGACCTAAACTAGTCACCACGTGGCATGGTGATCATCTGAAATGTAATTAAACCTGCACTCTTCTGTTGCAAACTCTTCCATCATATCTCACTGTTAGCAGAAAAATCCAGCCAGAGGCTCCTCTCACCTCTCCCCTCGCTCGGGGCTGCAATTACCGTGGTCCTTGCACTGGCCGTTCCCTCTGCCTGGAACACTCTTCCCTGACCCTCAAAGTCGAGTCCAGTTCAAATGTCATTTCCTCAAAGAAGCCCTCTCTAATGGCCCCATCCTCCTTAGCACTAATCCTCAATCTGTAATCACTTTACTGATTTATTGCTCATGACCCCACGAGAAGGCAGCTCAGTGAAGCCAAGCACTGACTGAATGGATAAAGGATGCATTGTTATCCATGGGGCTTGGGTGCTTTTGAGATTAAGCTGCTTTGGTGGCCTGCCCGGACCTGACCCCCTGGCCATCACTGTTGCAAGTTCCAAACCCATTGTAAGGTAAGGCCTGGCCACCTAAGCATAAACAAATGTTGCACAGTGAACCCGGAAGTCCAAGGTAAACACTTTTATTCTCAGTTCTGCCTTAGCTGTCTCTAGTTTTGCAAGCATGAATAAATGGAATCAACAAGAATCCTCTCCCTCAATGTCTTTCAATAAAATCTGTCACCAAACAAGTTTCCTGTTTTTCCTGAAGAGAGTGTGATTTGAAAGTGACCTAATATGAGGCTTGACCATCACAGTATATCAGGGTTAATCATCCTGCTTCCGTGCCACTCTCACTTGGCAGCAAATAGCCGCCCAGCAGATCTGCCCTTCCAGCCAGGTAAAGAACTCAGTGAGGAAGGGAGCCGCGAGGGGTGCGGCGGGCACAGAATCCTGAGCTGTTTCCGCCCAGAGCAGGGCAGACCTGGGCAGAGAAGGAGATGCGGCTTCATTCACGGCCTCCAACTCCGCACATCCAAAAGCCAAATGGGTCCGGAATAACTTGTCATTCCTCCTCGAGTGCCCTTGGCCGGCAGAAAGGGGAGCCAAAGAGAGGGAATAAATGTTCTCCAGAGTGCCCCCTTTCTGAGGAGTACCCAGAGGGGGACCCCTACTCCCAGCCAGGAAACTACAGGGTTAGGAAGGGGATCCATCCCCTCAGAGGCCCTGGGTGCCCTCCAGGGCCCATCTTTCTTCCTGCTCCTCAGGAGCCCGGGCCCCGCAGCTTCACAGGACAGTCTCTCGGATGACGCCAATGAGGCTGTGTGGCCTCTCAGCCTCCGCTCGCCGGGGCCTCCTCTCGGCTCTCGGCCTCCCCGCGGGGACAAAGGTGCTCAGATCTCCGCAACTCCGCAGGTGCAGCAGGCCAGGCTGTCTCCTCGAGGGCAGCACAAGGGCCCTGGAAGTGCTGGGCTGCATCGGGCCCATGATCTTTGGGAGAATAAACAGGGTGACAAAAGAGGTTAAGCTTCACCAGATGTGGTCCTCAGACCTGCCTCCTACATTTATCCATGTAATATTTAGTTTAGTTGCCTTGGGAAAGAAAAAAGGGTGTTTTCCCAAGGTGGAACCCACTTGGAATTCCAGGAAGTCTCTTAACATGTTGGCTCTTTCCTGAAGTTCCTAAGAAATACCCCCAATTTTCTCTTGTTTCAGCTGTAGACCTACCGTGTTTAACTATTTGTCAATTGCAATTTCCTGCTTTATATTTAACATTCTTCTCTCATCACTTTTTTCCCGATTTCCCTGTGGTCTAAGCCAGTGATTCCCACTGGGTCTGCACATCATGAGAGGGGAGGGGAGCCTGTCAGAAAAGTAGATTCCCTGCTCCCCGCTAGCAATTCTGACATGGGAATCTGGAACGGGGCTTGGGCATCCGTATTTTTAACAAGAACTCAGGTGATCCCGATATACTTGAAAATTGTATAACCACCGGTCTGCTTAAGTTTATAAAATGTCAGTTAAGGGCTTCCCTGGTGGCGCAGTGGTTGAGAGTCCGCCTGCCGATGCAGGGGACACGGGTTCGTGCCCCGGTCTGGGAAGATCCCACATGCCGCAGAGCGGCTAGGCCCGTGAGCCATGGCTGCTGAGCCTGCGCGTCCGGAGCCTGTGCTCTGCAAGGGGAGAGGCCACAACAGTGAGAGGCCCGCCTACCGCAAAAAAAAAAAAAAAAAAAAAAAAAAAAAAGTCAGCTAAAACTAATGGTGCTTCTAATTGATCTGATAGCTCTCCAATGAAGGAAAAAACATGATAAACAACATAAAAACTAGGCCAATTTATTTGTAAAAGCTGTTAAGAATGTTTCTACTGCTAGATCTGTTTCGCAATGCAGCACATACATAACTTTAAATATATCATATAACAGCAAAAATGGGCAATCCCCAATCCAACTGAGATTGATAAGAGGAGAACTGCTGTGTACACACAGTTTTTAAAATTACACAGTCATGTCTGTATGACCTATATTGCTGTTAGCACGTGGGGAAAAACTCAAGTGCTTTATTATCATCTAACATCACAGAACAATCATTGGGATGTCTTTTTGTTTAGTTTCCACCATTCTGAGATTTTAAGGTCATTAAAAGGTTAATCCCCCCAAAAGATGGGACATCAAATTTTTCTAACACTCTGTTATTATATTTGTCTTTAAGGCTGTCTTTGTTTCCTGAGTAAGAAGAAAATTCCAACATTCATAGATGTCTACTGTTATTACATGGTAAGTTAGGACAAGTGGTTTGGATATTGGTAAAAAATTAAAATGGATATAAAAACACATCCCAATAACACTAGAGAAGGTGAAAATGTGCAAAGCTGGGTAGAGTCAGAAATAAAAGCTCCCTTGCCCTTGTCCCTGTCTCCTTCTGTCTGGGGGATGGTGTGGCATTATGATACCTCACCACTGGGATCCAGTTCTGGAAGCCCCGGCAGATGGCCCAGAGTCTACTGCCACAACCCCTGTACCTGAACGTTGGTCCAGTCTGTGCACAAAGACCTCGCAAACATTTATAGTGATAGCATCTGTTGAACTATAACTGCTTGTTCTTTTTCCCCAAAGCTATTTTCCATCAAGCAAGACTTTGCAGAAGGTCCAGACCAACAGCTCTGCAGATGCTCCAGCTCTTACCTCACCAGAACTTGGCAGCTCCAAATACTTGCTTCTGTTTCTCAGGCAATTGGGGTAAACAGAGGGAAGGAGGCAGGGAATGACATCTGGAGGAGATCAGGGACATGTGCGTGTAAATCTCTCTCCTACACAGGCTACCAACTGGAGCCTGACCTAGGACTACTGGTTGACCACTTTTTAAGAAAGTAAACAACAAAAGGGCCCATGGTTCATGTACCTCTTCACACGAGTAATCAGACTGTTCTCCCCCACCATGGTCCCCTGAGGGATGGGACAGAATCTGGCTTCTGGCTTCTGTAAGAAGAGGCCAGCAGGTGGGAAGGGGAACAGAAAGGAAAGTGAGATGGGGATTTGTTCAATCTGCCTGAAAAACGTACCTAGGATCCAGTATCTGGCAATGACCCTGAGAACCAGGCCAACTCAACTCAAGAAGTATTTGATGGGCACATAATACCCACAGGCACAGCCAAGTAACACCCGTGAGCCACTGTGCACTGAGGTCTCCAATGGCCACCCCACAGACATGGAGCTACAGAGCAAACACCCAAAAGGTAAACGCTGCTTTTGAAAGATGTGGGTGAGGAAAGCTGCGGCCCATTCCCACTTCTCATCAGAGGGAAATTCCATTCACTCAGAGGTACGGATGTAGAGACCACCTAGTCCAACACTTCACTTTAAAGATGAGAAACCTGACACGCAAGTGGAATATTTACGTGCCCGGTTTTATCTTTTCACAGGCTACTTGTTTGGGGATTGCCGTGTGTTTTTTAATAAATGGAAAGGAAAAGATGTTTGTTCCTTTAAGTCTATCAGCTTAGGTAATCTTGCCAAACATTTCATGGGAACGTGAACGGCTCCCAGAATCTTGCCAGTATTAAAATTCGCATATGTCCATCATTGTCGAAGGGCTGAAAAAACATGCCAGATCAAGGGAAACGTTCAACTTAGGAAATGGAATGTTAAATGTACTCCACACTGCCCATAGCCCTTGCTTTCATCCCTGAGCTGCTCCCTTTTCTTTTTTCCAAGCATGCTTCCATATCTCGGAAAAATCGGTTTCCCTTCTCTTGGGCCAAGAAGGCTGTGGCAAAGTCACATGTGAAAAGGAAGCACGCAACTTCCTCCTCTCCTTCCCCAGACCTCCTAACCCCATTCCCCTTGATACAGTGACCATGAACTTTCTGTGCCTTCGACAGGAAACCGGAGAAGCCGCTTCAGCTGCTATGGAAACAAGTCATCTGATTCATGCCTGATATTAATAATAAAACTACCTGTTCTAGAAAACTGGCACTTGTGATGGCTTCCTCCATGTGCTCCTCGTCGGACTTCAAAACAGATTTAATGTTTTCTACAAGTTCATGGATGTCCGGGGTCATGCTGCAGGAGGACTGCTCCAGGAACCTCGCCACCAGCAGCTTGGTGTCCATGTAAGACTTGTAATCTATTAAAGACCTTGGTCTGCATCTCGAAGCTCGGGATCTCAACCCTCTTCTCAAGGTCACCGCAGCCAGGTCTGGTCTTCCCTCAGTCTGAGTCGCGGCTTCACAACTGAGCACGGGGACGGCTGTGGGCAGAGACAAACAACACGCACCTTTTGGCCAAGCCCCGTGAGCACACATCTGTACTTGAAACAGCACAAACCAAGAAACTCCATGTGGAAAACATGTGACAAATGCTGACAGCCATGCACATCTTGCTTTTCCTCTTGCAGGAGGAAAAAAAAAAAAACCCAACTATGACACGAGCTTACTCCCTGAAGTGTAATTTCAATAGGACACGTCCCCTGAATATTTTATTGTGCCACATAAAACACAACCATCAAGGTAAAGACAGATGACAGAGAAGAGCATCCAGAATGCAAATCATGATGGAGCAGTGGTTTCATGGGGTGATCACCAATATATAGGGATGGTTTGGGCAGGCAGAAAACACATGGTTGACTGATGGAAGAATGTTCTGGGGAGAGGATGAAGAAGCCAATGGAAGAGAGGAACTGAGGAGAGACGAAACTTGTGGGATGAATGGAATGCTCTGCTCACATTGACTGTACCTTTGTCCTAAACATCCTCAGGGGCACTGTACTGACTTATAGTATCGACGTCACACCATGGCTGGGAGGTGGCGCTAGGGCTGACTATTACAGAAAGAGAAATCTAGTGCAGAAAAAGTACACGTCATTCTGGAAGTCAACAGAGGGCCTGGGAAATCCACCACAGGCTAATTTCCACAACTACTACTTCAGCAAGGGTATAAGGACTGGCAGAACATTACTGCACTGGCAGATGGGTGAAGTGAAATCAGGCCTGGTCTCCACATGTTCATAAGCCAGCCAGCAGCCTTCAGTGTACACGACACTGGAGATATCACTCTGTGAAGGTCTGACAAGTAGGAATTTAGATATTCAAGGAAGAAGGGAGGCAGGGGGTGGGAAGACAGGTGGAGGAAGGGGAGCATTCCTTTTCCTCTGGAGAAAGGCAGGCATGAGGAGTTCTAAACAGGGGTTGGCAGCCGTCTTCCTCGGCTGCCACGTGCACATCACAGAGAACCTGACTCTTCGGGGAACACTCACTACACCCACTCATGTGTGAGGACAGAGTCAGGGACTCCACTGTCGCTTGAAGGCGACCTGGTCCCTTCCACAGCAGAGGGCTCCAACGGGTAAACACGTGTCATCCTTGCCCCTGCAGCGCTGCAGAAGGGGAGCGGGTTCTGGAAAGATCTCGTTAAGCTGTGTAGACAGCCAAGTTCCTGTGGAAGCTGCAGGTGGCCATCCCGAGTCCTCAGCTTGCCAGGTGGGGCAGAGGACCCCACGGTGAAGACAGGTCCGGGGAGCTGAGGGGCCAGAGGGCGCTCAGTCCCGGGCAGGACTCCTCCCCGCTCAGAAGCCGCTGGAGAGACAAGAGGAGTGTTCCCTCTGGCTCCCACACGGTCAGTCCAGAGCTGTAGCAAACAACACAGGCTGTCAGGGGGACAGAATACAACTAGGAGGTGACGTGGGGCCCGGGACAGAGCAGGACCAGAGGGTTTGCAAAGCTGTATTTGCATAGAGCTTGAAGACAGCATAGGCAACTTGTTAGAACAGGTCACTGAAAGAAGCCTGTGCTGGTAGGATTACAGACTTTCATTTTCTTCCTTTATTTCCTCTATTTTTTACAATTCTCTACAAGGAAGAGGTATTTGAAGATGTTCAGGCAGTCATATATTCAGAAAAGAAGATTCAATGTCATTTTCAGTTTAAAATTTTTTTTAATTAAAAAAATTGTAACTATTAAAATTTAAAATTATTCAAATAACATCTATACACAAACAAACTCAAAACAGAAAGGGAGAGAGATGGAGTGTGAGAGCTTCGCTCTATCCAAAGTTCTTAAAGCAAGGTCAGATTTAAATAATTCAATCTACTCATACACAGTAAAAAGATAACTAGTGTTGAATTACAGAAGAGGGGGGTAAAAAATACACCCCTTTGACTTTTTCCTGGAGAGAGAATGTTCATTCCCACAGGACTGGGAGCATCTAGGAATCAGAACTAGGTTTGCACTGTCTTCTTCGTTTGGTACCCAGCACAGTATCACGTGCAACCAAATGCTTCTGATGACAGTGACTTGACAAGAAAAATTCTTACCAGCCTTAAAAGACATGGTAGATGCCTATCCTTAACGTGCATGCAGAATACCTGATTTTCCCAAGACCTGTTAGCCCCCTCCAAGCTCTCTCTTGAGCCCCAGGGCCTTGGGTGGCCAGAGCCACTCGGCACCTATAGGCAAACAAGCACAGCGCCCTGCGAAGAACTTGGGAAATGACATCACCTCTCTCTGCAGAATGATGAAGCACAGGGTCACTCTTGGATCTTGTCCTCGGGGGCTGGAGAGCTCTCCGGCTCCTCGCCGGACGTAGCTGGTTAGAGCTGGGAGTTGATATGGATGCGCTTTCTTCTCCAGGTGTGTTAGGAATGTCCCCACCTGATTTTTTTTTTTTAAAGAGGAGAAACAGAAATCATTTCTGTTCAGCTGGCACCTTCAAAATGTTGGGCAGGAAACACCTGTGAGCCCAAACCTTCTGGGACAAGGGTAATACAGTTCATAATATTTGCTTAGGCTGTGGGCCCAGTAAGTTTTTATCCTGCAGCACCGTGGGAAATGCTGCCTCCTCAAACTACCCCTCCACACCTAAAACAAACAAACAAAAAGCTTTAAATCCAGGAGCAGAAAAAGAAGCCATGCTAAAATGCCTAAAGGTGCTTGGCGTCTTCTCCAGTGGAGCAGCCTGGTGCAGCGCTGGAAAGGTCCTAGCCGTTTTACCCTTTCTGACAACTCAGGCTGACCTTGATTAGGTGGAAGGTGATACGGGTACAGGTGGGGTGGGGCTGCAGGCCAAATGCAGGCAGAGGGTGTGTCTACGGGCTAGGCTGGGAAACTCCCGGAAAGCCAAGTTAAAGAGCCAGTGGCCACTAAATGAATCAGTCAAACACCACTCTGGAATTGGATGACTGCTGTTCAGGAAAATAAAGTCCCATCACTTGTGAGCCTGACTCGTGGTTTGGGAAACTTTTTTAAGAAATGGAAGAATTAAAAACGCACTTAGGAAACAGAACCCTGCTGCATAATTCTACTTAAGATGGAAGGTGAACAGAGCAGAAACCCATTCTAAATGGCGCTGCTGAAAAATTACCTCCACCTAAAATAGCTGAAAGTTGATCCATTATTTATCACCATTTGCAATTTTGTCCTGTGGACAGTTCTCTGGGCCATTTAAAACCTCTCCAAAGAGAGAAAGCGGTAACAATGTTCCCTTAAGTTACAAGGATAATTGTAAACGGACTCTAGTATTTAATGCAGGATTGCAAATCAGCATTCAGTACATGTGAAGGCAGTATGACCTGGGTCCTTGGTTATAAATGAGCAAATCACTCTGCAATAGGTAAAACTCTTTTTGTCTCTTTACAAGAGCTTATCTTATTTTAACAGGAGAAAAAAAATCTTAGATCAGAAAACACAGGAAAACCAAATTAAACTCTGTAATCCATTTCTGAAAAGTCTGGTTATTCATAAAAGATTCTAAAGATATCTTTATTTCTGTTCACATATTATTTCCTACTTGTAAGCCCTAAGAGTTTATAATATTTTTATATCCAGAAGAAAGGATATAGCTTGAACCATTTGCTCCAAGAATATTTGACCTCCAACAAAATATAGTACAGATGATTATTCTACCATTTTTAGTCTATTGAATCATGAGTTTGGGCAGCAATAATGTATTTATTACCTTGAATCACTGGCATGCTAATCGGTTCTAAAGGGCTGGTGGCAGCTTCTGATCCTTCTGGCATTTGGAATGAAGATCCCTGCAACACAGGAAAAAAGAGGGTTGTCTGTTGATATTCAACTCAACCATCATCTGGACTGGAGTGAACCTGAAAAGATCTACAGGGCATGGTCCCTTCCCCACCCCGCTCTCTGTGTGGCTGCTTTTCCTACTTGCCATCAATGTACCAAAGAGAAACCCTATGGACAGTACCTGCTGCTGGTCCATCTGGCTCACCACAGCTTCATAGGGAGGTGGGGGGTCCAGAGGACAGAACACTTCCACGCCTTTGATTCGCGCTCCACAGATAAGCGGCAGTGGTATAACATCAGGACCAACCATCCTAGGAAGAGCATCCTGGCATCAGGAAGCATGTTCTGGCCATCTGATGGTAGTGGCTCCAGCATACTGGCCTTTTCCTCTAGAGGGTTATCCACTGACAATGGGGAACATCACTCGCCACTCCACGCTACAACCTCCTGGTCCAGGAGCAGGGGAATAACCTAAGCTGCTCTCTGATGGAGTGCCCAGAATTCTTAGGCAAGTGACAACATAGAAAATGCAATACCATCATTCCTTTTAAATTTACTAGTCAAAAAGCAAACAACAATCCATAAGAGACAGAAAGCGAATTAGTGGTTGCACAGGGGTTTGGGGAAAGGTGGGGACGGGGAGTGACTGCTTAATGGGTACGGGGTCTCCTTGGAGGTGAGGAAAATGCTTTAGAACTAGACGGAAGTGATGGTTGCACCATATTGTGAATGTACTAAACGCCACTGAATTGTACACTTTCAGAAGATTAATTTCATGTCATGTGAATTTTACCTCAATAAAAAAAAAAAACTACTAAGGATTCAGGGAAACTCAATTATTTGTTACATTAGTACATGACAAAAGTTTCTTGCCCGGGTTTCCCTCATGTCTGATTCATGGTAGAAACTCACTATTTGTTAAATAAATGTTTGAAATAATGAATACATTTTTCAAAAAAAAAAAGTGAACAACATCACAGCTCAGAGACAAAGCAGCAATGCTGCAGGAGGAATCACAGAGTACCTCTTCCTAAAGGTGGTCATTCAACAAACACTGATGGAGCGCTTGCTGTAGCTGTGGCTGTTGGCCTGTGGGTTAGAGACCTTTGATAGCAAAAAATAAAAACAAAAAACCCACAAGATTTTCCACCAGCATTCACAGAAGGTTACACACACACACACAAGTTATCTGGATAACAAAGAACCTAAATTTGAAAACGACAGTTAAAAATACATGAAAGTTTGTATCTTATGACAAAACTTCCAGTTATAAAATACATGCAGATAAGTCCTGGGGATGTAATGCACGGCATGGTGACTATGGTTAATAATACTGCATGATGTATTTGAAAGTTGTTAAGAGAGTAGGTTGTAAAAGTTCTCATCACAAGAAAAAAAAAAACTTGGGCTTCCCTGGTGGCGCAGTGGTTGAGAGTCCGCGTGCCGATGCAGGAGACACGGGTTCGTGCCCCAGTCCGGGAAGATCCCACATGCCGCGGAGCGGCTGGGCCCGTGAGCCATGGCCGCTGAGCCTGCGCGTCCAGAGCCTGTGCTCCGCAACGGGAGAGGCCACAACAGTGAGAGGCCCGTGTACCGCAAAAAAAAAAAACAAACAAACTTGTAACTATATGTAGTGATGGGTTAACTAGATTTATTGTGGTGATCATTTTACAATATATACAAGTGTTAAATCATTACTTGTTTACCTGTAACTAATACAATGTTATATGTCAATTATATCACAATTAAAAAAAACTGTACTCAGGCCATGAAGTGTTGGAGAATGAAAAAAAGATAATAGCAAAAGTTTAACGTTTGACTTGAAATGCAAAAATCGTCATAAACTAAAGGAGATTGATGAAAAGACAAATTCTGGGGCCAGCTGCCTACAAGGGACTGCTTTTGTTTTGTTTTGTTTTAGAAAGGTGCTCTCTGCATTTATGGTTGTTTCATTTGTGCCCATTTACAAAAATGCAATTGGTGGAAGAAAAAAATTGAAAAAGATGTGATATTCTGTCTTCCTAACAATAAAACTTCTGGAGTTCTGGGATTTAGAAGGATGAGACTCCTACAGCCTGAATGAAAAAGTGAGAAAGTGCTCCCTTTTCCTGCATCTTTATTCAAAAACAAGACTCTCAGCTCGTGCTTGACCTGAGAGGAAAGGAGAAGGTCACGGGCTGGCACCCCAGGCAGGGATGTGTGCAGGCTCAGCACATCTGAGGAGAGGTACCTGCAGGAATGGTCCCTCCCTAGCCTGGCTGGGAGGGGTCCTGGTAAAGTCATCAAGAAAGGGATATTCTTCTCCTTTAGAGGAGGACTTGCCCATGGGTTTCACGCCAACTCTCCATTCCAGCTGAAGCTGTTTAAGAACTATAAACACCAAGCGACTCCAGGAATACAGACCCTTCGTGGACCTGACTTTGAAGACTTTCCCGACCAATGAACAAGGCAACTTGTTTTACTCACTGAGACCTATGCACTCCTTCCTTCGGCTCCAGAGGGCCAATCTTTAATCCTTAATTACCATAATCCTGTGAGCATCTTTCCGGCACTTACAAACTCTTGCCTGTCCCCCCTCAGCCAACTCCCCATGCGTTTCTTCACTGCGGTGTCCTTGCCTGGCAAGTTCATCCCCCAGCTTTGCTTGTTAGCTCTGGTGCTGTATATTTCATGTTCCCAACCCAGTGGCTACCTGTATGTTCCTATAGAAGAGAGAGGGCTTGCTTAGGACCAAGAAGTGGGAGGAACGGGCTTCACTTTAGATCCTAAGCTACTACAGAATCTCTTCAAGAAGGAAAACTGGGGGGAGAAAGGGGGTACGCTTTATCTAAATTGGCTGCAAAATGAATGGCTTCTATGGTGGTTATTACAATGACCAGCAAAGCCTCATTTAGATGGAAGATGCTGCTAGAGTTGATGTAGAAGGAAAGTTCCTTTCCTATTAAGCAACTTTTCCTTATTTGTACCACCTTTGGGTAAATGAGGATCCATGGAGGGAAATAGGTCTGTTTGCTACAGGTTTTGTTCGTGATCCTTTATGGTACTCAACCCAGCTATAGAGTAGAATCACCCAGGAGGGTTCCTAAACTGGGCATGGCCCAGGCCTTGCCTCTAGAAATTCTGCCCTAGTTGCCTGTGGTGGGGCCCAGGTATCTGTATGCTGTCAGTGCTCCCAGGTGGTCCCAAGGCACAGCCAGGACTGAGACCACTGCTAAGCAAAATGGATTATGGTGGCTGAAATCAAAACCCTGTTATATCTGGGAAAGGTGATCAAACTTTTACTGAAAATGAGTGTCTTTAGAAAACTTGCCTGATAAGGTAGGGGTAAGATTAAGGGCTAAATGTTTCTTAAGAGTAAGAAACGTGCCAAGAACATCTGAAACCACGCAACTAACAATGGTAGAGCACGGTCTAAGCTTTTGTTTGTAGAAAGATTTTTTTTAGCCCATTTTCTCATAACAATCCTCTCAGGAGTCACATGACAAGGCAGGTGAATGAGGAAGCTGAGGCTCAGAAATGGTAAGAGATCCACCCAAGGTGACCCTTTTAAGAGACTCCAGAGTCCGGGCTTATTCAAATTCATCCCAAAGTCTCCAGGAAACCTTCGCTGGTTCATGCTCATGAGACCTGAAGATGAACAGGAAACCCAAACAGATCATGCAAAACACGTTCTGCTTTGATGCTCCAAATAGGCCCTGAGAACTTATCCGAGGTTGATGGAGCAACTAATATGACCTTGACCAAAGAACGATCCTCCTCTGTGTGCTGAGAGGGCTTGGCCCTTCCACGGGGCACATGTTGGTAGGGGTGTGGAGTGGGGAGTGAGGCAGGGTCGCCCAGCCCAACAGCTGAGCACAGAGTCAAGCCTAGGCACAGCCCAGCTCCACTTGAGTTTGGGTTTTGAAGTTCATTTGGAAAGGAAATGGGTGGGCCTTGTTGCTTTCACCTTTAAGAAATGCCCAGGTCAACCTGGCTCCCGTGCACTCATCTTCAGTTTCCTCTAGCAGGTAACATCCCCACAGTATAACCAGGTCCACATTCACGAAATAGGTTGGAGACTTTCCTTTTTGACTCCTGGCTCAAGCCAATTTCTGAGACTGGGGGACTCCCTGGAGCAGAGGAGATGGGGTACACAGCCCCCTCCAGTACTTACAAATTGGTTCACAAAGTAGATAACCATCTTTGGATAGAAGCCTTGACTGCAATCAGGCTTCTATTTATGAGAGTAACTTGAGAAGCCCTTTTTCAAGGAGATACCAATGCATGAAATGGTTGTATTTATAGAAGTTAAATAAAGCTCTTCTGAGAGGTCCTAATACCTTACAGGAAAAGGGGAGCCTGTATTACGTGAAAACTCTTAACATAACTGATTGTGGAAATATTAATGAAAACATCTGTAAATATTCTTGCCTGCCTGCTTATAAGAAAGAAAATTACCAATTGGGGTTAAACAGCTAGTGTCTATGATGTTGATTTATACTAGCAAAGTCAGTCAAATTTAAAAATATCTCTGATAGAATATATATCTAAAGGTGAATAAATTTAGCCATTTAAAAAAGGAGAGTGGGCAAGGGGCAGAGGGGGAGACAGGGGCATGGGATTAAGAGACACAAACCACTATGTATAAAATAGATAAGCAACACAAAATATTGTACAGCACAGGGAAATATAGCCATTGTTTTGTAATAACTTTAAATGGAATATAACTACAAAAATATTGAATCACTATGTTGTACACCTGAAACTAATATAATATTGTAAATCAACTACAATTTTAAAAATATACATAAAATGTTAAAAAAATAAAAGAGAAAGTGGGCTGCATTCAGATATTGGTAGAATTTTAGAAAATGAGGCTCTTTGCCCATTGGAGATATGAGCTAGTGCTCCAGGTATATACTTTAGGCCAAGCATTCTTTTTCTCTCAAGGGTGTTCTGCATAACCCCCTCCCCCATGTTCCTCTGGGAAGTTCTGGTTGGTAGAGCCCTTGATGACAAGCTTGTCTGTCTTCTTCCAACTCAGATTTGGCCAGGGGCTGGCTCAGAGCTCAGAGGAGCAAATCCAGGGATGCACCCAGATCCTCAAAGACCCACAGTGATAAGCATGACTATGGAGGTGCAGAGAAGAGAAAGGAAAGAGGGAAGAAGGGTGGGGGATCCCACAGGTCAGCACTACTTCTAAACCCACATGAGTTACTTTCCCTTTCTGCCACAGCATGAAATTAAGTGTCTGTTGCCTCCTCTTAGGTCAACCAAGTGCTCACCCACAACCTCAGAGAGCCAAGGAACTCTCCTTGAAGAGGGCATTTCTCTCCCCAACCATGAAGTAACAGGCACTTTTACTGTCCTTCAATGTGCACTCTGCAGACAGCCTGAGATTGGGCTACGTTTTTAGCAAATGTGTCCTATGGTACACAAAGAATATGTGTTTTGTTGCTATGTCCCTCTGGCCTCTGTAATTCTTGGCTCATTTCCTAAAAGACTAGCAAAGCCATCCTGGCCCCTGAAGCTTCGAAATTCCAGTCCACCAGTCCCTGTACAACAGGGAGGCTGAGCTGTCCCCCAGGCCATCTGTCCAGCCAGCTGAGTCCCTTCCAGCTTTGTGGTCATCTCTTATTTCCGCCGAGGTGGGTGGGCAGGGGAGGGGCTAGAGTGGGGTTTAGACACGAGTCTGAGGGACAAGTCAGGAAGATAACCCATTGAAAAGAACATTAACAGTGTCTGGGTGGGAGCTCCCACTGGTGACCTCTTTCAAAATGACATGTGGCTGCCCTGAGCACTAGAAAGTGGATTTCCAAAAACCCCAAGGCTGACACCAAATTTGTTTGACAACTCTCCACGTGTACCTCAGGGTTAAAAAGTAGAAATTCCAAGCCCTCTCAATAGCAAGGGAAAGACACTAGTCTTTCTTGTAGAATTCAGAGATTTGTTTTTTAGAAGTTTAAATGTAGGGTTTAAGTTTAAATGTAGGGTTGCTTTAGCCTTTAAATTCGGACTAAGATCATCACTTCATCCTGGAAGCCAACCCTGACCAGCTGACTCTTCCTTCAAGCTCTCTGCAGCCCACTCACCAGTCTAGGTTAGGTAGTCCTCCTCTTGCATTCAAAATCTCCCTTTTGAGTACTACTGTGATCCTTTCAACACTCATTTTTAATGACCTAGACTGTGAGCCCCCGACAGGGGGAGGAAGTTGGTATAACTCATTTTGAATTCCAATAACCCAGCACAGTAACTAGTAAGCAGCAGAGGATGGATTAAATGTTTGATGAATGAATAAATGAAGTCATTCTTTAGAATGGAACAATTCTAGAAGTGGCTAACAACCAAATGAATGCATGCAGCACTTCATTCTACAAATAATGATTTCTGAGATTTAAGAAACAGACGATCAAATTTCGAGCTAGAATTTGAAAAGGAGAATAAACACAGTACCTATTCTTTTTCTAGACCAAGGAGATATAATTAATAATTAATCTTTTTTTAATGGCTGGGAAGAAGTTCATGATTTGAGGACCTGCTGATGGTTTACAATGAATATCGATTTGGCCCGACTGAGAGCGTTTCCAGGGCAACAGCAGTTTTCAATCATGTCAAATTACAGCAGTTATCTCACTGGGTGTCAGTTTTCCTAAGAAGCTAATTGAAATTGAAAAACTATATCCTTAGGTCACAGTTTGACTTTGGTTTCATGCAATTTGTCAGACCAAAAAAGAGAGAGAAAAACCGGACGATCCTGGAAAATAATACAATGTCTAGATTTCGGAGAGAAGTCAGAGCCCATGCTGTGAGTTCTGGAGACCCTTTGGCCTCAAAACTGAGAGCAGCCCAGAGACCTGGGCGGGGGTATGTAGGGAGGATACCTGCGGTTCGTCCGGGGTGTGCACGAGTAAAACGTGGCGAAATAGGAAGGGGGAGGCACTGGCGGCACAAAGTCGTCAGGGTCTGGGATGCGTCTGTGTTCCTCCACTTCTTCCGCAGAAATCTGGGATTCATCCTAATTAAACAGCACCTCGGTTAGTCAACAGCTCAGGGAGAAAAGCAACGGATGACACGAAAAGGTCCGAGGGTGGCGTCAGTGGAGTCACAGACACCCTGCCACCTCGCATGGACTTACGATGCAGGATCTTCTGGCTGCAAAGATCTGCAGGTAGCGAAGGGCGGCTGCCACCAAGCAGACGGTGGTGGTCAGGGCATTCAAGGCACACAGGGCGAAAAGGACTTTCTGGAACCAGGAAAAAAGGACGCACCTGAGTACCTCAAAACTGAGGACCAGAATGCAACACAAAAACTTTAAAAAATAATAATAATACTGCCCCAAGGAAGACAAGTCCCATGAGAAAATGCATGTAAAGGACTTAGGTGGTGTTTGGCTCATGCTAGGTGCCAAACAAACGCTGGTTATTATTAACACTGTCATGCAATAGTGTGTACTTCTTAATTTTTTTTAAAAAACTTATCTTAGAAGATTCCTGTCCCGGGCAGACCTGGTAGTACCGTATTTCTTTTTGCATCAGAATCCTGTCTGGAAATATGCCTTCCAGGAAAGTACTGAATTTCTCTTCTGAAGTCAGTGTCCCCAGTGATAGCAAATCCCAACCTGCCCCCTCCCACAGACTCCCACCAGGACAGCACGCTGCTTAATTCGTGGCCACTGATTCTATTTCAGGAGCCACTGGCAGAGCTGCCCCGGGCACCCAATGGGGACAACACAGGGGGCAGGCTGGCCCGAGTGTCAACAGGGCTTGTCTCCTCTAAACACGTCTCAAAATAGCAGCAAAGCCAATTCCAAAAGTTTCTGTTGCCACAGTCCTGGCTGCTTAGCGAGGCTTTCCCCAAGCAAAGTCCTGGCTCAGAAAGTCTGGGAGTGACTCAGCTACCGAAAATCCAGAAGCCAACGAAAGAAGGCCATTTTCACATCCCCCAAAACTCAGAGAGCTGACAGCTTCTCTCTCTTTGCTTAGAGACTCCTCTTCCCCACAAGAAAATAAACCCAAAACAAAGATCTAAAGAAAGCCATCAGGGACGGACCATCCAAAATCTAATATCTCAGGGTTCACCAACTGAGCTTGTCACTCACTGGGCTAACAGACCTTAAGTCAGGACATGGTTTTTATCCAATTCCCTAATAAAGGTTAATTTTGTATTTCTCTTCAGCTGGTATCACTTATTTTTCATCTCTTTTGCTTAGGATAGTTGTGGCCTATTAAACAAGAGGTAGTGTCTTGAATTTCTCTTAGTATTTTCTGGCCAATATATCTCCTTAGTCTATGTGTTTTAGAACGGCAGCACTCAACAGCCTACAGGATTCATTTAAGCCAACAAAGGAGCACTAGAACAATAACAAATGGGCATGGACTTTAGAGGTTCTGCTAAAACTACATCTTATACGTGTAGCTACATCATGGGTGTGTATGTGTGCATATGTGTGCATGCATATGTATATGTAAATTCACATACATACACATATACATGTGTATGCATTTAGGCTCCTTTACATTTTTTACTAGCTTATAATTCTTGAGCACAAAGAAGCTATCCATTCATAACTTAAGAGAAACACAATAATCTGTGGGTTCTCAATTCTGTCTCTAGGTCACTGATAAGGAGTCTCTCATATCTGCTTTCAACAGGATTATTTGAAGGAGATAAAAGAGGAGGAATATTTCAGGGAGCTTTGCCTTCCTTGGGGTCTCTGTGGTGTAGTTACTGGTGGGGGGTGGAATCTATTCCAGATACCTTGAGTAGAAGGTGAACAGCACTACAAGGCTGAACTGGGAAGAGTTTCAAGGCATTTTCTTTGTCTGTGCATTTGGCTGGTTGAAATTCTTCACAACAGAAGCAAATCTTGCCTTCACCGAAGTCCACCTTAAGGGGAAAAGGCAGAACAACAATTTAACTATTAAGTAAAAATACACAGGCCACACCATGGAACACCAATCCTACAGAATGAGATATGGCAGGGTTCAGTGTCAGGCAAAGTCTACATCAGTCAGGACAGCCTAGGGTATGCTGTGGTAACAACCAGCCCCAAAATTTCAGTGGCTCAATCAACCAAGGTTATTTCTTGACTACGCTACACGTGCACTGCAAGTCAGCAGAGGGCTCTGCTCATCATATTCCCTTAGGGACCGAAGTTGATGGAGCATCCACTATCTGAGGATTGAGGGTCACTATGCTAGAGATATGGAGAGCACATGATGAATTGCACATTGGCACTTAAAGCAGGTTTACAAGGTAAAAGGTAGGACACTCAGTTAAATTTGAATTCAGATAAACAGGTCATTCCTTAGGGTCAGTATGTCCCAAATATTGCATGAGATATGTTTATAGTAAAAAACGATTACTCTTTATTTGAAATTCAAATTTAATTTGGTGTCCTGTGTTTTCACTTGCTAAATCTGGTCACCCTAGCTTAAATCTTCCTCTTGGAAATGACACTCCTCACATGAGCTCAGTTTCATTTCCAAAGTAAATCATATGGCTCCACTTAATCCAAGAGGACAAGGAAGTTCAATCTACCATGTTCCTGGAAGAAGCACAGGTCTATTTGGTGAACAGTAGCCCTAAACCATGGAGGCTTAAAGAGATCTCTTAGTTCACATCTTCAGTGTGTTCATAGATTCTAGTAGAAGTTTTCTTTTCTTTATTTGAAGTGATACAATTACTGATGAGTAATCTCATATATTTTTAGTGAGATGCTTTGCAAACTTTGGGTCACTTTTCCAAGTTTCCATTGAGTCAGGGTGGGAACATATGTACTAGCTGACTTGGGCTAATAAGACCCATAATTTGGGAGCAGAGGTTCATTCTTACTTGCTCTGCAGCTTGAGCTGTTAAAGTTGGCTATTCTATTTTGGCTAAAAAGAAAGGCCACACCTCTTTCATACTTGTTAAATTAAATAGGCGGCTTTGACTTCACTAGCTGCAAAATTCTTCAGGAATCTTTAAGAATGACTGAACATTTACAATGCTTTTGTTGCTTAACAGAAAAAAAAAGCCTTTTTTCTCATTGAATTAAGATTCTTATCCTCTAGTCATAGTGGAAATTTCATCGTATTTTCCATATTAGGAGGAAACTTAGTTCCTTCTAATATAAGTTGACTAGGAAGCCAAAGGGAAAAATTTGTACCACTGGATTACACAATTTTTGGTTTGGTTTTCTTTTTCTTTTGAACTGCAATTTACATACACAAATCATAAGCATACCGTTCAAGGAATTCAGAGCCATGCATATACCTCTGTAACCCAAACCTTTATCAACATACAGAACATGCCATCACCAGAGAAAATTCCTTCATGTCCCTTCCTATCGATCCCTGCCCACACCCTCCAAAGAGACAACCACTGTTTGGATATTTTTTCCATATCGATTAGTTTTGCCTCTTCCAGAATTCCATGAATCCTAGAACATTTTTTATTCCTTGTCCTTAAATCATATTGAAAGGGATGCATTACTAAAATAAACACTGATGTCCAGATTTTATATAAATTTTGCCTCTGATACAAAGAATTACAACTAGAGTTACCTCGATGGCCTCCATAATCTATCAATTCACAACCACTTTGGTTTCTGTCTTTTCCTAGTTTGTCCACAGAGATTGTTATCTCAGCAACATCCCCACACCTAGATCTACGACTCCACACACAAAGGCACAAGGCTGTTTCTATTTGAATTTTTCTTTCATTGTCTCACATTTTTGAAGGTACATCCTGCTGCTAATATCTAGATTCCTGGCTTCTAAAGGAAAACTACTGTGGACATTCAGACAGGACTTCCCTAGGCAGGTGGGAACTATTCTTTCCCTCAGGGATCGCTGACTTTCTCTTGGCTGCTCTTCCATAGTTAATAATATCCTTACATCAGGCTAAATTCAGAAGGTAAATATTACTCCCAATGGGCTTCCTCCTTGAAAGTCTCCTGCTGAGAACTTCCTGTTTTAATATTAACAGCATTATTTAGTATAACAAAGAAGCACCTAACAGAGATGATTCATTCTTCTCATGTCTCCATTCTGTTCATGTACACAAGGCCGTCTCTCACCAAGCAGGAACCAAGCTCACGTTTTTCAATGCGACACAGTGCGATTTCCATTTCTTATATTGTATAAGCCTCAAGATCTTACCTGAGGACTTCACCTCCCTTAGGTAAGACTAGGTGTCATCTTACAAAGTACTCCCTTCCCACATGAGTCCATTCTTAATCCAAGGCATTATTTTAAGACAGAAGCCAATCCTGTGTGGGCCGCACATACACAGCTGCATTAGTCACACAACACCGGACATCCAAATATACAGAAACCTCAGCTCTCTAGAAACTTTGGGTGGCGAAATTTTCCAGATAAGTGATAATTAATCCCTTTAAACAAAGGATCTTATCTGAAAGTTAATCACTATGCAAACAATAATGAATATCTATCACTGTGCCCAGCTGACATAAGAAAGCCCTGAGGCTTCATACAAAATGATTCTAGGCAACCGAGCCTTTTGTGTTCCTCATTCTTCCTGTTCCTGACCCTTCATCTGCCTTCTTAATCCCATCTGCCCAATATTTCTGAAAACATAGTCTAACTTCTCTTCAATGTCTTTAACCATGTGCAAACAACCCTGTTCGAATCTCCCCATTCTTAACTGAAAAACATCCCTCTCTCACACTTGATGCTATTACCTGAAGCTGTCAGATCCTCTCCTTCCTCCCGTCATCAATCACTACTATGGCTCTCTATCCTAGCTGCACATTAGAATCTTCTGGGAAGTTTTCCCCAAAATGACGATGCCATCTTTAGCAACTAGGGAGCTGCAAATTAAAGTAACGATGAGATCTCAACTTAGCCCCATCAGACTGGCAAAAAATTAGAGAGTAACACTTGTTGTAGGTAGAGGCTTACTGGTAGAAATGTAAGTTAAAGCTCTTCAATAAAGGAACTGTCCATACGTTTTAAATTAAATATACTTATTCCCAACCACTTCGGAAAACTGTTGAGCAGTTTCTTTTAAAGTTAGACATACATTTACCACATGGCCCAGCAATTCCATACTTATGTATTTACTCAAGAGAAATGAAAACAGGCCCCCCAAAAACCACTATACAAAAATGTTCACAACAGCTTTGTTCATAACACCCCTAAACTGGAAACAACCCAAATGCCCAGCAACAGGAGAACTGATAAAACCAATTGTGCTATTTTTATACAATGAAATATTGCCCTGATTAAAAAAAAAAGAGAGAGAGAAGGGAAGATCAAACAACTGATATGACCCAAAAACATGGATGAATCTCAAAAACATCATGCTGAGCTAAATAAGTCAGACACAAAAAGGTACATACCACATGACTCCACCTGCATGAAGTTCAAGAACAGGCAAAACTAATCTATGGTGAAAGAAACTGGAACACTGGTTGCCTATGAGAGAGTTGAGACTGCCTCAAAGAAGACAGCAAATAACTTTCTAAAGTGATAAAAATGCTCTAGATTTTGTCTGGGGTGTATACATGAGTGTATTTGTCATGATGAATGTATACTTTGGTCAAAACTTAATGAACTGCACACTTGACATCTGGTCATTTAGCTATAGATTTTATCTCAGTTTTTTAAAAAAATGGATAGAATCATCAAATGGTTGAAAGTGCTACAAAAAAGAATGAGACAAACAGAAGAACAATCCTTGTCCTGGGAGCCTACTCCACTTAGGTCACAGCCCCGATGGAGATCTGCAGGATAGTATTCATAGCAGTACTGCTTCTATCTGTCAAAACCCAAACCACAACAGACAACAAGAAAATAGAGAACTGACTTGTTCAAAGGAAAAAAGGGTGTTAGACTGTACCTAATACATCTTTAAGTGAGAAAAACAATATGCAGGGAAGTGGATACAAAAGCTCCCATTTCTGAAGAATAAGTCGTGAACAACCCCACCTCATACACATCTACGTAAGGTTACATGAGCATGAAACAAGGAAATCCCCCAGCTTGTTACCGTGGACTCAGGGTGACTGGTGTAGATGGCGAGGCAAAGAGGGAAGGAGAGCATCCCTTCCTCAGAAAGACTCCACTTGCCAAATATGTTCCCTAATGAAAAACAATTACAATATGGTCCTGTTGATGAAAAATTAGGTGTGTTTTTATCCATAAAGACATGCAAAAAACCTGTCAAATGGTTAACTATGATGTCCCCAGATAGTGAGATTTCAAATGATTTTTGAGTTCCATCCTACACTTTTATGGCTTGTCCAATTATATAATCAGAAACA
This sequence comes from Mesoplodon bidens, assembly GCF_964165515.1. Taxonomy (NCBI): domain Eukaryota; kingdom Metazoa; phylum Chordata; class Mammalia; order Artiodactyla; family Ziphiidae; genus Mesoplodon; species Mesoplodon bidens. The sequence continues at coordinate 78,249,116 of NC_138162.1, read as the reverse complement.
ATCCCAGAGTTGGTTTTGTGGTGGGAAAAATTTTTAATTAAAAATACACTTTAAAACTTAAAAAAATACTGATGCTAAGACCCCCACTCCAGGGCAGTTGAGAATCTCTGAGTATGGGGCCCAAGTCTGGGTATTCTTTAAAAAGTTCCAGGCTTCCCTGGTGGCGCAGTGGTTGAGAGTCTGCCTGCCAATGTAGGGGACGCGGGTTCGTGCCCCGGTCTGGGAGGATCCCACATGCCGCAGAGCAGCTGGGCCCGTGAGCCATGGCCGCTGAGCCTGCGCGTCCGGAGCCTGTGCTCCGCAACGGGAGGGGCCCCAACAGTGAGAGGCCCGTGTACAGCACACACACACAAAAAAAAAACCCAGGTGATTCTAACAGGGAGTCAGGGTAGAGAAGCACAGAATTTCTCAGAAGAGTCAACCATATAGACCCAACAGTGATCTAACCACTCAGGCTAACTAACTACTAACTAACCACTGACTGCCCTTGGAATCCTCTCCTCTCCTGGCTTCGACCCACTCCCTTTATTTATTTATTGTTCAAGGCTCATCTCAAATACCTACGTTCCAGGTATCCTTTTCCCGTCTTCCCAAGAGTAGAAATCCTTCTTCTTTTGCACCCCCAGAGCACTGTGTCTCACTCTGATGGCTGATCACAGACTCCCTTGCTTTGCAGTTGGGCATTTATTCATTCCCTCAACAAACACTGATCAAGCACCTGCCATGGTTATCCCACTCCTCTAGCTACGTGATAAACGTCTAGGTCAGAAATGATGTCTGACTTTTATTTCTACTATCTGCAGTTTCTAGCATGGAGTCTTGCATATAATAGATGCTACTCTTTTATCGAACTATCTTTTAAAATATTATGACTTTTCACTTCTAGCCTGTGTCTGTTCTCTTTGCCCCTTCCAATTTTCTGTGTAATTAGTAACAGGAAGAACAAACCTTGTTTAAAATTTATTTTCTGGGGACTCTATGTATGTAAAGAAGTCTGTGGGAGGTGCTATTGAAAACTCCCAAGAAAATACAGAGCCAGACACTGTCCTCAGGAAGATTCCAGACCAGTAGAAGAGAGAAGAAAGGTGTATGAATACCTTTAGTCCAAAAAAGGAAAGAGAAATACTTCAGAGATGTACAGATAGGAATTCTGAAAGATTACCTTCCCTGGGGATCAGGGAGTATTTCCTTAAGAAGATCATCGGTGAATGAGGCTTTAAAAGGCTGACACCATTTGGATGAACAGGGAAGTAAGGGACAGGGAATGGTCGGGGGAAAGACAGCATTGTCAGAAACAGGAAAGTAGGGCAGGAGCCTGGGTAATGACATGCAGGCTTGGGCTCCATTACAGGGAGTGTGAGTTGCTGCAGCAGGAGAGCAGGATGAGGGCAAATGATACAGGGCCTTAAAAACCAGAAAACACTGAGCCTGTGCTTCCAAAACTTACGCTTATTAAGTGAGGGAATGACAAAAATCAAAGAAATTTGTGAAGGGTTTTTAAGGAAGAGCAATAGGTTTTTAGTGAGTCCAGGAGGAGCCTTCCTATCTGGGAGGGCCATGAGTCTCACTGCAAGGACCTGGTCACAGTGTTTTGAGCAATGTGGCAGCCTTCTTCACTTGCATCCTGCTGGTTTTGAAAGGGCGAGATTGCCATGGAACCAAGTTCCAAATAGATGAGGTTTACTACAACCTGTAAAGAGTCCACTTCTTTTGCTTTGTGCCACAGGGAGATATTTGTTACAGAAAAGTCCTCTTAAAAAGTTCAGAGATGGCCAACAATTCCACCTTCCGGGCATATATTCCAGAGAACTGACCCATTTCCGTGGCAGCATTGTTCACAATAGCCAAAAGGTGGAAAGAACCCAAGTGTCCTCCGATGGGTGAAGGGTAAACAAAATGTGTCCTGTATATACAGTGGAATATTATCCAGCTTTAAAAAGGAAGGAAATTCTGATACCTACTACAACATGCATACATATTGAGCATGTTATGCTAACTGAAATAAGACAAATACTGTATGATTCCACTTACATCTGGTAACAAGAGCAGTCAAATCCACAGCGTCAGAGAGTGGTTGTTGGGCTTCCCTGGTGGCGCAGTGGTTGAGAGTTCGCCTGCCAATGCAGGGGACATGGGTTCGTGCCCCAGTCTGGGAAGATCCCACATGCTGCAGAGCGGCTAGGCCCGTGAGCCATGGCCACTGAGCCTGCATGTCCGGAGCCTGTGCTCCGCAACGGGAGAGGCCACAACAGTGAGAGGCCCGTGAACCGCAAAAAAAAAAAAAAAGAAAGAGTGGTTGCCGGAGGCCAGGGGGAGGAGGGGATGGGAAGAGTTCTAGAGATCGGTTACATAACAATGTGAATGTACTTAACACTACTGAATGGTTAAGATGCTAAATTTTTTGCTATGGGTATTTTACTACAACAGTCAAAAATCAGGAAAAAATAGAAATTGACGTAGTACAGGCCCATAACCTCTTATCCACAATTCTGAAATCCAAAAAGCTCTGGAAACCAAAAATTCTGGATTACATTCTGTTGTCCAGACTCCACTGGGACGCTACAGAATAAACAGTATATGCGTCACATTTATCTTCTAAAAATTGTAAAAACTCTGAATGCTGAAACACACCTGGCCTCCAAAGGTTTCAGATAAAGGACTGCTGACCTAAATTCTGATAATATCCATTTTTCCTCTTTAGATGAGAGCAGATAGATATTGATTGTGGACAACTGATCCATCTATTCACTAACTAATGATGCATTTTATTACTGTGGTTCTGGGGTTCTCCTAGCTGGCCCCTGCTTTGGGAAAAAAAAATTGACAACCTGAGTAAAATACTTAGCAGGAAGCTCTTTGTTTTGTTTTCCTGCTTCCTTTTACCAACTTCAGGTTTCATTTTAAGATGCTGCCTGGTCCTGGGTGTTGCCAGCCACACACTGGCACCCGGGAAAGCCAGGCAGGCCAGGGTCGGCCCAGGTGCAAAGTGATGATTCAGAACTGCTTACCAGATCACACCTGGGCACACTGGACACGAACTGGGCCCCTTGGCAGCCTAGGATAAATCCGGCTAAATTCAGGAGGACACACACCACAGAGAGCAGCACAAAGAGGTTCACCTGAAACAGCAAGAGAAGAAGCAGTTAGAAAAAAGACCGTGGGTAAATTCAGAGATAGTTTTGTCTGAGTAAAAAACTCATATTCTTTCCCTAGAGGAAACATTAAAAAAAGTCAGACCAATGTTTTTAATGTACAAACTTTTTTTTTCATTTTTTAGAATGTTTTAAATTGTGCTGAGGAATGTCCCTGACCCTCAAGTCTTCTCAGTTTCCAGTCCCTATTTTTCTTGCTCTTTGCAAATGAGGGAGTTCTGTTAGCTGTACGCTACTTTAAGCCATGGCTATTTCCTCCTTGAGCCATTGTTATTTCTTTCCGACTTTTACAGGATCATGGTAACTAGACAAATGGAGAATTCTAGAATATAAGTGGAACCCAGGAAAATCAAGGAGCTCAGAGCCATTACCAGACAGAAATCACAGTATGTGTAAAAATAACGATAAGTCTTTTTCAGTTCCAAGCAGTGTTGGTACTAAAGAAAAGGTGTGCAGTGATCTTCCATGTACTTGTATCCAAAGTCAAATATTACAAATATTACCCTAAATGATTAAGAATTGACAGAAATCAACCAAGAAGCCAGTATTTACTTAGGGCAAATTAGAGACTACAAAGGCTTTTCAACCTGAGAACTCTGATTATTGTCAAAATCAAACCTTAATGTAAATATAAAAGACTGGAGCTAATGATTATCAGTGTTAGAACCAAGCATCATTTCAGGTAGCTGATATGTCAGAATCGGCTGGCAAATGAGTTCACACGTGAACTCTACTACAGAAAGCTCATCCTTTATTGCTGGTATTCCAAGAAGCTTGAAAGTATCTCCCCAGACCCAGGTTATGAGTCAATATTTAGTATCACATGATGCCACTTTTCTTAAGAGGAATTCTTCCTTCCTCTCCAAGAGGAGCATATGAATTATAAATACCAAGTGACTCCAGGAATCCAGACCCTTGCTGGACTTGACTGAAGACTCTTTCCTGACCAATGAACAAGGCAACTCATTTTTCACTGAGGAATCTGGCTTCTGCTTCTCTCCTTTTTTGTTAATTTGTAAAAGGACTATGTGCCCTGCCATCAAATCTTGAGGAAAAAGCTGGAAGCGGCTACTGTGTTACTGTTTCCCAGGCTAGATTCTTCCAGGTCTGTAGTACTTGACTTGCACTGTGCCCTCTTGCAAGAGCCCCCTCTTGCACTGCCAAAGTTTTTTGGGAAATGAGAATGCATAATTGGCAAAAGACAGGACACGGTCTTCTAACATGGGCTTCTTTTATGCCCTGGCAGTAGCTACTCAAAGAGACCTAATACATCTGGAAACTTCACACCCAGCAACACAATTATTGTTACTATGGGGAAATCTTGAACTTGCCTTTAGAAATTTTTTTTAATGCAATATCAGATGCCTTAAAAAGAAAACATGGTTATAATCCTTATGCCTACCAGCCCACCACTAATCTTCATAACTGAAAATTAGCAGCATCAGATATAGAATGGATGAGAGTCCATTATCCAACACTGGACCCCAAATCTCTCCATTAAAATCTTAAATCCAGCTCATCAAAAGACACCATTAAGAAATCAATATAGGATTTCCCTGGTGGTGCAGTGGTTAAGAATCTGCCTGCCAATGCAGGGGACACAGGTTCGAGCCCTGGTCCGGGAAGATCCCACACGCCGCGGAGCAACTAAGCCGTGCACCTCAACTACTGAGCCTGTGCTCTGGAGCCCACGTGCCACAACTACTGAAGCCCATGTGCTTAGAGCCTGTGCTCTGCAACAAGAGAAGCCACCACAACGAGAAGCCCGCGTGCTGCAACGAAGAGTAGCCCCCCACTCATGGCAACTAGAGAAAGCCCACGCACAGCAGCGAAGACCCAACGCAGCCAAAAATAAAAAATATATATATAAGCTTTTTTTTTTAAAAAAAAGGGTAGTTGCCTGTTTTAGGGAGAAGGCGTGGAGCGAGGGGACTGACTGGGAAGAGATAAGGGAATTTTCTGGAGTGATAAAAATGTTCTATATCTTGTTTTGGGTATTGGCTACATGGGTGTATCCAACTGCTAAAACTTAGCTAACTGAATACTTATGATCTGGGATTTATATAAATTATAGTTAATATATATTTTTCAAATAAGGAAGAGAATCCTGAGTTCAGCTGCCAAGACAGGAGTGTGAGATCATATAGTGAATATGATCTACTTCTAAAATGTCAGAACAAAAAAAACAAGATGAGAGAAGGCCCCAGGGATTCACTGTATGGTGGGCTTGGCTTCTCTCCTACACTGGAGGGGCTGCTAATGAGAAGTTAAAGCCACAGCACCAGAATGCCGCCCTGCAAACCCCAGAATGAGGACATGGGCCAAGGCACACAGGCTGTGTACAAAATAGCCATGCACTGTTCCCCAAATTTATCCCTAAATTTGGCTTTTTTATTACTATTATTAAAACTCTGGCCAAACATTGGCCAAATGATCATCTAATTACAGTAAGTCCCCTACATACAAATGAGGTCCGTTCGGAGAGCGTGTTGGTAAGTCCGATTTGTTCATAAGTCCAGCAGAGTTAGCCTAGGTACCCAACTAACACAATCAGCTGTATGGTAGTGTACTGTAATAGGTTTATAATACTTTTCACACAAATAATATATAAAAAACCAACCAACACAAAAAATAACGAAAACTTTTTTCTTTTTTTTGCTGTACGCAGGCCTCTCACTGTTGTGGCCTCTCCCGCTGTGGAGCACAGGCTCCGGATGCTCAGGCTCAGCGGCCATGGCTTACGGGCCCAGCCGCTCCATGGCATGTGGGATCTTCCCGGACCGGGGCACGAACCCGTGTCCCCTACATCGGCAGGCGGACTCTCAACCACTGCACCACGAGGGAAGCCCAAGAAAACATTTTTAATCTTACAGCACAGTACCTTGAAAAGTACAGTACAACAGCGGCATACAGGGGCTGGCATTCAAGTGAACAGGCAAGAAGAGTTACTGACTGGAGGAGGGAGAGGAGGTGGGAGACGGTAGAGCTGAAGGATCGTCAGCAACAGGAGACGGAGGGCAAGCTGCCATTTCACTCATGCCTGAATGCATGTTCGCATCTTTGAAAGTTCTCAACTTGAAGGTTCATAGGTAGGGGACTTACCGTACTCTAGTGTAGACCACTGTGGTATATATCAGACATGGCAGATATTAGGATACCAAGCATATCTCTTTCAGAGGTTGGATCAGGCTCAACCGTACAAAATATTGGAGTTATAAGGGGTTCAGGATATACGGGGACCTTCAGAATGGACCCCTCTGGCTTTCACCTAGTTATAATGGTATAACATCCAGGACTCAAATATGCATCCGAACCATCACCAGATGGCATCCCCTTAAACAGAAGACAGTGAAAAATCAGCTACTAGTAAAGAACATCATAGTCACAAAGCCCACACAGCTATACCTGGAAAGGGGAAGAATTTCTCATATTTTCTTCTATTGTCATCATTCTTGCCTTTAAAAAAATCATTGCAGGTGATTTGAGTTTCTCTTTGTGGAAGACACCAGAATTTGGGATCAGGCTTTCCCCTTGCTTGCTGTGATATCTTAGACAACCTCCATGAAACTCACTTTTCTCATCTGTTAAAAAGGTCTATTGTCCTACTGGGAGAAAATATTTGCAAATGATGCAACTGACAAGGGCTTAATTTCCAAAATAAACAAATAGCTCATACAACTCAACAATAACAACAAAATAACCCAGTTGAAAAATGGGCAGAAGACCTAAATTGACATTTCTTCAAAGAAGACATACAGATGGCCAACATATGCATGAAAAGATGCTCAACATTGCTAATTATTAGAGAAATGCAAATCAAAACTACAATGAGGTACCACCTCACACCGGTCAGAATGGCCATCATCAAAAAGTCTACAAACAATAAATGCTGGAGAGGGTGTGGAGAAAAGGAAATCCTCCTACATTGTCAGTGGGAATGTAAATTGGTGCAGCCACTATGGAAAACAGCATGGAGGTTCTTCAAAAAACTAAAAACAGAGTTGCCATATGATCCAGCAATGCCACTCCTGGGCATATTCTGGACAAAACTATAAATCAAAAAGATACACGCATCCCTATGTTCATAGCATCACTATTTACAATAGCCAAGACATGGAAGCAATCTAAATGTCCATGGACAGATGAGTGGATAAAGAAGATGCGGTACATATATACAATGGAATATTACCCAGCCATAAAGAAGAATGAAATAGTGTCATTTGCAGCAACATGGATAACCTAGAGATTGCCATAAGTCAGAAAGAGAAAGACAAATACCATATGATATCACTTATCTATAGAATCTAAAATATGACACAGGGCTTCCCTGGTGGCTCAGTGGTTAAGAATCCGTCTGCCAATGCAGGGGACACAGGTTTGAGCTCTGGTCCAGGAAGATCCCACATGCCGCGGAGCAACTAAGCCCACGCACCACAACTACTGAGCCTGCGCTCTAGAGCCCATAAGCCACGAATACTGAGCCCACGTGCCACAATTACTGAAGCCTGCATGCCTAGAGCCCGTGCTCCACAACAAGAGAAGCCACCACAATGAGAAGCCCACGCACCACAATGAAGAGTAGTCCCCACTCCCCGCAACTAGGGAAAGCCTGCAGCAGCAACGAAGACCCAACACAGTCAAAGATAAATAAATAAATTTATTTAAAAAAATAAAATAAAGTGAAATAAAATATGACACAAATGAACTTACCTACGAAACAGAAACAGGCTCACAGACATAGAGAACAGAATTGTGGTTGCCAAGGGGGAGCGAGGGGGAGGGAGAGATGGATTGGGAATTTGAGATTAGCAGATGTAAACTCAATATTATACACATAATGGATAAACAAGGCCCTACTGTAGAGCACAGGGAACTATATTCAATATCCTATGATAAACCATAATGGAAAAGAATATGAAAAAGAATGTGTATATATGTATAACTGAATCATTTTGCGGTACAGCAGAAATTAACACAACATTGTAAATCAACTATACTTCAACAAAATAGGTTAAAAAAAAAGTCTATCATCCTAGGTACCTCCCAAGATTAATGAGAGACTCACACAAAATGATGTATATGAAAATCTTCTGTATCCCACAAAATGCTAGGCAACCAGTTTTACTATTACTAATAATAAGCATTTCCTCTTTAGGGGAGCAGCTTTTTATTATAAAACGAATTTCACTCGGTCTGATACCAGAACCTTGTATCTTACACTTGTGATGCACCTGAATTTGTGGCAGATGGAAAGAATATATACAAACTGTAAAAACGATCTGTAGGTATACTGTTTCCAAAACTTTTCCATAATTCTGAGACCTGCTTTAGGAACTCACTCCACCACGCTGACCATTGTCACGTGTGTGGGGTGTCTCCTATTGGCCCCTCCAGATCCTCTCTCTACTCTTCACTCCATCCCCTCCTCCCAGGGAGACTGACCCGCGGACCGTATCACTGGGGCTCCTTTGCCCTCTGGTGGCTGGTTTGGTTCAGCCAATGGGGAGGCCTGGCAGAAGATCCAAGGGAGGGAGGAGAGTGAGGCTGGGGTGTTTTTCTCCTGGTTCCCTCTCTGCAGCCTCAGGATGGCTGTGTCCCTCATGGAAAGCCACAGGTCCTCTCAAGGTCTCAAGGGGTCTCTCTGTACATGATCCCGACTTCCAGATTCTGACCACTGTTCTCCCATCAGGACTAGGGATGGTAACAGCTTCACTGTCCCCAACACCCTGCACAGACCTTTGTGAACAGGCCCTTAATTAACTGCTTGTCAAGTTACAGTTTTATTGTCATCTATGTTTTACCAAGACCTTGACTAATAACAACTTCTCTATAAAATTTTTCCTTACATTTAACCTAATTTTTTTCTGCTCTTTAAGCTTAGCTCCTATTGTTCTCACTTCAAATTCAACATTACTTGTTCAATGAAGTGAACCCCATGGGTTACAGTCCCTGAATTCTACTGAAGCCAATTCATCACTGGGTTTTACCATCAAGAAAAAGAAAAGCCCAGAGTTGATGGAGAGATGTCTTCCTAGAACTTGTACTTTAGACATGAAAGACAGTGGGACTCAGAAAGTAGAGAGCTTGCCTCACTGCAGCCTGTGGCTTTTAAGGGTAAAATGCAAAATCCAGGATCCAAAGAGCTGGTCCTCTCACAAGGACAGGCAACATGAGTTAAGCCTTTTATGTTTTTGGTTTTATTGTTACTAACTTGAATCATGAATATCTTCTGATACTTATATACCCGGTAGCTTGACACAAAAGGTATGTTTTTCAATTGAGTATTTGGAATTCACCTTGACACTGATCTCTTGCAACTGTGCCCCGAGTTCATTCCAGGTCTCAATTAAGTGACCCAATAAAACAATGTCTGGGGAACCTGAAGCTATCCAAGAAGAAGCATCACCTTCAGTTTGCCCATTCCTACCTGCTAAGAAAGTTCCTCATAATCTCCATCACATAACATCATTAAATAATTATGCCTATCACAGCTTGGTATTGATGAGTGTCTTTTTTGATACAAGATTTCATTCTCTAAATAGACTGATCTTTCCCTGCTGCTTAAGGACTTTCACTTTGCTTTTTACTTCCCTACTGCTCCAAGCTCAAGATGCATCTGAAAAGTCAACTATGTATGTTTAAATAAACAGTTCCAGTAATTGTGTGAAGGTAGGGTAGCTTAAAAATGAATGAGTTTAGTGAATTGAGCTTAAGCATTTAGTTCTACTAATTCCTGAAAACCCATTAAAATGGCAATAAAGGAAATATTTTAAATGCAGAAATCCATAAGGACAGAGAGAACAGAAAAATGGCAGTACAATTTTAGAAGTTAGAAAACCAGTGGGCAAGCATAAATGGACTCAGTGGTCCTGAGAAAACTCAATCTCCTACAACAGCAATGAGGAAAGCCAAAACAGCAGAATTTATTCCTCAGAATCTCCAAATGTTCAGAAACGGGTGGCAGCAGATACCTCTGGATATGAAAGTGAGGCTAGAAAAGGACTGACTGTGAGTCTAAGAAACAATTAGAAAATGGCACAACCACTATGGGGAACTATTGGCAGTTTCTAATAAAGTTAAATATCTACCACCCTATGACCCAGCAATTCATTTTTAGGTATATACATCAGTGTATATGCCTAGAAAAAGACATGTACAAGAATGTTCATAGCGACTGGTTCACAATAGCCAAAAACTAGAAACAATCCAAACGTCTAAGAATAGGAGAACAGACGAACAAATTGCAGTACACTCATAAATGAAATAAAACCCACTGCTGTGGTTTGAATGTTTGTGTCCACCAAAATTCGTAAATTGAAATCCTAATCCCAAAGCGATGGTATAGGAGCTGGGGCCTTTGGGAGGTAATTAGGTCATGAGGGCAGAGTCAGTGGGCAAGCACAAATTGACACAGTGGTCCTGAGAAAACTGAATCCTACAATAGCAAGGAGGAAAGCCAAAACAACAGAATTTATTCCTCATGAATGAGATTAGTGAACTTGTGTATGTGTGTGTATTTTTTTCTATTTAAATATCAAAAGCTTGCCAAATTCTTTCCTTTAGAAACTTCTCAAAAACTTTTAATTCAAAAAATACTACTACTGCCTCAGAATCCTTTTCTTTCACACTTTCTTTCTTCTTTTAATTTCCCAAGAAAATATCACTGCTACCCATTTAGTCACTATGCCTTTTTTCCCCCACAGGCACTCTTTGGATACTGCTCAAAAGTAAACGAAAAACAGAATACACTTTTCTCCAGTGGGGCACCAAAACATAGGTGGTCTTAAATATTACTGAATGAATGAATGAATCAATCAATGAACAAACGAAAGAAAATTGATTCTTATTATAAACACTACATGGAGGTATCATACATCCTTACTAATATTCTGCAACATATACAGACAGGCCCTGAAAGGCAAACACCAGATTAACTCTCACTGCTTGCATGAAAATGGCTACTGCTACTGCTCCTGGTGGGAACTCACCATTTCCTGGGGCATGAAGATGGGACTTCTGTCCCATCCCTTTGTAGGAAGGAGTGGGGGTGGTGGGTGAGTGGGTGGAAGAACAAAGCACCCAGTCCTTAGAATTCAGGTTACATTTTCCCATTGAAACAAGAACATTCTGTGATCTGGCTGGGAACGTGACCAACATTCTAACATATATGTTCTCAGAGACAAGAAGTCCAAGCTCCAAACCACTGATCAGTCACCGGTTAATAAGACGAATGTCATAGGACCCATGACAATGAACATAACCACTTATTTGACTCTTAACATTTACAATTTTAATTCACTTTGGAGAAGCATGTTAATACAAAGGTGTAGAATCCTGAGCAAAGTTATCTGAATACAACACCAATGACACCAGGGAAAAAAATCGAAGACAAGACACCAAACTAAAACCTTCCTGAACTAGTTTAGCAAAATGAATCTTCTGACAGACCGCTCAGCACCATGGCAACCAACAAAACATAGTAAATCACAGCGACTCACAAAGCCCAGCCTCTTGCTGCTCTAAAGCCGTTTAGGGAGCTCACACATGCGCTGACTTGGTTTGCCAGGGCGCCTTTAATCCTCAGATCCCAAGGGAACCTGCTCCTGGGCTTCACTCCCTTGACATCTTTTAAACTTCTTCCAGAAGCTTGGCAGATATATTACCAACGTCCAGACTGGTTCTCCCTGCCAACAAGCCAAACACAGGCCCGTGGCTGTGAACAGAACCAGCTGTCTCTCTTTTCTCTCAGAGATGTTTAAGTGTCAGATTTACTCATGTTATGGCTATCCCAGATTTTCTTTTTATAAAATATTTAAAGTGTAATAACAGTTATTTTGAATTCCTTTTTCAACAGTAGTGAAGGGCTTCTTCCTCTCCCCACCAGAGTGAGACACACATTTTCACTAGTTTGGGACACAGCTTCAAGGTGAGCTAAAAGCACTTATAACTGAGAGGTGCAAATTCCTGAGGAAAATATACAAATCTCAGGGTATTTTCAAGGCTCCAGCTTGTGAGAGGAAATTCTGCCTTACCTGGGGTCCTCCCTGCCCTGTTCTCTTGCAGATCCCCCATCCCCCAGGGCGGCCTTTCAGCACATTGCACCCCTCATTTCTCAGGAAAGTGACTCTTCTCATGACCCAGGCAATCGGGAGTAGCAGAGAAGGGGGCGTCCTCATCATGTGTCTGGCTCCATAATTCCCTGGTACAACTTAGGCAGCTCTGCCACTCTAAATTAATACATTCTCATCAGGAATGTGGCAGAGGACCAGGAGGAAAATATCCTAATGAGAGTCTCAAGAGAAATAATCAGAGGATGACATGACACAGGGGATGTACTCTTCGAACAAGCTGAAAGGGTCAGGAACGTGGTCTGCTCTGCCCCTGGGGAATAAGGTGGCAGAAGTCAGTTTGGATTTGAAGATAAGAAAGGCAGCAGAAAGTTTTAAGCAAAATTGCAGATCTATGATTCTTAAGACTTCACGTTCCTTCTAAGTTATTCTTCTCTTTCATCTGTGCATCTCTACTCTTCGTTCTTTCCCTGCTTCTAGCCCCTTCTCCACTGCTCTTAGTTTCTCAAGGTTCAGCAAATGAGAGAGTCAGATCTTATGACTTCCCAACAATGAAGAACGAGGCTCTTGAGAAACTATCCAGAGCCAACAGTCCTCAAAGACAGCTGCCATCAAGTCCTTCCCTCTGTACTTTACAGGCTGTTCCTCACGTCAAGAGGTGAAGACTAATACATACAATGGAATATTATCCAGCCTTAAAAAGGAAGTACTGACACATGCTACAGCACGAATGAACCTTGAAAATAGTATGCTAAGTAAAATAAGCCAGATACAAAGGACACATACTGTAGGACTGCAATTAGATGAGGTCCCTAGAGTCATCAAATTCATAGAGACAGAAAGCAGAATGGTAATTACCAGGGGAGAATGGGGAGTTATGGTTGAATGGGTGCAGCGTTTCTGTTGGGGATGATGAAACAGTTCTGGAAATGGATAGTAGTGATGGTGGCACAGCGTTGTGAATGTACTTAATGTCATTGAACTGTATACATTTAAATGTTAAAATTGTAAAATTTAAAATATGGGGCTTCCCTGGTGGTGCAGTGGTTGAGAGTCCACCTGCCGATGCAGGGGACATGGGTTCATGCCCCGGTCAGGGAAGATCCCACATGCCACGGAGCGGCTGGGCCTGTGAGCCATGGCCACTGAGTCTGCACGTCCGGAGCCTGTGCTCCGCAACGGGAGAGGCCACAACAGTGAGAGGCCCGCGTACTGCAAAAAAAAAAAAAAAAAAAACAAACTTAAATATGTAGATTTTACTCACAAAAGAAAAAAAAAAGAGGAAAAGAGGTAGAGTCCATTCCAATTCCCCTCCCCTTGATCCTAAGGTGGTCTTGGGAACTTGTTTGACTAAGAGAATGTAGCAGGAGTGACATTCTGGTACATCCAGGCTAGACGGTAAGATGACGCCTGGGCCACCTGGGCCTTTTGGAACACTCATTACAGACAGTCCCTCTCAGAACCCAGTCTCCATGCTGGGTGGCTGTTACAGGAGGAGGTCACATGTCCATGCTCTAGTTAACAGCCCTTGCTGGGCTCCCAGCTGTGTCTTTTATATATATGTACTGAAATATTGAAGGAGGAAATGTGAAGGCTGGGATTTATGTGAAAACAACACAGTGGTAAGGGAGAAGAGAAATGGATGGTTAGGGGTGTAGGGGAGACAAGCTTGAACATGTGTAGCTGGGCAATGAGTACAAGGTGGGGGGTTGCTGTGTTTCTCTCACATTAAGAGTATATTTGAAATTTCCCATATCAAAGGAAGAGGAGGAGGAGGAGAGGAAGGAGGAAGAAAAGGAGGAGAAGGGAAGGAGATGCGGGGGGAGAGAAGATAAAGAAACCAACTGGACTCATCTCTTCACAAAGTCAATTCCTGGAAAAAGAAAAAAAAAAGTGGCAGGAAGAGTATTCTAGAATACAGAAGACTAAAGAGACAGAATAGTCAAATAAAATGACTGAACCTTGACTGGGTCCTGGATTTTGAAGAACAGAACAGGGTCACATAGGAGTATTCACTTTTGAATGATCCGTCAAGCTGTACACATATACATACACAAATATGCACAAATCATACTTCAGTTGAAAAGCTTTTTGATGAATAAAAAATTATATAACATTTTGGAGTAATTGGGAAAGTTTAAATATGGGCTGAATATTAGATGACACTAGGAAATTACAAATAATTTTCTTACTTATGATAATGTTATTACAGTGAGGTAGAAGAATGTCTTATTTTTAGGAGATGCCTCCTAGAGCATACAGGGGTGAAGTACCATGAAGTCTGAAACTTTGAAATACTTCAATGTAAAATATTTATATATAAACATAGCAAGTAAGGCAAAACATTAAAAGCTATTGAATCTAAGTGGAAGGTATATGAGAATTCATTATTTACTCAACTTTTCTGTAAGTTTGAGAATTTTCATAATAAAACATTAAAAAAATATTGAAGAGGCTTTTGCAGGTGCAAAAGTAACAAGAAGCAGAAGCATGTGCCCACCAGCTATTACTAATGAACTTCTTTATAAAAGAGCTGAGTTATGTGCCTGGGGATACAGGGGTCCTGGTGGAATAGTCCCTCCAAGTCAAGTCTTCTTTTTGGTATAACAGAGTCATCTACTTCTCTCAAGCACACCTTAAAATAAAGCCTATCCATCACGAAGGCCCGCTCACCTGCACAGAGCTCCCAGCAATCCTCCCACCCCTTAACAGACAAGCCTGCTGTGGAAACAGACCCACAAAAGCAAGGGTAGTGATTAAGAACATGGACTCTAGATAGAAACCACCTGAAATTGCAACCCAACTCTGTCACTTCTAGCTGTGTGACCTTGGGCAAATTACTTAACCTATCTGTGCCTTGGTTTCCTCAGAATGAGGATACTAATAAAATCTTATAGGATTAGTGAGTGCATCTTACTTATGTGTTTACTACTGTTTACTATTACTATTGTTTACTATTATTTACTATTACTATTCTTATTATAAATTATTACAAACATTAAAAATATTACCAACCTAGTTCTTCAGTCACAACTAGAATTTATGAATAATCAAGGAACAACAGACATTCAAAAATCTAACAGCACCAAACAAGAAGGACCAAGATGTCAACCAGAACTACTGACCCCCATGGAGGAAACACTGATTACTCAGAGAATAGAAAAGAAAAAGACAAAGAAATAAAAAGTATAAGACTTTGAAAAGTTAAGAAACAAAGATGATCAATTCAAGAGGTCCAACATCTAACTATGAGATGTTCTAGAAAAATAGAACAGAGCAAATGGAGGGAAGGAAATAATCAAAGAAACAGCAAAGAAAATTGCTTGGTGTTGAAGAAGGACACGTCTTCAAATTTTAAAAAACTCAAATACTCAACGGAAAAATAGTCAAAAAGTATGAAGGAAACAAGACCCACACCTAAATATACCTTCATGTAATTTCAGAAGACTGTCAGAAAAATTATCTGAAACTTGGAAATGGGCAAAAGAGATTATTGGGTATTCCATTTACTTATTTAGTTATTTGATTGGCTATTTTATAACTCTGTAGAGGCAGAGTTTAAGTTGCAGATTTTTTTTTCAGTAAAGATGGAAATAAATTCTGTCCAATGGAACAGAAAACCTCAAAAGTTACTGTTTATGGCTCTGCTGGACATCAACCAGTTTTGTATCTATCCCAGTAATCTCCTCCTAACATCACCTATAAATACTTAGCTCCTCAAATGTTCTTTGAACCAGTTTTCCCTCATTACTGACACATGTTCATTTTATATTTGCCTAAGAGTCATGATTTTATCTTTTTGAAAATTAAACTTTATCAATATGAAGATAAAGAAAAGATCCTAAAAGCTTCCAGATAGAAAGAAAGGGGCTACCCACTAAGGAACAAGAATCAGGTCAGCATCAGTGACAGAAGTCATCAAGCACTGCCTTCAAATTTTGGAAGGAAAATCATTTTGAACCCAAAATTCTATATGTAGCCAAACTATCATTCAAGTGGGAGGGCAAAACAAAGACACATCAAGACATTCAAACCCTTAGAGAGCTCGTTTCCCTCACATTCTTCATGAAAACTTTTATTTGAGAATATTCTCTGGCAAAATGAAAAAGGAATTCAAGAAAAAAGAATGCATGAGGCTTGAGATCTAAGAAACAATGGCTCTAATCCAAGAATACCAAGAAAAGAAATATTTAGATGACATCTGTATAGGAGACCTAGAAAACAATTAAGTCCAAACTGGAATAGGAAGTTAATAGTCTTAGAAATGTCCAAAGGAGAAAGTGAAACAACTAGCAAAAAGTATGATTAAGAAGCTAGATAGGGCTTCCCTGGTGGTGCAGTGGTTGAGAGCCCGCCTGCCGATGCAGGGGACACGGGTTCGTGCCCCGGTCCGGAAAAATCCCACATGCCGCTGAGCAGCTAGGCCTGTGAGCCATGGCCGCTGAGCCTGCGCGTCCGGAGCACCGCAACGGGAGAGGCCACAACAGAGAGAGGCCCACGTACCGCAAAAAAAAAAAAAAAAAAAAAAAGAAGCTAGATAAGTAAAACTCACACTTAGAGTCAGCTGATTTTCAACAAGGGTTCCAAGATAATTCAATGAGGAAAAAACAGGCTCTTCAACAAGTGGTGCTGGGACAACTGGATATCCACCTGCAAAAGAATGAACTCGAACCACTGACACACTGTATGTAAAAATTAACTCAAAATAGATTATAGACCTAAGTATAAGCTAAAACAATCAAACTCCTAGAAGAAAATATAGGAGTAAATCTCCATGACCTTAGATTAGACCAGCCTTCTTAGATATGACAGAACAGCAACAAAAGAACTTCATGAAAATTAAGAACTTTTGTGCTTCAAATGACACCACAGAAAAAGTTGAAAGACAATCCATAGAATGAGAGAAAATATTTGCACATCATATATCTGATAAGGGACTTGAAAAGGGAAATTGGATAATTTTGTTAGTTGTGATAATGTTACTATGGTGAGGTATGGTGAGGCAAAGGATCTGAATAGACATTTCTCCAAAGAAGACATGCAAATGACCAGTAAACACATGAAAATTCTCAACATCAAATCAAAAACACAATGAGATACCACTTCACACCCATAAAGATGGCTATAATTAAAAATAAAATAATAAGTATTGGCAAAGATTCAGAGAAATTGGAACCCGCATACACTGCTGATGGGAATGTAAAATGACACAGTTGCTTTGGGAAACTGTTCTTCAAAATGTTAAACTTGGAGTTACTATATGACTCAGCAATTCCACCCCAAGGCATATAGCCAAGAGAAATGAAAACATGTCCACAAAAAAACTAATGTTCACAGCACCATTATTCATAGTAGACAGAAAGTGGGAATGTATATCAACTGATAAATAGATAAACTGTGGTATATCCATCAATGGAATAGTATTCAACAATAAAAAGGGGGAAAAGTACTGATACATGCTACAATATGATGAACCTTAAAAATACTGGGCTAAAAAAATGCTAAGTGAAAGAAGCCAGTTACAAAGGATCACATTATATGATTCTGTTTGTTTGAAATACGCAGAACACACAAATTTATAGAGACAGACAGTGCATTCGTGGTTTCCTAGGGTGGGAATATTGAGAGGAAACGAGGAGTGACTTCTAATGGGTACAGGGTTTCTTTTTGGGGTGATGTGAAAATGTTCCACAATTGATGGTGGTGATGTTTGTGCATATCTGTGAACATGCCATTGAACTGTACAGTTTAAATGTGTGAATGTTGTGGTATGCCAATTACAACTCCATAAAGCTGTTTAAAAATACAAGAAGAAGCTACATGATCTCTGAGATTAGGCACCTTTTTTGCCAACAAGAAAAAAAAGAGTCATTTAGAAACTCTAAGAAAAACGTCACTCTATATATCAGTCATGGTCCAAAGCTGAAGCAAACTAAAATATGACATGATGCTAAGCAAATGATAGAGAATAAAAAAGAATAATAGATTTGACTTGGCTGCTTGAAACTGTTCTCTCTCCAGATCCAATCATTCTTCCTGGTGCTACAGAAAATAATGCAGCTGATCCTTTGAACAAGCAGGACTCATGGGCGTCAGCAGAAAACCACTTTGCTTCCACCCTCACCCGGGCGATGTTCACGCCCACTTTGTAGGGCTGAACCCTTAGATGAAATCTGAGGCTGGGCCCATGACTCCTCTGGTCAACATCAGATACAAAAAGTCCTCCAGTAACTTCAAGTCACAAAAAGTCCCATTTTGGTAATTAAAATGTCCAGACCTGTGTCCCAGTCAAAACTTGAAACTGCATTTAAATTTCGGCTTCTTTCCTTCTCATCAGGCTCCTTCTTGTAGGCAGCAAACACGTCGGCAGTAGGAAAGGCAGTGAAAAGATATAATCTCCTCTATTTCCTTGTTTTATGTGTCCACTTCTCCTGAGCCTGCCGGCCACAGCTCTGACATTCTGGAGAGGAGGGAGCAAGGGGGAGGCCAGGCCAAGTGCATAAACAAGGTGGGGGGCAGGAAGAGTTCCCTTGATTGTTCACAACCGGCCTTGGCAAGTGTTTACAAGAGACTCTCCTGAATGAGGCTTCCATTGGCTCCTCTGAGATACCCATTTTTGAACCTGCAGTTCCCTTAATGTGGGCATCTGTCAGGGCAGGCCCGGCCTCTCTCTCCTCTGGTCCCCTCACTCCTCTAAGGGGCTCCCTGGGGCAGGATATAAGCTCACCCCAGGCCTACTCTCTCTTACAGGGCCCACCCATCTGGTCAGCTGGAAGTACACTTCTTGGGCTTGGTCTGTGAAAGTACAATTATTTCCCAACTGCAGTCTTTAACTCTCAGGTCACAAGGACTCCAGCCAGCCCTTTAAATTCCCCAGGCAGGAGTCAGACACCAGTCCAGTCAACCACTGTGAGACCTGTCTCAGGTTCTCCAGTGCTTATCTTTAAGCACCGCTCCCCTCCCCCATGCAGGGGTGGAACTTAAAATGCCGCAGCAATTCAGTAACTTTCTCCAAACATTTATCTCTTTAACCCCTAATCCTTTTATAGGCTGGGGGATGGAGATCAGCTAAGGGCTGCAAAGCTGGTTTCACCCAGAAGCTTTACAAGTCCTGCTTAGATAGTCTAACACACACTGGAACGTGGGAGCTGTTGGCATGGGTTGTATTTTGGCTTCAGGTGAATCTGGAAAGCAAGAATCCAATTCTAACCTCCTATTTCAATCACATTCATATAATGAAAATACTATAAATGCTATTATCGGTTTTCACTCTTTTAGAAACAATTTACAGACAAAATCTGAATGGTATGACATAGTTTAAGAGTAAAATGTTAATGTTAAATCACTGCCCATATAAAGGAAATGAATGGTGTTACCATCAACAGGAGGTAAAAGGGGGAAAGAAGAAGAGCTAACTGCTAATTTCTTCATCTTATAAAAGAGAGAATCAACAGGCGGACTGCTACTAAAAGCATGACCTTATGCAGATCGTTATGTGAACAGGGTTTCCTATGTCAGACACGGTGAAAGTATTTGCCTCTCCAATTGAAAATGCCCTGTATTTCCTGTGATATTTATTGGAATCACTCTATAAGGTACTGTATTATGTGTGTAATTATAACAGTTATTTTTATTTGAGATGGGAGAGTTTTTAATCTTTGTAATTACTGCATAATAAATTTTGTTAGAACAAAAAAAAAAGAGAATCAAAAGATACTGTCCAAAGTTAATGAATTAAGAAACAGAACTTTATAATATTATTTAAAATTATAAAGCCATCAATAGGAGAAATAAAAATTATTTTCAAATAAAAATAACTTCAATAGGAGAGAATGTGTCACCCATGCCTCCCTTTTAGTGAGATGGAGACAACTGCCAGGGGCACTAAAAGCAGAGAGAAATTAAAATGGTTAATTTGGGGGAGTGTGGTGAGGTTTGGATGCTGGGAAAAATGCACAGAGGTCTAATTATTACTTTCAATAAGAGTAAGAAGGCTAATGAGCTCCCCCTTTTTTAAATAAAAAAGATTCTTTTCCTCTTAAAAGGCACTTAGTTAATTATAAAATGTCACAATGTCACAGTGGTATGTTTGAAATATATATATATGGTGTCTATGTATGTGTGTGTATATATCCTATATACACATGTTTGATACATATACGTATACTGTGTCATGTATGTATATCATATATAAATAAATATAGATATAGAAATAAATAGGGAAAAGTCTCAGAGAGGTGATTTATTTATTATGCCCTAAACTATACATCTAATTATGGAACCCCAATCAGATCCAGGTCTGACTCAAATCTACACTCCATCAACATGCAGAATACCTGCTAATAATACACAATGTCCCTTTATAAATTATTCTTTTCTGTTCACTAAAGAGCTCTACAAGGCAACCCTTTGTATCCTCGTTGAGAAGTGACAGCTTGTCAGACCCAATTCCACCACCACCACCCCCGACAACTGCCCCCACCAGCTCATCTACCTAACACTTTCCACCCAAGTCAAGCACAAACCATAAATCAATCTAACTTGAGCACCCACTGGATTTCTTGTTCTTCAACTGAGTTACCATAAATGAGCAAATGTTTACAATGAATCTCTTTAGATCTGAACTAGTTTTAAAAAAATTCTTGTAAAAGCAACATTCACAGAAGAAAAAAAATCATGGTCCCACAGCAGTCGGAGTTCCCGATTATGTTATGAACAACAGAAACCAACTCAGACTAAATAAGCAGGCTATCGGGTAGTTCATAGAATCCACAGGAACCAGGCTCAGAAATCTGGGAAGGAGCCAAGGGAAGCTGGGTGCTGGGACCTCTACCAAGGTCATGCCACAGGAAAGCCAGGTCACTGGATGCCAGCCTTGGACACAGGTTGCCTCTTTTGCCTAATGAATTCTAAGCTGCCCCGGCTATTCTGCATCAAGGGCTCCAGCTTCCAAGTCCTGGGCCGGAGCTTCAGTGGGGGGGAGGTCACGGCTCACACCCTGGCTGCCGGCATTCAGGAGTGTAAGCGTCTAGCCTCAGAAGCTTCCAGCCAGAGACAGGATCCTGCCTCTCATCAGGACACAGAAGGGCAGATAAACAAACACCCCAGAAAGAGAGTTCAGATATGTAGGTACTGGCAGCCAGAACCCAAACAAAATAGGAAAACTAAAACATCCTCCACTTCACACAACACATGTCCTCTCCAGACATAAAGTGGAAAGTCAGTCTCCTTCCTTCCCATTCCCAATGCACTCAACAGAGGTGCCTACTGTGAACAGTTTCTTGTATATCTTTTCAAGAATTTTTCATGTAACTACAAACACACGTATGATCCCCCACATGTTTTTAAAAAACACAAGGGGTACCACACACATTATTCCGCAGCTTTTCACACGACATCTATTTTAAGATGCTCCCTGATTCAAAATGGTCTTCTCCCGTGCCCCAAATCATTCACAGTCCATGTAGTTGTCTCACAGTCATATTCAGAAATTGATCACTATGGCCTGTTGGGCTCAGAATGCAGGATGGTCAGAAGGCCCTTCAGCAACCCAGACGCACACATACTACAGTATGTCTGAAATACACTTCCAAAAACTTCAGCACAGACAGTGTGATATCATGTACATATGGACTGGTCCAAGCTACACCCTCAGGATGATTAAGAATTCAAATTCCAGGATACTCAGCATTTATGAAAAAAGCCATACTCCAGAAGCTGCTGCTTTTATCTTTATCTCCCAAAAACAGCCAAGCAGCTTTGCTAAATTAGCAGAGTGACAATGGAAATAAGTTGTCCGATTGATGAAATTATTTGTCTGCTTAATTAGCATAATGGATGTTAAGAATGGGTCCTCCAATCCAAAAAAAAAAAATGGTTCTGACGAACCTAAGGGCAGGACAAGAATAAATAAGCAGACGTAGAGAATAGACTTGAGGACACAGGGAGGGGGAAGGGTAAGCTGTGACGAAGTGAGAGAGTGGCATGGACATATATACACTACCAACTGTAAAAAGATAGCTAGTGGGAAGCAGCAGCATAGCACAGGGAGATCAGCTCGGTGCTTTGTGACCACCTAGATGGGTGGGAGGGAGACTCAAGAAGGAGGGGATATGGGGATATATGTATACATACAGCTGATTCACTTTGCTATACAGCAGAAACTAACACAACATTGTAAAGCAATTATACTCCAATAACGATGTTAAAAAAAAAAAAAAGAATGGGTCCTCCATGAAATTTATGATGAGAACTAAAACCAACATAATTTCCATTCCCTGTGCTACTTCTGGGACTGGCCATACTCTTCTGACCCTATAATAAACAATACTGAGAACAAGCAAAGATAACTTAGCTACTTGCTCCAAGAAATACTTGCTTCTCAAAGGTAAGATTGTGAACCAACTAAAATAGTTATCAAAACTAACAACTTACTCATCAAATTTGCTTCAAGGCCCTCCCCTCCATTTGCCCACCAATCCAAAGCTATTATCTCATAGGTTCTGCCCAAGTCCAGTCAATTCCCTATCTTGCAAGACTCACCTTAAAATCACCCAGCCGGGGTCCTAAAACTCTATAAATATCCTCTCTTAGACTCACTCCTTCTGAGAACTGCCAGTAAGGTGTTCTCCCTTACTTCAGCAGGTCCAATAAACTTAGCTTTGCTTGATCAACGGGATTTCAGGGAATCAACAGTGGTATTCAAGACATGGGGATGCAACAAATACTACACGTAAAAAAAACCCTCACTTCATACCTGCAGAAATCAAGAGATTTCCCTGAGATCATCCAATAATTAGTGGTAACATGTCAGCATTAAAATGCAGGTTTCTTGAACTCTCAAACCAGGGAGCTCATTCCAAATGACTGACAACCATGAAATATTCCTGAAAGAACCAGACTGCACAAGCCAGAGCTTCAGAGTTCCTCTTATAAATGTACAGATTCCTAATCTGTGCCTAGGTATTCTGCTCCCTCCTGTTCTTTTATCATCAGGAATGAAAGGGCCACCATCTGTCCCATGGCATAACCCACCTATAAGAATTTTCTGACTATCTGGTGAGACTAGTTCCTCAATCTCTTTTGACAAAGTGTCTGGACATTTCATGACCCTCCCTTTGAGGCACAATAAGATGGAAAGAACCTGGATCCCCAAATGGAGCAGGACCATCTTACCAGCCTAGCCTACTTGAACTGTTAGCTGAGGGGTAATAAGGTATCTGTGTATCATACTGATGCCATTTTTTAGTCTCTTTGGGGAATGAGGGAGGCTTTACCCTAAATACTATAATCTTGAAGTTAGAAGAGAAACTGATGGATCATTTTCTAAAAACAGCCAATTCATCTACCTCTTCTGTTCTTAGTCCAGGGTTCAAATCAACAGGACCTGCAGTTGAGAATAAACTACATACGTGACCCAAGAACCTCACCAGGGAAGAACCTTCATTCTTTATGCTAAAGGATAAAGCTGTCTTTTATCAGCTTGAAGGTCATATTCATCCTCTCTGTTCCAAACTGACAAGAAAAATAAAAATAACTATAGGTCAAATTACCACTTCATAAGCAACCAAAACTGTAGGCAGAATGCCTGGCTGGGCTTTCACAGTGGCAATTCTTACCAAATGTACCACCAAAGGAAAACATCTTGTTACCGAGGCTGTTGCCCCAGAATCAGACCCCTGCCCCTCCCTCAAATAGAAACCAATGAGTCTTAATCTAAGCTTCAGGAGGAAGCTGCAAAGAAAAAAAAAAAAAGAACTGGTTAGAACCAAATAGGCCCAAGATGACGGAAGATTTGACTTCTAGTAGATCTTGAGCCTCATTATACATTCGTTGTAATACATCAGCAGGTTATGACACACCCACCAACACCATGACAGTTGACGATTGCCATGACAACAACTGGAAAAGCCCACATAACGACTGAAAAGGAGAGCTGCAACAGTTCCAGGTCCAAACCACACTCTGATTCTCGAATAACTCATGAGTGTTCTTCCCACTCTTTCTAATTCCCTCCCTCCTTTTACCTTGACCCTCCTATATATTTGGTGTCTCTCCCCCAAATTGGGTTGAGAAGTGGATTTGAGAACTAGGTTCCCTCTTCTCCATCCTTTGGCCATTGAATAAAGCTTGTGCTGTTCCAGGGTGGGAAGGAGGCTTAAGAGGGAGGGGATATGGGGATATCTGTATACATATAGCTGATTCACTTTGTGATACAGCAGAAACTAACACATCATTATAAAGCAATTATACTCTAATAAAGATGTGAAAAAAAATAAAATAAAAATAAAAACATCTTTATAGTTTAAAAAAAAAGCTTGTGCTGTTCCAGTCTCAGCATCAGTTTTGTTACTGGCTGTGCAAATCCAATAGGAGAAAGAACCTCCCTGGCAGAGACAGGGGGTCTCCACCCCGGCTAGGACACCAGCCTGTGTCCAGTCCGCCAATTCAGTAACTATCTTATCAAGGCAATTCTGTTTTCCACCTGAGGTGCCTAAGTAAGGCAATCTTTGAGGTCATTCCCAGCACTGAGTCTGTGATTCCTAAACAAGTCTAAAACATTTTATTAGAATGAAAACTGAATGATATCTAGAAAATATAAGGACATTCTTTTAAAATGGAAAATGTTTGCTCTTGATGGAAAATACACAAGTATTCTTGATAGAATACCATACACACACACATACACACACAGATGCATGCACATGCACACACCCCCAACCTTAATCCCAGTCACAGCCCAAAATAGCTACAAACATACACAAAGTGTCTCCCAAAATTATTATTTTGTTCTGGACACCTGAGTATTCTATCAGTAGAAAGAAGAAGACCCAGTGAACGAAATCTTCCAACTCTGAGTTTCCATGAAAACTTGAGTTTGAAGGAACTAGGTCAAACTGACCTTCTTTGTTCAAACCAGTATAAACCTGATGTAATCACTGAAACAAACACAAAGGGGGAGCACAAATGTAAACGCTCTCAAAAGGAAGTGTTCAAATGTTCTGGACACCCAACAACTTAAAATGAGAACAGCTTGCCTCTTGAAAGCCCCTAAAGAGACCAACCAGCCCCCTCCCAAACTTCACTACCAAAATACTCTCTAACCACCCTGAAGTGGTGGTAAAAGGTGGTAAATACAAAGTTCAAGTGAACAAAAACAAGTGAGAAAAATTTAAGACAAATGTAAAAGAGAAACCTTGAGAACTACCCAGGATCTGAATTTCTTACTGGTTGCCAAATTAATGCCACCGTTCAAACGTAAGTGTGTCCTGAGCACAGTGGTCCTGGGGAGAGACCCCTGTCCTCACAGAACTGACTAACCATCTACTGGGGGAGACAGGTGAGGCGCACTCAGGCTACTTACAGACCAAGAAGAAGCCAGTATTCAGTGCTGGGACCCGGTGAGGGGCGCAGAGGAGGGGTCACTGCAGTCAGGGTGGTCAAGGAAGGTCTCTCTCTTGAGATGACTGCTGAGCTGAGACCCAGAAGAGAAGAAGGCAGCCAAGCAAACAGCTAGGGAAAGAAGGTCCTAGGTTTGTGAAGGACAGCCTGGCTGTGTCAGAGTCAGAAGGCGCCCCTGTAGGTCGAGTGTGGGACGTGAATGGCGGTAGGGCTGTGACTCTGACCAGCCCAGCCCGGGTCTGCAAAAACACACGGGCACTTCTGGCTTCTCTAATGAACACAGCCTCCCACTCAAATCATCTGATGGCATATTCCCTAAACTCAGAAAGGGGGATGCGTGGGGAACAAAAAAAAAAAAGGTAAAGTATCCATTGAGGGTCACTAGACTATCCTCTGTTCAGAAAAGAAAACTAGACTCAGAGAAGCTAAGTGGCTGCACAGAGTGACATAGCTCTTCTGTAAATGAACTAGGACTCAAACTAGGAGTGTCAGACTGGTGCGTCAGTTTCTTTCATGTGGCTTTTTAACATAACAAAAGCATTTGGCAGAGGTTATAATGATATACTACTAAGATTCCCGTGGACTGCTTTTTCCTCTATGATACTGACTAAGGGTCAAATGACCTACTGATATACTCAGAAAGTTTCCCTTGCACAATTCCCGCCAATTAATTTATCTTCTTTATAAACTGATGTTAATTAACATTTCAAAATGATCACTAAATGACCTTCTAAATACATAATTCTTAACAGTCAAAACTTCGAAGCTCAGATGTCCAACAGGCTTATGACTGAGGGTAATTCAGAAATATGACAAAATGCTGCGTAGCAATTCTAAGTTATAGGCATGTGGACTCCTCGTACAGGGAAACATAATAGCTACTAATGTGAACTTAATTTCATATTAAACAGAAAAAGCAGAGCACAACATGGTATGTACAAACTGGTTACAACTTTGCGACAAAGTACATATACTTAACAAGGATGAGAAATACATTTTTATTAAGGTCATTTTCATTTAAAGTTGCTTGAGCTCACATAATAAATTTACAAGGGCACCTTTCCAAAAGAAAACAATGTTAAAGAAAGAAATATTTTAAAAGGTGGACTTTCTTAATATCTGTCTAGAACAAGCACTCATATTCTCTTCACCATTTGGAATTTTAAAAGTACAAATAGCATTAGATGAGATACTTTTCTGATTTTAAATACCTGAGGTTCATATTACTGAGCATTTCAATACTGACCCAATGGAAAAGGACAGTGCAAAGATGACGCCCAGAACCAAACATTAGTATAAACATTGAACACCATCAAAAATTTTTCTGCAGTGACTGTAAACCTAGAGAGTTGTTGTAAAACAAACCCCAAGCACTCATAACTCATGCCATAAGACTCATCCAAAGCCTCATTTTCTCCTATCCTGCTAATATATTAAAATGCTGTATCAATCATTTACTCCTGGAAATATTAACAAAGTTTCACCAAATGCAATAATTGATGGACCTGTAAAATGTTGCCTGCATTGTCTTGTGGGTCTGAAAACTCTTCAGTTCAGTTTTTCAAGGTCGTCAACACAGTATTGGGCTCCATTATTCTTACTGTATCCTGAAATGTGCTCCATCTCCTTGTATTTAAGAATTTAACTAGTTTTATATTTGTTACCCATCACTTAGCAAACAGTGGTCTGAAGGACAGCCTGGCTGCGTTATGTATATAAATGGAATGAATTCAGAAAATTATTTAACCCTATTTCAAAATGGATGGGAGAAAAATAAGAGATGCTATACAGAAAAATAAATTTTTTAAGCATACTTCAAATTGAATTTCCTAAATCCTCTACCTCATCCTTGTAAGTTGGCCTCTCCATTGGCATTTGTCTATCTTTTTTATAGTATTCCCTGAATCAAAAGGACATAAATAAAAATAAAGGATGGGAACTTACTAAATGCCATCAAATTGTACACTTTAAAATGGTTAATTTTATACTATGTGAATTTTACCTGAATAACTAAAAAAAGGATAAAGTCAACAATATATGTCTCTATTACAATGAAAATATAATATAGGTGTGATAAAGAGAGAATATAGGAAATCTAAGCAAGGAAATTCTGAGATTGCCCAACCCAAGTACTGTAACAATAAAAAATAATGTATTCATGATTTAAGCTGAGATTTGCTTTGAAAGAATGTGGAGGAAAAAAGAATGTGGAAGGGGTGGGGAATGGGTAAGGGTCTAAATGAACAAGATTGGCTAAGGATTGATAATTGTTGAAGCTGGATGATTGGTACAGGGAGTTCATTATATCATTCCCTTCACTTTTGTGTATGTTCAAAATGCCCAGAGTAAGCCGTTTAGTGGGGTTTTTTTTTTTTTTTTTTTTTTTTTTTTTTTGTGATACGCGGGCCTCTCACTGTTGTGGCCTCTCCCGTTGCGGAGCACAGGCTCCGGACGCGCAGGCTCAGCGGCCACGGCTCACGGGCCCAGCCGCTCCGCGGCATGTGGGATCCTCCCAGAGCGGGGCACGAACCCGCGTCCCCTGCATCGGCAGGCGGACGCTCAACCACTGCGCCACCAGGGAAGCCCAGTGGGGTTTTTTTAAGACTATTTTTTAAAATTAATTAACTAATTAATTAATTTGGCTGCTTTGGGTTATTACTTGCAGCACGCGGGCTCTTCGTTGCGCCACACAGGCTTCTCTCTAGTTGTGGCACGCGGGCTCCAGAGTGTACAGTCTCAGTAGTTGCGGCACACAGGCTTAGCTTCTCCGCGGCATGTGGGGTATTAGTTCCCTGACCAGGGATCGAACCCGTGTCCCCTGCATTGGAAGGCAGATTCTTTTTTTTTTATTTTTTTATTATTTTTGGCTGCGTTGGGTCTTCATTGCTGTGTGTGGGCTTTCTCTAGTTGCAGTGAGCAGGGGCTGCTCTTCGTTGCAGTGCGCAGGCTTCTCATTGTGGTGGCTTCTTTTGTTGCGGAGCACGGGCTCTAGGCAAGCGGGCTTCAGTAGTTGCAGTGCATGGGCTCAGTAGTTGTGGCACGTGGGCTCAGTAGTTGTGGCTTGCGGGCTCTAGAGAGTAGACTCAGTAGTAGCACATGGGCTTAGTTGCTCCACGGCATGTGGGATCTTCCTGGACCAGGGTTCAAACCCGTGTCCACTGCACTGGCAGGTGGATTCTTAACCACTGCGTCACCAGGGAAGTCCCGGAAGGTAGATTCTTAACCACTGGACCACCAGGGAAGTCCCAGCCATTTAGTTTTGTTTTGCTTTTTTTTCTTTTGCGGAACGCGGGCCTCTCACTGCTGTGGCCTCTTCCCTTGCGGAGCACAGGCTCTGGACGAGCAGGCTCAGTGGCCATGGCTCACGGGCCCAGCCGCTCCACGGCATGCGGGATCCTCCCGGACCGGGGCACAAACCCATGTCCCCTGCATCGGCAGGCGGACTCTCCACCACTGCGCCACCAGGGAAGCCCTTGCTTTGCTTTTGTTATATCTTTACAATAGATCTAATCCTGGAACTTGAAACACATGTATAGAATTGGGTGTATAAGAAGCTTAAAGTGAATCAGAAAAGCAGCAAAATTATCATCTTACTTTACTGTCAGGAGAACATCTGGCTTCTAATATTGTCCATTGTTAACTTCTTTTTTTAATGAACGAGGAAGCTTTAGCACTTCCTCAACAATTTATTTCAACATACTTCATAAACAGCACATTTTACAAAGGGTAAAAATTTATAAGATCAGTACATACCAGGAGTATCATAGGCCGTTTCCAAGTTGTTAATCCTATGATTCCAGAGAGTATCACCTACAAGGATAAACAGGATCATAAATCTAGAAAAGGGACCAATTCCAATAAACTAATCCCCAGTCTCTGAAGTATATATTTTTTTTAAATACTGAAATTTCAAAAGCTTCTAACCCTGGTATATGGTTTTAGAGTATCTTTCTTGTCCAAGTTCCTGAAACTTTTTCACTGACTACGTATGTTTTTTCTTAAGGTCGGTTAAGAACATACGAACAGAAACTAGCCTATCCTCCGAGTTAAGGAATCAGTATTTCCTATCCAGGTTTCCTGCCCCCAGTAGCACCTAATCTGTCACCAGAGTCAGCCGCATAAAAAGAATGTCTGGCTGCAACCCTCCCTTCATTTGGTGGGTACCCATCCTTCACGGGACAAGTTAATTCCTCAAAATGGTAAACAAGGCCTTTTAGGATGTTCCCCTGCCTACTTCGCAAGCCTGGTTTCCATGTACTCCTGACCCACCCTCCTTCCAGGCATACTTGTCCTTCCTCAGACTGGCCAGGCTCTAGACATTCCAGGACTTTGTGCTTCTCTTTGTCACAGAGTCCTCTCTTCCCAACTCCCCTCCTAGCTGCCTGAGAACTCCTATGCATTCTGCAAGGCCCCAACACACAGTCATCACCTCCGATGAGCCATATTAATCTTAACACCCCACACTCCTGTAAGCCCTCTACATATAACTTTTTCCCCCAAAAAAACTCATTGCATTTTTGTCTTGCCCACTGACTGTGAATGCCTGTCCTGTCTCTCTGAATCCCCAGCTCCTAGCAAAGTGCTTGTCACATGATTGGTAATTAGTAAATGTTCCTGAACTTTTATTCCTCAAAGGCAGAGGGACTACAGTGAGAAATATCTCATGTTGCAAAATGACACGTCAATAAACAATAACCTAAAATCCTCAGTAAAGAAGAACCAGCATTTTGCCAAAACGTAATCTGGAAGACAACATCAGCCTTTTGAATAACACAGTTCACTAAGCAGTTAGGAAAGGATAAGCAAAGTAATTATTCAGCCCAGGGTCACTCTGATGACCTTTGTGTATGTAATAAAGTGCATCTGCTGAAAGCAGTTATGAGGATTTTCTTTCAAGTGCACCTTACACCAAAATCACTCAAATGCACCATTTCACAATAACTATTTATTTAACTACAAATCAGTAAGGATTACAGTGCTACTTGAAACCCAAAGCTCACAGGCCTACCTGCGATACTCTCTGTTCTCCATTTATTGACTGAGGGTAATCATTTCACAACAAACCAGTAGAGGACAAGTCTACCCATTTATATCAAGGACCAAAAAACATATATGGGCAGACAAGAGACAATTTCTTTGTATCACGTCTATGTTTTTTCCCGTTGCAGAGCACAGGCTCAGGACACGCAGGCTCAGCGGCCGTGGCTCACAGGCCCAGCCACTCCGCAGCATGTGGGATTCTCCCGGACCGGGGCACGAACCCGCATCCCCCGCACCGGCAGGCGGACTCCCAACCACTGCGCCACCAGGGAAGCCCTCATGTCTATGTTTAAACATACTATCAGCTGCCTGCTCACTGGGCACTATATCCTTTCATCATCTTAAATTCAATAGGATATTTCCTTCCTCTAAACGATTTCTTCCTGGAAACACACTTGATGGGGCTTGTCTAGAGGGTACGGGTGACATCTACTTACAAATTGGAACTTGGAATCCATGAGATCTTGGGTTCCAGGTTCCTTACTTGGCTTTGAATTATACACACACATGCACAGGGGTATGATATTTACAAAAAAAAAAATCATAAAAGATACTCTTCCTCCTCTTCTTTTTCTCTCTCAACAAATACTTCACTGGAAATCACTTCATGTTTACTGGACTAGCTCTCATTCATTTCCATTTAATGTTTACATAATATTCCTTTGTACAACCACTACCTAATGTATTCAATCATTTCCATATTCATGGATATTCACTCTTTTTCCAGTTTTTTGCCCCCAAACAATATTGCAGTAAACATCATGGCCATATATCCTTACAAACAAGTGCTTTTTATCTCTGCTGAATAAAGTCCCAGGAGTAGCACTGCTAAGTTGAAAGGGGCACGTGTATAATAAGTACATAAATAAATAAAATGTTTTTAATAGATCATGACAGATACAATTATCATTTCAAATGAAGAGTCTCTGGGACAAAAGAACTAAGCTTTCTTTCTTTCTTTCTTTTTAAACTCAAGAATTTAATTTATTTTTTATTTATTATTTTTATTTATTTATTTATCTTTGGCTGTGCCGGGTCTTAGTTGCGGCATGCAGGATCTTCGTTGCCACATGCGGGATCTCTAGTTGCAGCATGCGGAATCTTTAATTCTGGAATGCATTATCTTTAGTTGTGGCATGTGGAATCTTTAGCTGTGGCGTGTGGGATCTAGTTCCCTGAGCATGGATCAAAGCAGGGCCCTCTGCATTGGGAGCACAGTCTTTTTCTCTTTAAAGATTTTTTTGATGTGGAACATTTTTAAAGGCTTTATTGAATTTGTTACCACATTGCTTCTGCTTTATGTTTTGGTTTTTTGGCCCCGAGGCATGTGGGATCTTAGCTCCCGACCAGGGATCGAACCCGCACCCCCTGCACTGGAAGGAGAAGTCTTAACCACTGTACCGCCAGAGAAGTCCCCTAAGCTAGACAGTTTTCTTCCTCCCTCCCTCCCTCCCTCCCTTTCTCTTTAGAGAGGACTTTGCATATATGAGCAAACTAAATTTAAAACATAATTGTTGGGACTTCCCTGATGGCGCAGTGGTTAAGAATCTGCCTGCCAAAGCAGGAGACAGGGGTTTGAGCCCAGGTCTGGGAAGATCCCACATGCTGCAGAGCAACTAAGCCCATGTGCCACAGCTACTGAGCCTGCACTCTAGAGCCCATGAGCCACAACTACTGAAGCCCGCGTGCCTAGAGCCCCTGCTCCGCAACAAGAGAACACTGCAATGAGAAGTCCACACACCGCAACGAAGAGTAGCCCCCGCTCGCCGCAACTAGAGAAAGCCCGTGCGCAGCAATGAAGACCCAACGTAGCCAAATAAATTAATTAAAAAAATAATAATTGTTAAAAATGTACAAAATGTATTTGACATATAAGAAACATCAACAGGGGCTTCCCTGGTGGCGCACTGGTTAAGAATCCGCCTGCCAATGCAGGGAACGTGGGTTCGATCCCTGGTCCAGTTAGATCCCACATGCCTCGGAGCAACTAAGCCCGTGCGTCACAACTACTGAGCCTGCGCTCTAGAGCCTGTGAGCCACAACTACTGAGCCCGCGTGCCACAACTACTGAAGCCCATGCACCTAGAGCCCGTGCTCCGCAACAAGAGAAGCCACTGCAATGTGAAGCCCACGCACCGCAAAGAAGATTAGCCTCTGCTCGCTGCAACTAGAGAAAGCCCGCACACAGCAACGAAGACCCAACACAGCCAAAAATAAATAAATTAAAAATAAGATAAATTAAAAAAAAAAGAAATATCAACAATCTCAAAATATATGTGACAAAGAAACTTAAGACCTCAGTAGGAAGAAATATAAAGCTTATTGAGCAATATTAAAGACCCAAATAAATCAAGACATGTACCACATTCATGGGTTGGAAGACAAAATACTTAAAGATATCATTTCCATTTGAATTGTTTTGTAGACTCAGCACACACAAATGTTAAATTTCAACAGGATTTTTGTAAACCACCCTTCTTTATAGGATGCTTCAAGAATCTACATTCTAGTTGTAGGTGGGAGTTGTAGTTCCATCCACCTCAGTCCTGAACCCTGCAACAAAGGCACACACCAACTTCTACTCTATTTCTCCCATTCTTCAAGATTAAGTAAGCCCAACACACTTGGGGAACCCCGTGAGTGGTGAGATAGAGAAGGGGAAGCAGAGGAAGTAGGAAGCCTCTGGAATGTGGAATAAAAGTGCTGCAGCTAGGGATGAATCCTTTAAGAGCTCAAGACTGAAGGGAATGGAGGTTCACATTTCGGGGGTGTGTGTGCAATTCATGACTGGGGAGAGAGGATGGGGAAGTGAAAGAGGAGGAGGCAGAGTATTCAATGCCTCCGCTTCCATCAATGGCAGCAGCAGCTGGAGCTCCATCAGAAGGGACTCAAGATCCCTTGACACTGGCCTTCCATTACCTCATCATGCTATTACTTGTTCAATTGTGTTCTACACTCACTTGCAATCTCATGAGGGCTCGGATCTCTGAATATTCACTCAAGTACCACTAAAGGGTGCTAGAGGCACTCAATTAGTTATGGCAAGAGTCAACGAACAACTGAGTGGATGATGAATAAATGAATGAATGAAGGTCAAAAACAGGAGATGAACTTGCTCAAAGATGACTATGTAAGCCTAAACGTATTTTTCACTCCTGTGCTTCTTAAAAGAGTACATCAACAGCAAAAAGCAACTCCATCAGCATGATTTCCACCCAGTGCCAGATGCAACTTGCTCAGAATAAACAGGCGAGAACCTATTTTCTAACACCAAATTATCTCTATATCACTATAATGAGATTTATTACAATTTTGGTTTTACTCACTTGTGACCCATTCTTTGTAGCTTATGGGGAAAAGCAGAGGCCTTTCTTTTTTTCTGATATTGCAAAGAAGGATGCTAAGATACTCCAGGCAAGAATCACTGTTACCCACCATATGTGGTGAATGTGCCTTAACTTTCCAGCTTAAAAATCAAATCATTAAAGTCAAAAGCATATAATTCTACTACCTTATTTTTCTGTGTTAATCCATTAACATACCTTAGGGCAAAAATGTTCTGAATTGTTTGTCAAAAGTTGCCGTATCTAAACACAGAGTTAAAAAGAGCCATGTTATAGGTGTCCCATATTTACAATATTCACACTTCTTAATAACCTATCTTGCCCTATAGCTTTTACACTGCATATATTTTTTAAATGTATGTGGGCATGTATCATTCTTTATCTGCCCAGGGTAACTCAGTAAAAGATCTGACAAAGTGGACAACTGGGTATTTCTCATGTATGCTTGTTGGTTACCACAATGTCCCACCAAAAAACAAACAAACAAAAAAAAACTAGCCTGTTCACCTTACCTTAATTAAATATTGTCTTGATGTTTAAAAAACATTGATAGAAGTTCTAGTATGTGCCAGGCCTGGGGCTAGGACTCAGCAACGAAGCATTTTCCTAAATGTTCTCTAATTACACTCTCACAAAATCAATTCTGAGGCAAGAATCATCCCACCCATTTTACAGATGAGTAACTGAGGTTGAGAGGCTCAATGACTTGCTCAAGAACTTATCATCATGGATGGACCTAGAGACTGTCATACTGAGTGAAGTAAGTCAGAAAGAGAAAAACAAATATCATATATTAACGAATATATGTGGAATCTGAAGAAATTGGTATAGATGATCTTATTTACAAAGCAGAAATAGAGACACAGACGTAGAGAAGAACAAACATATGCATACCAAGGGGGAAAGGGGGTGGGGTGGGAGGAATTGGGAGATTGGGATTGACATATATACACTACTGATACTATGTATAAAATAGATAACTAATGAGAACATACTGTATAGCACAGGGAACTCTACTCAGTGCTCTGTAGGGACCTAAATGGGAAGGAAGTCCAAAAAGGAGGGGATATATGTATACGTATAGCTGATTCACTTTGCTGTACAGTATAAACTAACACAATATTGTAAACCAATTATACTCCAATAAAAAAAGAACTTATCATGTGACTCTGCTGTTGTGTAAAATAAAGGACCAAAGAAAATTAAATTCATCTCAAAAGTTATACTTAAAAATACTCCTTCAGGGCCTCCCTGGTGGCGCAGTGGTTGAGAGTCCGCCTGCCGATGCAGGGGATACGGGTTCGTGCCCCGGTCTGGGAGGATCCCATATGCCGCGGAGCGGCTGGGCCCGTGAGCCATGGCCGCTGGGCCTGCGCATCCGGAGCCTGTGCTCCGCAACGGGAGAGGCCACAACAGTGAGAGGCCCGCGTACCACAAAAAAAAAAAAAAAAAAAATACTCCTTCAATATTAAAGTAGTATTTGATGATTATGACAGAAAAAAATGTACTTACTGTTGTTTAACTGGTAGAGACTTTAGAATTTTTGTGTTAGTTTCCACTCTGGACCATTCATGCTTTTTTTTACATTCTGTCATTGTAAATTTTTTTTAATAGGTTTACCTTAAGGTTCACCAGTGTCTGTCTCTTTATAAGGAACTGGAATCTTGCCAAAGAATCACAGACTCAAGGGAGGGGGGACCATGAGTTCAGGTCAGTGACTTCAATAGAGAGACATGAATGTATGTAGATGATAAAGGTTATCAGGGCCCCCAGAGAAGAACAAAAAACAATAACTAATTCTCTACCACTTGCCTGAAATATCTCCCAAGGATCATATACGTCATCAGAGTCAGGAATTTTGTTTTTTGAGGGAGACACGAACCAATGCAACTCTCTCTACTCTTTCATTAATCTAAAACAGTGTGGTAGGCTGGTCTCCCGTAGTCCCAGTGGAATCTAACTAATATTAACTAACTATGCCTCCAAATCAGGAGCCAGGATAGCGTGGCCTGAACACAGACATGGAGATCCTCCCTCTGCCCTCACCTGGGTCAAACTTCAGCATGTTTTTAAAGTGTCTACTCGCTTAGTTTCATGAACTTTGGGAATAATAATAGATTGAGTCATTAACCAAGGACACCAGCCAGAAAATAAATGATCACAGAGCGCTCAGAAACAATGGGCACATTAAAAACACTCCCTTCAAAGTTGCTGAAAGTAAGTATGTAAAGTATGGGAAAAGAGTCTTTATAGGACTTGTTAATTCTCAAACATATATTACAATAGATAAAATACACCTTCAAGGTTCAGACAAGTGAAGGAAGACTCCAAATCTCGGGCTCAAGGTGAGAATAACACAGCGGCATATATGGAAAAATATTCTTGAACTATAGTGTGTTTGACAAAATAGTCCTTTCAAATGAATATATTTGTCCCTTATGAGCAAAATTTTTGCTGCAGCCAAAAGATTTGCTGACTTAGTTGATACAGCAGACTCAGGCATATAATGGTCATTCAAAGCTTGAAATATGAGGATATCCTTCTACTGTGTTCCTACGTGGGTTTGAAGTAACCTTAGACTTAAGCTGGCACTGCCACTCAACTACCTACTTACATATGCCAGTCAAACTTCTGAGAGATAAATAAAACATGGTATAGCAACACAATAGGATCTCATTTGGCCATAAACAGGAATGAAGTAGTGATACATGTCACAACATGGATGTACCTTGAAAATGTTATGCCAAGTGAAAGAAGCCAGTCACAAAGGACCATTTGTTGTATGAGCCCATTTTTATGAAATGGCCAGAATAACAAATCCATAGAGACAGAAAGTAAATTGATCAGTGGTTGCTTAGGGATAATGGAGTAAGGAAGAAATGGGGTATGACTGTTAATGGGTACAGGGTTTCTTTTGGGGGGTGATGAAAATTTTCTAAAATTGATTGTGGAGATGGTTGCAAAACTGTGAATTTAATAAAAATCATTGAACTGCACACTTTAAATGGGTGATATAAGTAGATTTAAATGGAATGTGAATTATATCTCAAAAAAGCTGTCATAAAAAAAAATACTCTGCAGTCAAGTCATAATTTTTAAGCTTTTCTCATAAAAACTTTAGTTTAGCTGTCTTTAAATTAGTTACAACGTGCTATCAAGCTCCTTCCTTTTAACTATTAAGCCCCTTTCTTTTAGAAATACATTCTGAAATATTTAATGCTGAAACTACAATACTGGAGATTTGCCTTAAAATAATCCAGTGGGTGTTACCAAGGGGGAGTGGGTGTGAGTATACAGTGACCATGTAAATGTTGATAACTACTGAAGCTGGGTGACGGGTCAATGGGGGTTCTTTCTACATTTGTTGAGATTTAAAATTTCCACAATAAAATTTTAAAGGTAGAGTGGGGTTCTTAAGACTTCCTGGTCACTTCTCTGCTGTCTCTCAAGTCCACTTATATTTTCTTTCTAAAAACATACATGTATTGAAATATTTACAGGTGTTATGATGTGATGTCTGAGATTTGTTTCAAAATAACGTGGGAAGTGAATCTGACAAACGGACTAGAGGGCACGCTGAAGCTAATTTCTACCCTGCTTAGAACACCCTTCCTTCTGGAGTTATCAGAACACATAGAGGGAATTCCCTGGTGGTGCAGTGGTTAGGACTCAGCGCTTTCACTGCCGAGAGCCCGGGGAACTAAAATCCCACAAGCTGCCCAGTGCAGCCAAAAAAAAAGAACACATAGAGCCGGCAGCAGAGCCAGAAAGAGGTACAGGAGATAAAACAACTGTTAGAGCTGGGTGAGGGGTACATGAAGAAGATTCATTGTACGGTGTTTGAATAAATTTAAAATTTTCCATAAAGCAGAGTTAAAAAAAAAAATCTCTCTCACACACATAAATTCAAAAGGTATGCTACTGCTGAGACTTTTTTCCTGCAACACCAGGAAAGTCATGGGACTTAATGCCATTCTCAAATCCTATTCAGTTGTTCTGGACAT
This sequence comes from Mesoplodon bidens, assembly GCF_964165515.1. Classification (NCBI taxonomy): domain Eukaryota; kingdom Metazoa; phylum Chordata; class Mammalia; order Artiodactyla; family Ziphiidae; genus Mesoplodon; species Mesoplodon bidens. The sequence continues at coordinate 78,211,107 of NC_138162.1, read as the reverse complement.
GTACTATCTGTTGGTTCTGTTGTCACTTTGCAAATTCTGAGGACAACCTCAGAAACAGGCCACAACAAATAAGAATAACAAACAGTTGCAAGTTTGCGTATAGAGTTGGGGGCACAATGTGGGAAAAGGACCCTGTGGAAGAGACTCAGTTCCAAATCACTCATTCTTTCCCTGCTCTGGTTTGCTGAGTCCCAGAGACAAGGATGTGCCCAGCCAGCAGGCCCAAGCTAGCAGCCTTTATCTTCTGGCTGATTCCTCTTTTTTTTTTTTTAAATAGTTCATCAAATCTAACAATGGCTTGACTGACATCTAAAGTATATTTACCTCCGAAATAATTCACAATAGTACACTGATTTAGGGGTTTAATTTTAGGAGGGAAAAAATAGTTTTCAATAATCCTAAACTAGCTATCTTTGAGAAGACAAGAGATTATGATTTTACAAAGAGCAAATCCCTAAAAATGTATGCAACAGTCACTTCTGGCCCATGGTATTTAGAGAAATAAAATGCAGCCACCATTTGGCTGAATTTAGTCTGACAAGTGGACTAAGGAGCATAACGGATCTAATCCCTACCCTGTTGGGAATACTCCTTTCTGAAGTTTTAAAGGACTCCCAGAGGCCAGTGGGAGAGCCCAAGGGTAGGGCCAGGAGGGTGGGATTCCTTTTACACGATGCACAGATTGTGAATTCCACCCACCACAGTATGATCATCCAGCATCCAAGTATTTCAAAAAGAAGAACAAACTGGCATCAGTTTAAGTATAAAATGTCAGGCCAGGTTCTAGGTACCTAATGTTCTTGCAGTTCTTATTCAAACAATTACTTTGGGTTCAGTTAGTTCTCCCTATATTCTTAAAATTTGGTCTTGAATCTGGGTTTGTGTGGACCTGCAAGGACAATTTTCAGCCATTCAAAATACACATTCATTACAGATCTTAGTAAAAACTATAGGCATTGCCAGGCTTTTAGATTTAGTTTAGAGAAAGGCCGTTTACTTTAAATATTCATCTTCCACAATCATTCCACGAAAACCTATTTCCAGGTCTCTCAATCCTCAGCAAACCTCAAGATGCAGGATGCTTTGGAAGCTGTGAAATCGTTAGGAGGCAGGGATGAGCAGCCACCAGTTTCCATAAACGCTCGAGGGCAGCAGCCTTTTGCCCCAGAACAGCCTTCCCTGTCGGAGGAGGCAGGGCCGGTAGGGCCTGTACCGGAGCGGGGCAGACATCTCCGGCTAGTTGGGACTTGGGCAAGCTCATCCACGATGGGTTCGGGTTCTGGAGAATTAAATTCTGCCCATCAGTCTGCGTGGCTCCAGGAACCTAGTGCGGGCTTAGGGCCCTCCTTTAATGACCAAGTACGTGGGTGCGTTCACACACCCTGTTATTACCTCCTAAACTCGTCCCCAGATACAGTGGAGCTACCCTACACCACCAGACACTTCACATTTACTTGTGCCTTAGTGCGGAATAAAGACAAATGACGTGCGCCAACCTGTCACTTCATCCACCCCACAAATACTCCTACTATGTGCCAGGCACTGTTGATACATCAGTGAACAAAACAGATCAAGATCCTTGCCCTCCCCGTGCGGACCTTGTCAGCGAAGTAAATGTTCAACAGCTGAAAGAAGTTTACTCATTTTCTTCCCGCTTTTTTGTCACCCACCCCCATCCTTCCAATCTCCCAAAGAGCCGGAAATCGGGTTTATTCTATTAGTTTGACAGAAACAACAAAACCCTTTAGCCTACAAGGAATAGACACTGTCCAGGTGCAACCCAATTCACCCCAGAATTCCTCTCTCTCTTACCCCTTTTTTTTCCCCCCAGCCTCAACGCCTCCAAAAACTTCAACTGGCCTGAGGGGCTGTGCTCCCGAAGGGCAGCCCTGGGGCGATCAATCACGGGGCAGTGGAGGCGAACGGCCCGAGCCCCCCGCTCCCCGGGTGGGCCCTGCCGAGGCGAGCGGGGCACGCGCGGCACTCACCGAGGAGCCGGCCCAGAACGGGCACGAGTTCTTCACCTGCGGGGAGCTGCTCAGCGACAGCGCCCCAAAGCTGAGTGCCACCATGCAGCAGCCCAGGATCAGCTGCAGCAGACCGAGCGACAACAGCGGGCGAGCGGGCAGCAGCGCCGAGCCCGGGGCCGCGGCGGCGGCGGCGGCGGCGGCCCGGCGGGAGGAGAGCACTGGCGGCGGGGCCAGCACCCCGGCGGCGGCGGCGGTGGCCGCGCAGCGAGGCCGCGCCGGGGGCTGCAGCGCGGCCCGGGGCCAGCGCGGCCGTAGCGGGGGCAGCGGTGGCTCCTGGGCGGCAGCGGCAGCGGCGCCCGGGCCCCCGGCCTGCGGCCCGCCCGAGAGCCCAGCCACAGGGCAGCAGGAGCCCGGGAGCACCACGGGCAGGGACATGGACGGGCGGGGAAGGAGCGGCCGGTGGCGGCGGTAAGAGGACGCGGAGCGGAGCCGCGGGCGCCGCGCACTGGGCAAGCGGGCGGGCTCCGAGGCCCAGGGGGAGGGAAGGAAATGCGCAGGGCCCAACCACTTGCTGCTGCTGCTGCCGCCGCCGCCGCTGCCGCCGCCCCGACTCCCGCCGGCCGCACCCACCTGTCAGCCGGCGGGTCCGCCTCCGGCCGCCCGGGCGCGCCCCACTCCCACCCGGGCACACCCACGCGCGCCCTTCGCTCACGCCACGCAGCGCCGCCACCCTATGGGGTCCGGCCGAACCCACGCTCGCTCCCCGGTCCCCAGGAAAGGTGCCTGCCCTAATATTTAAAATTGGTCCCTCGGGCTAGGAGGGAACGGCGGTCAGGGCGCTGAGGTACAGGCAGCCGAAGGTCTGAGACTGTCCCCACCCGCCAAGCTGGGGTGGGACAGGAGCGCCGCCGAAGTGCTGTGGACCCTCGGCCCCTTCAGGTCCAGCCCAGAGACTCTGGCAACCTTTAATACGAAGGGAGCCTGGCTTTAAACTTTTTCCCCCGGGGAGGGAGGATGGCAGGAAGAGGAGTTGTGGGTGACTTGGTGGGAAAAGTATAAGGCTCAGGGCTTCGGGGAAGGACAACGCAGAGCGAAGTTACCGTTCGCGTGCGGCTTCCGGGCGCTGACATTGTGCTGCGGCCCCTCCGCCTGGAAGTTGGGGCGTGGTGGGGGGGGCGGGGAGTGCTTTCCCGGCACCAGAGTAGGAGCGAGCAGCAGCCCAAGGTTACCTTGGAAGTATCCAGCCTCCAGAAAGAAAGAAGCGGGGACGGCCCGGAGCGCGTGGCAAGGGTTACACTCTGTGGCCGACTCATCTTGACTCATGAGCTGTATTAGGCATCACCTGGTAGAACGTAGAATCCCAAACTTCCAAAGAAACAGCCTAATAAAAACATAATCTGTTTTTGGTAACTTATAAGATATATTTAGAGCTTAAAAAACGGACTCGCCTTTGTAAAATGATTTTTCCTAATAGTCTACCCTTCCCTCGGAAGAATTCTTATGTGTTGAAAGTGTTCGTATACATAAAATGATCATAATAGATTTTTTTCCAGGTTAAGAACCAGAGCAGTGTCGTTTTGCAGCAAGACAGCCTCTGTATTAGGCTTCTCATTTTATCAGTAAGGTGAGGGTATTTTATATCCTCCTGTCCAGTAAACCAAAGGAAATGTGTATCCGTTTTTATGCTCTGCTTGCAAAGGCTATATTTATTTTGGTCATTACTTACTTCAGCCCACAGTGTGATGCACTGCCAATGTGCATGTGTTTACATGTACACTTTTTGAATAATTAAAGCACCTGTGATAGGGAGATCAGTTCGGTGACCACCTAGAGGGGTGAGATAGGGAGGGTGGGAGGGAGATGCAAGAGGGAGGGGAGATGCAAGAGGGAGGGGATATGGGGATATATGTATACATATAGCTGATTCATTTTTATACAGCAGAAACGAACACAACATTGTAAAGCAATTATACTCCAATAAAAATGTTAAAAAATAAAATAAAATAAATAAAGCACCTGTGATTAATAATCCCAAGGACTTCTTTTACAGACTCCTCTTGAAAATAAACTTCAAATCCTGGAGAAAAAAATGGACCTGTCTTTTAAAATAAACATTTAAAGTATGTCGTTTCATGCACTTTAAAACATTTTTTTCTTTTTTTTTTTGTGGTACGCGGGCCTCTCACTGTTGTGGCCTCTCCTGTTGCGGAGCACAGGCTCTGGACGTGCAGGCTCAGCAGCCATGGCTCACGGGCCCAGCTGCTCTGCGGCAAGTGGGATTTTCCCAGACCGGGGCACGAACCTGCATCCCCCGCATCGGCAGGCGGACTCCCAACCACTGCGCCACCGGGGAAGCCCTACAGTACATATTCTTAAATTGCAGGTGATGTTAAACTGAAAGTTTCTTGTGTGCTAGTTTGTACATTTTATTTTATGCACAAGCTTAAAGGTATTTAATTTTTAAGATTCTACTATATTGTGAAATATAAAAAAGTCTGATTGAGTCTTGGGAAATTCTGTCAGCTTAACAAATCTATTCCTCTGGTCAGTCCCTGACTCCTGAAATGTACTGTCAAAAATGTATTCTTTGGGTCTGGGTAGGTTGGTGCTAGAAGTCAGATATCCTCTTCCGTTGGATGGTTAATGGCTGGAAAGGGAGAGCTCCAGGGGAGCTGATAACCATCTGTTTCTTGCTGTGGGTGCCAGTTACATGAGTGAGACTCATTTTGAGAAAATTTATGGAGTTACATTTTGTGCAGTTCTCTGCATTTTATATTTAAACACTTTAAAGTATTTCTAAGTCCTTTATTCTTAAATTTTTTGTCTATTTCCCTATACAGAAATGATGATAAACAAGGGTAATTAAAATCCATAGATAGTTTTATCCAATAGCTTTACTTATTTTTTCAGGCCACTAAACGTTTTTCAAAGCTGCTAATTCAGAGTTGTTGTGCAGTAATTTTATTTTATGTTGTTGTTATTGGCCACATTTATAGCTGTGAAGATTCTTTTTCATAAACACAAATCCATAAAAAATTGCCCCAACCTTTTTTTTTTTTTGCGGTACGCGGGCCTCTCACTGCCGTGGCCTTTCCCGTTGCGGAGCACAGGCTCCGGACGCGCAGGCTCAGCGGCCATGGCTCACGGGCCCAGCAGCTTCGCGGCATGTGGGATCTTCCCGGACCGGGGCACGAACCCGTGTCCCCTGCATCGGCAGGCGGACTCTCAACCACTGCGCCACCAGGGAAGCCCAACCCCAACCTTTAAGATTATAACAAATAGCACTCTTGAGTATTTGAGCTTTGACTTTTATAACCCAAGCTTGACTCTTTGCATCTGCCAAGCAGTTGCTTACAATAAGTCCTTATTTATATGTGATCAAGCTGAGTTGTATGTAACTAAATTCTTATATGATGATTCAGAGCCATTGATTTCAGGTTGACTTTAAAAAAATTAAGTGAGGATTTTCGAAAACAGTCTGGCAGCTCCTCAAAAAGTTAAACATAGAATTATCATTTGACCCAGTAATTCCACTCCTAGGTGTATACCCAAGAGAAGTGAAAACATATCCACATAAAAGCTTGGACACAATTAGCTTTATTCACAATAGCCCAAAAGGTAGAAGCAACCCAAATGTGGATGAATGAATAAACAAAATGTGGTACTATGGATGAATTTGTTTATCCTGCATAAACAAAATGCAGGATAGCCATGCAATGGAGTATTTTCAGCAATAAAAAAAGGGTGAAGTACTGGAACATGCTACGACGTGAATGAACCTTGAAAACATCACGCTAAGTGAAAGAAGCTAGTCACAAAAGACCATATATTATATGATTCCGTTTATATGAAATCTCCAGAGCAGACAAATCCATAGAGAAAGAAAGTAGATTAATGGTTGCTTAGGGATGGGGGCAGAGGGGGTGTATTAGACAATTGAATTGGGGGAAGGTTATAGCTAAAGGGTCAGTTTACTTTCTCAGGTGAAAAAAAGCTTCTAAAATCTATTATGGTGATGATTGCATAACTTTGTGCATATACTAAAAACCATTGAATCGAACACTTTAAATGGGTGAATTGTATCTCAATAAAGATTATATGTGAATCTATCTTTATGTCTCAATAAAGCCCTTACCAAAAAATATTAAAAATAATTAAAGAAGAACACGTGGAAAATTTGACCAGGCATTTCATTATGTAGGTGAAAGTTCAAGGAAACAACGGTTGTAGTGTATTGTTGGGTGAAACCCAGCTGCCAGCTTTTCTCAATATCAAAGCCAAATCCGAGGAGAAATTTCCATCAACTCTTCCCTTCCCTGTACCTCATTTTCCACTCCCTGACCTCAAAGACTTTACCTCCCAGGAATTCAGGTTCTCTCACTCAGGTTACGCTGGGCACTTTTTACACAAACTCTTCAGTTCTTCCCACCATTCCTCAGAAGCCCCAACGTGTCAGCGAATTACAGGAGGTTATTCCCCATTAGAGTGAGAGCTGTTGCAGAAACTCCTCAAAACATGTTCCCTGGCAACCTGCCTCCAGTACTTGCATTTTACGAGGAGAAGAGCTTCTCTGAGTAAGGCAGAATGGAATCTAGAAGTCCTCATTTAATATGGCTACTGTGGAGCAGCTTCGCAAAGTTTGGTCCAAGGACTAAATAACCACTCCGGAAGCAGGTCAAAATGCAGGCTCACGGGCTTCCTCCTCCTGCACGGAATCTGACACTCTGGAGAGGACGGGGAGCCTACATTTTAACAATTTTTTAAAAAATGTTAATGGATGGTAGTAGCCAGACTTGAGAATCTTTACATGAGGGATTTTTATATGGGAGGGGACTAGAAGTAGCAAATTAGTTGGAAGGGGAAGGCAGCGGATTTGGCTTGAAGACAAACTGAGATGTAAATATGTTGGAGGTAGGAGTTTGGCTGGTCCCCAGGCAGGCACTGGTGATTCTAATGCACAGGAAGGACTTAGACCATTGGGTTCTAATGGAAAGGGGACTATATTAGGAGCCAGACATCCAGGGCCCTAGCCCCTCCTCCACTCTGTGATCTTTAGCAGCAAGCTTTTCTAGCCTCAACTGCTTCATCTGTCAACTGCATATCTGTGATGCTTCATCTGCCTGAGGCTGGACCATGTAATCACATGGAATCCCCAAGGCCTGCATTTTGAAATTAAGCCATTCTCATCACCATGATTTGTCAGGTCACCAGTAAGAGAGCAGAGACCAAGAAAAGCAGGTGAATTGGGGTGCAGAATGGTAAACTTTCAGACTCAAAATACCCAGGCAAAATGAAAAGTCCTTCATTCTAAACTTTAAGGCCTCCAGTTCCATGGTCTCCTGTTTTTCCACGAGGTACAATTTTGTACAAGGATTGTGTCCAGGAAATGGAATGGCAACTTCCATAATAACAATTCCCTTCGCAAGGAAAGAGCTATGGAATTTTTTTTTTTTTAATTGAGAGAGAGAGAATGGAAGAAAAGAAAGTAACCCTGAGCAGAGCTGGGCAAACCAGGCACCCCATTTTTCTGAAATAATGGTGCAGACTGGTTGTTAAGGATTTCTAACGCCACCGGCCCCAAGACAGACTTATCTGTTAAACAGAAGGGCTGCAGCCATACTTTTCACATTGTTGAAATTAAATACTGAAGAGCTTCTTATAATGCAAATCTCACAAAATACAATTCAAGTCAACTGCCGTAAAAATTACTTATGGCTTATAACTTTCTAAGGGAGATAAGCTGCACAAATATATGTAATAAAGTGTGTTTTATAAGTGTGTGTGTGAGAGAACTTGTGTATTTGTGTGTGTGTGTGAAACCTTGTAATACCAGAGCTTCCTGCAGGTTCAAGTTTCTGTATAAGTCAAAGCTGTAATTAATTCATCTTTGAGTGGAGACCATTCCTTTGTTTTAAAGAAATCTCTTGAACAAGACTTTTAGTTATGCAAATGTGAAGCCTAGAACTTTTAGGAACAAAGATGTTTAGGAAAATGCTGTAGGATAACAAGGTAGGCTGTGTTTGCCAGATGTGAGCAGAGTTCATATCCTCCACTAAGGGGCTCTTGGTCTGGGGTGATTGTCAGACTCACCAGGGGAGCTTTAAAAATATATCCAACTTCTCCCTCACCTATTCCACTCGTCCCACGTCCCTCCTTCCCCTCTGGAACCACCTCTGTATAGATGAGGAGATTAAGAGGTACATACTTCCTGGGACTTCCCTGGCGATCCAGTGGTTAAGACTCCATGTTCCCAGTGCCAGGGGGATGGGTTCGATCCCTAGTCAAGGAAATAAGATCCCACATGCCACACAGTGTGGCAAAAAAAAAAAGAGGTACACACTTCCAATTATAAAATAAATAAATCACAGGGACTCTAATGTACAGCACAGGCAATAGTCAGTAATATTGTGATAACTTTGTATGGTGACAGATGATAACTAGACTTATCATGGTGATCATTTTGTAATGTATAAAAATATTGAATCACTATGTTGTACACTTGAAACTAATATTATGAGTCAATTGTACTTCAATAAAAACAAAAAAGAAATAATTAATTATATATATGTAATTTCTAAGCCCCCAGTTGCTGAGATACTGATTTATGAGGTGTGTGTTGGGGTGAGGCCCAAGCACATCTATTTAGTAAAAGTTCCCCAGAGGTTGGAGATGCCCTCAAAAGCTATGTCTCAGAGACCAATATACCTTTCCATCTGTGTGCGTGTGTATGTGCATGTTTTCTTCTTTCTAGCAACTATTCACAGAAGACAAAACCTTGGGCCCACAAAGAGAGTCAGAGGATGGGCGTTCCTGCCCATCAAACCAAAGGAGAGAGGACGAGAGGGATTTGGCCTGGGCTTCGTACGGCCCATGTAGACGGAGCTGTGGATGTCCCCACATGTTGGGTTTTTCAAGACTGACTACCTATGGGAAATGTACAGATTCACTGGATTTAAAATGCATTAGCCATTGACCTACTGAAGACCACTTGGCCATCCAGGGAGAAAGAGGGGGGGGTCTCCCCCGCATGGAGAGGGCACAACTGCCATCAGTCATCCTGTGAGAGGATGTACCTGGGACAGGAACTGAGAATGAGGAACGTGGAGCTTAAGATGCAGGAAAAGGAGCAACCTCGTGCTTTCTCTGAACCTCCTCATAACACTAGCTACTGGTCTTGGCAGTCCGCTATGACCAGGCTTTGCGTGCGTTATTTGGAATACTCACATCTCTATGAGGTAGCTCCTTAGCTGAATTGAGCCAAAACAGAAGAGGAAGAAAAGAAAGGAAAACTATTCATCTTTGGGCCTCTTGTGCTCATAGTCACTGTTTGTCTCTCAACAGTCCATAGCACGAAAATAAAGTTGCTCTCCATGAAATGGTATGCTACTAAGTCACTCTCCCACCTCTTCTGGTTTGAGAAACAGGCTGCCCTTGATAGCAGATGTGACTTCTGTGCATTTGAAAGCCTTTCACATGCTTACTTGCACATGTTGCTCTGATTTTATAAATTGGTATTTAGACATACATCCGTCTCTTATCCCAGGCTCATTTTTACTTTGGGGCTTTTAAAAGTGCTGTTCCCGGGCTTCCCTGGTGGCGCAGTGGTTGAGAGTCCGCCTGCCGATGCAGGGGACACGGGTTCGTGCCCCGGTCCGGGAAGATCCCATATGCTGCGGAGCGGCTGGGCCCGTGAGCCATGGCCGCTGAGCCTGCGCGTCCGGAGCCTGTGCTCCGCAACGGGAGAGGCCACAACAGTGAGAGGACCACGTACCGCAAAAAAAAAAAAAAAAAAAAAAAGTGCTGTTCCCTCTGCCAAAAATACTGTTGCATGCTTACCTCCTTGGTGCCCAAACTACCTAACATGTTCCCAGGACACTCCTACTCACCCCTAGTTACAGAATGGAGCTCCTTTGCTCCGGAAAGTTGTCCTCGACACACCCACGAGGGCCCCCAAAGGCCAGGTAAGGTGAGCCTGCTTGGTGCTTTCTTTCACTCTCTACTTCCCAGCATGGTCTTCGCCACACCATATTGTGATTGCCTGACATCTTGTCTAGATTCCTGTCTAGACTCTGCATGTGGGAGACACTCCAGAAAGGTAGCTCATATTTTTGTGGCATGGTCAAGACAGGATCATTCTGGAAACACGGGAGGACTTCGGTTTCTGCTCAGCACTGGCAGTGATTTTACCAAATGAAGAGCCAGCCATGTGTGCCCTTCTTGACAGCTCTCAAGACTAAGTCCACCCAGACCATCTACCAAGTAGCAGGTTTGGCTATGAAGGAGTTGGCTGTATATTTGTTCAGATTCTTTCCACCAAAGCTCAACAGGCTAATCCATACCAGTTTGACTAGAAAGGAGATGTAGGGACTTCCCTGGTGGCACAGTGGTTAAGAATCCGCCTGCCAATGCAGGGGACATGGGTTCGAGGCCTGGTGCGGGAAGAACCCACATGCCGCAGAGCAACTAAGCCCATGTGTCACAACTACTGAACCTGCATTCTAGAGCCCGTGAGCCACAACTACTGAGCCCATGTACCACAACTACTGAAGCCCACGTGCCTGGAGCCCGTGCTCCACAACAAGAGAAACCACTGCAATGAGAAGCCCGCGCACCACAGCGAAGAGTGGCCCCTGCTTGCCCCAACTAGACAAAGCCTGCGTGCAGCAACAAAGACCTAAGACAGCCAATAAATAAATAAATTAATTAATTTAATTTATTTAAAAAAAAAAAAGAAAGGGGTGTATTGTGGCCATCAGAGACAAGAAACAGGGGTGCAACCTGCCAGGACCATCTCTCTACCTCTTGTCATTCTACCAGGCTTGTGTCCATGACAGCAGACATGGCTACAGGAACTCTGGCATCTCATCTTTCCAGCTTACATCCAAGAAAAGAAAAGTCCTCCTATCTCTCTAGCGAGGAGAGTCCTTAGAAGGATCATGATTGGTGCAGCCCAGCTTCTCTGCCCATTCTTTGAGCAATCCCTGAGGCCAGGAAAATAGAGCACCATAACCAGCCATCTTGGGTCACATTCCTACTTTAGTTTAGGAAGTAGGGTCTGTGCTAGGAATGGAGAGAGGAGGGACTGCGCTAGGCAGACAGAACAAGTAGCTCCCATACTGCCATACGAAACCTCGCCACAACCCATCTGGTTGTCATTTTGGTTTGCAGTCCGTCCTTCCTGCAGCAAAGCCTTCACATCACCCCTTGACAAGCCCTCTCCCTGGTCACAGGATGTCTTAGGGGCCCCTACTCCCTGCTGATCCCCAAGAATAAACTAGCATACTGTATTTGCTGGACCTTTCCATGGCACTCTAGACTCTAATTTGGGGGACAGTGGGTCCCTGATGAAAGGAAAAGAAGATACTTGATAACCACATATATTCATCACTCAATGCTAGAATAATGTTGTGAGTCAAACAGCCACACAATTTCAGCATGGAGCCCCATTTCTTTTCTTTTTTTTAATTTTAATTTTTGGCCGTGTTGGGTCTTCATTGCTGCACACGGGATTTCTCTAGCTGAGGCAAGCAGGCGCTACTCTTCGTTGCAGTGCACGGGCTTCTCATTGCGGTGGCTTCTCTTGTTGCGGAGCACGGGCTCTAGGTGCCCAGGCTTCAGTAGTTGTGGCTCACAGGCTCTATAGCACAGCCTCAGTAGTTGTGGCGCAAGGGCTTATTTGCTCCACGGTAGGTGGGATCTTCCCGGACCAGGGCTTGAACCTGTGTCCCCTGCACTGGCAGGCGGATTCTTAACCACTGCGCCACCAAGAAAGTCCTGGAGCCCCATTTCTAAGCACCAGCATACAGCTCAAGACGAGAAAGCTCTATTGAGAATCAAAATATATGTGTACCTTTAGGAATACTGCCTTTTAGAATCACAGAGGATTATGTCTCAAGGATACTTTAGTCATTCTCTAAGGCCATGATTCCCCACCTGTAGCTCAAGAACCACTTGGACACTATGCCTTATCTGAAGACTGAATAAATAGTTTCATATGGATATTTTTCCAAATGTACACAGGTATGTTCATAATTAATAAAATAAAGTCATTAAAAGCATAATGACTCCAGGATCTAGGGTTAACAGATACTAAAAATAGCTACTGTCATATGATTTTCTGAGAAATACTTGAACTTTAAAAAAAAGCTCAGACAATTCAACTTCTAAGTATAAACACTAAGTAAAAGAGAAATGAGTGCTTATTGTCCAAACAAAAGATGTGCACAAGCATGTTCATGGCAGTTTTTTCATAAGAGCCCCAAGCTGGAAACAAGCCAAATGGCCATTAACAGGACACTGCAGAAACAAAATGTTACACTCATCTAATGGAACACTACACTGCAATGAAAAAAATAGCTACTGCTACTCTCAATAACATGAATAAATCTCAAAAACACAATGCTGAGTGAAAGAAGACAGGCACAAAAAAAGTGCATCCTGAGAATTCCCTGGAGGTCCAGTGCTTGGGACTCCACACTTTCACTGCAGGGGGGCTCAGGTTCAATTCCTGGGTGGGGAACTAGGATTCCGCAAGCCACACGCTGAGGCCCATAAAAAAAAAAAAAAATTGTGCATCCTGTATGAGTCCTTCCACATGAAGTTTAAGAGCAGACAAGCTTAATATATGCTGATAGAGGTCAGATGGTGACCTTTGCCAGAGGGGAGGGTGGTGTATTGGGGGTGGAGGGGAATGGGGGAAGACACATAATAAAGGAAGCTTCAGAGACACTGGAATGCTCTACATCTTGATATGGGTGATAGTCTCAGATATATACATACATAAAAATTCATAAAGCTGTGCGTTTAAGATTCGTGTATATCTCTGTACTTAGTTATAACAACCACAACGAAAAAAGGTCAGGATACATGAAAATTGGGTACTCACTCATTTTAACACTAAACATTAAATTTTAATTAAAAATTTTAAAGCAACAACCTGATCTTCCAAGAGGGCTTGACCTAGATGACTCACTCAATAGAACAGGTCTCCTGATCCCCAGCTCAGAGCTGTTTCTATTATGTTACACTGAGGTACTGGGTCAATGTTGTACACATGGGGGCACAAGTTCTGTTCCAACCCGGGCAGCATGGTGACTCTGGGTTTATATAGTCATCCTCAAACCTGGACACATTATGTGGCATGAAGTTCCTTGGGACACCCCTGAGGACTCAGTGGCAGTGTGGTTTGATGAAGGAGCTCAGGATGGCGAATCTAGACATCTTGGTCTTATTGGCCTCCTTACTGCATCAGGGCCTTTGCACTTGCTGTTCTATCTGGAATGCTCTTCTCCCAGATATGTCTTGTTCCCTTATTTTATTCACTTTTTAGAGAAACCATCCCTGACCTTCTTATCAAATGTGGCACTTCCCCTCCTCCTTCACTCCCTATCTTCATATTCTGGATTTATTCCTGGTACTTAACACCATCTGACATTACATTGTTTATTATATCCATGGAGATATGACAAATGTAAGCTCCACGAGGGACTTTGTGTGGAATAAGCCTATATTCTCATCTCCTAGAGCAGTGCCTGGTAAATAGGAATCAATAAACTTTTATTGAATGAATGAATGAATGAATGATCTTTGCTTTTTCTCTCACTTGCTGTGTGATCTTAGACAAGTCACATCACCTCAATGAGCTTCAGTCTTTTCCATTAACGAGGGATGGGATAGAGATGGGGCGGGATTTAGACTGGATCATGTACACGGTTCTTTCCAGCTCTGACATATAATTCTAAATTCAAGCATGTAGAATTTCTCTCTTCTCCAGGTGCCTTGGTCTCCTTTGAAGAGGAATATCCTGATTATGAATCATCTCAATGGGAAACTACAAAGAAAGGGGTGTGTGTGTGTGTGTGTGTGTAAATGAAGCTGAAAGACAGGCCAGGGCCCCACAGCCCTGGTGTCAGGCTACCTGCCACCCACATATCAGGTGTCCCACTTGTGGTGGCTATGTTATGTGTCAGCCTCAGAACTTAGCCCAGAGAGCAGGAGCTGTGCTCCTCTTCAACTCATAGGCTTTGCAGCTTAGAATAGGACTAAGGATGAGCTTGGCTATGACAGACCTCTGAGGGGACTGATGTAACTAACAACCAAGCCATCTTTGCTGGCATGGAGTGGGTGAGTGGAGACCTAAAGTGGGAGTGGGGTGGGAGGCAGTGGTGCCTGGTTTTCAGTGTTCTTGGAAGTGTGGATGGATGCAGCCTGGGGAAAACCTCTGAGGACCGCAGAGGACACTGATAATGGGCCTTATAAACAGAGACCCCCAATGGCAACACACATTGGAGGGGTAGACGCTGCACTTAACCAGAGTTAAAACTGAAACAGCTCCAGGAAACAGTGGGTTATGGAGCAACCTTGCAGGATACCAAGAATCAGAAAGAGTGAGAAGACAGACACTGGACACTCATACGTCTCATGTTTGTGCAGATCTTTCAGTCACATGATCTCATAATACACCAACAACCATGCTGGGTAGTAAATGTTCACTCTTTAAATAGAAGAACTTGAGGTTCAGAGAGATAGACTGATTTCCTTCAAGTCAAACTGCAAAGTCAAAGGAAAAACCTAGGCCTCTGACTTTTAATTCAGTCTCTTTTCCAGTATGCCACAGCACTATTTTGTGCACAGCATTACTGATGATTCAGAAAACATGGGAGAGGGCCCACAAAGAGCTGAATTAAGGAAGCCATCTTCAATTCTCTCTGTCCTCATTTCCAGGGGCTGTTCCTTGCTTTACCACAGCCATGCGCTCCCAGTCAGGGCTGCCATGTTCTTGCCTGACTCCACCTCCATCTGCAGATTGGGTCTGGGGCAGGCACTTGATCTGAGGGGACCCTCCAAGCCCCGCCCCTCAGGACCACACTTGGTTGGTCCATTTCAATAGAAAGACCTCATCACTGTGACTGCAAGTCAGACAAATCCATATGAAATGTCCAAATAAAAAAGTAAGCTATCCCTCTAATATTTCCTGAAAAGATGTTTGATCAACTTCAGCATCTATTTCTCTAAGTGAAAGAAGCCAGTCACAGAAAACCATATATTAGGGCTTCCCTGGTGGCGCAGTGGTTGAGAATCTGCCTGCCAATGCAGGGGACATGGGTTTGAGCCCTGGTCCAGGAAGATCCCACATGCCATGGAGCAACTAAGCCTCTGCACCACAACTACTGAGCCTGCGCTCTAGAGCCTGTGCTCCACAACAAGAGAAGCCACGGCAATGAGAAGCCCACACACCTCAATGAAGAGTAACCCTCGCTCGCTGCAGTTAGAGAAAGCCCGTGCACAGCAACAAAGACCCAACACAGCCAAAAAATAAATAAATTAAATAAATAAAAAGTTTTTTTAACATATATTATATGATTCCATTTACATAAAATGTCCAGAAAAGGCAAACTTATAAAGAAAGAAAGTAGACTAGTGGTTGCTCAGAGTTGGGAGGGAATGGGGATAAAGTTAAAAGGTATGAGGTTTCTCTCTGAGGTGATGAAAATGTTCTAAAACTAACAGTGGTGATGGTTGCACATATCTGTGAATATACTAAAAACCACTGAATGGCACATTTTAAATGGGTGAATTATGCGTATGTGAACAATACCTCAATAAAGTTGTTTAAAAATCCATTTGTGATTTTTTAATCTCTTAGTAAAATAAATGGCATAATTTCTTAACATATCTATCTCAAATCATCATCAAGAACATACAAAACAGTTTCACTGACTTTAGGAAAAAATTAAGAATGTCCGTGTTCCCCACTTTCTAGCTGAGCAATGACAAATATTTGAAAAAAGAATAATTATTATGATTTCAAATACATGATTTATACCTGGACAAAGTAGGGTAACCTTAAATATCTGGAACATGAAAGAATAAAAGAATCTGTCACATTCAAATATCCTTCAAGTTAAATTTTTAAAACTACTTAAATAGCATAGGCTCCCATCAGTTTTGAGGCTGGATGGAAAAAAGACATTTTCGTACGCTAAAATCAGATAAGTGCAAATCCAATCAAGTAATCATCTGTGGTGGGACTCCTGGGTTTGGATAAAGTGAAACCAGCTAGTGGTCTACATGAGCCACATTTCTTTTTTAAGTTTGGAAGTCATATCACAAAAACCAAAAAAGGCAACCTCAACATGACAGTGGTGTGGGTGAGAAGAAATGCCCTGGACGTCTGCAGCTCCAGGCCTCAACACAGCCTTCATTTCTAGTCTTAAGTAATCCCAGTTAACTGAGATGGTACCATATCTCACCTAATGTAAGACACCATTATTTTAAGTATCATTGAGAAAGACTACTGCCAATTAAGGGCCATTGATTCTAAGACACATCCCAATTTCAGAGACATTAAAATGCGGAAAAAAAAAAAAGTGCATCTTAGAATAAGATGAAATTTCCTTAGTGAATGAACATCTTTTAACCCTGGAAGATTAAGAATTAAATATTCTGAGCTCTCTGAAATTCTATTAGTATTCCTTAGTGAGTACCAGGTTTTAGTTCTGGGAAGATTTAAATTAAGCATTAAAAAATTTAAGGGGTGGACTTCCCCATGGCGCAGTGGTTAAGAATCCACCTGCCAATGCAGGGGACACGGGTTCAAGCTCTGGTCCAGGAAGATCCCACATGCCGTGGAGCAACTAAGCCCGTGCACCACAACTACTAGAGCCTGCGCTCTAGAGCCCATGCACCACAACTACTGAAGCCCACGTGACACTACTACTGAAGCCCGCATGCCTAGAGCCCGTGCTCCACAACAAGAGAAGCCACCACAATGAGAAGCCCTTGCACCACATCAGAGTAGCTCCCGCTCGCCACAACTAGAGAAAGCCCGCGCGCAGCAACGAAGACCCAATGCAGCCAAAAATAAATAAATAAAGTTATTTAAAAAAATTTTCTTTTAAGGGGATCAAAACCATGGTATTAATACTTTGGTGTTTAGAAAGACTCTAAATAGATTTGATATCCTATATGTTTGTAATAGTGAAGAGAATTTGTTCCATTAGAGTGACAGTCTTGTAACTCCAGTATAGAACATTCAATTGAATAAGTTAGACTTAAGATGTTTTGTTGAAATCCTACCAAGTTCAGGCACAGAACTGGAACACTTATGAGAATTTTAGGTTTCCCTTATTTATAAGGCTAATTTATTGCATTTCTAAGAGTTATTTAACTCTTCAGGAAGATTGCCTTGTTTGGTCAAGCAATTAAAATACTTTAAAAGAAAATCAAATATATTAAATTGATAAAGGATGTTTGAAATGTTAAAGCAGTTTCATTAACTGAGTTTTCAAACAGACCAAATGATATTTAAAGCACTTAAAAAGTGATTGTTAACAACTGCAAGATGATAAGTAGAATTAAAAGTTCTGTAAGGAACAAGAGCTATAATACATTGAGAACAACTTGTTTAAACCCAAACTAAACTTCTGAAGAGTCTTTTTTACAAATAAAATCCACCCTCAGTGTTACCAGAAAGCTTGCGCTGACTGTCCAGAGGGGCACATGACCCCCAAGTGGTCAATCAGAGATCTTACCTAGAATTTTTTCAAACTGGAACTGGGGAAAAAGTCTCTGGTGTGAGCTTGGAGTCCAGGGTCTTTTGAGCTGCCCATAGTCTTGTGGGCTTCGTGGAGGAACCCAGCCTGCATGGAGAGTGGAGATGATGGTCAGAGAGAAATGGAAGTAAGACCCAGAGAAAGAGCAAGAGTGAGAGCGAGAAGAGGGGGCAAGGGTAGAGAGGAAGGGAGAGAGCAAAAGAGAGAATTGTCCTAGTGGCATTCAAGTCCTAGTTCCAGCCATTCCTCAGGACCAGCCGCACCTCAGGCATCCTGCATTCAGGGTCTTCAACTCTTCCTTCCGTTACATGAGGTATCTTGATATCTTTCCAACAAAATCGCCTTTTCTGGCTACTTTGATTTAGATTTCTCCCTCTGGCAACACAAACATTTCAATATTCCCAAGGACCTTGACAATTTCAGGTAAGAGCTATATAGCAGGAGAACCCCAGCTCACAGAGGGAGAGTTGTGTCATAGTTAATATCACCAAGTTGTTAATAAAATGAAGACCCTTGGGAAATTCTGCAATAAGGAAACTTGTATTTAAGCTGCTTATCGTGTACAGAATATTAAACTTCCACAATACACAAAAATTACCTCATAAACCTAAGTGTAAGAGCTACAACCATAAAGCCCCTAAAAGAAAACATAGGAGTAAATTTTCCGGACCTGGAGTTAGGCAGTGATTTCTTAGATATGACACCGAAAGGACAAGCAACAAAAGAAAAAATAGATGAATTGAACTTCATCAAAATTTTAAAAATTTGTGCTTCAAAGGACACCATGAAGAAAATGAAAAAACAATCTGCAGATTGGGAGAAATTTTTCACAAATTATACATCTGACTGGTATGCTAAAGAACTCAATAATAACTCTTACAACTCAATAATAAAAAGACAAGGAACTCGATTTTAAAATGGGCAATGATCAGAATAAACATTACTCCAAAGAGGATATACAAATGGCCAATAAGCACATGAAAACATGCTCAGCATTGGGCAAAAATCATAATGAGATACTACTTCACACCTACCAGAATGGCTAGAATAGAAAAGACAGGCAATAACAAGTGTTGGAGAGAATGTGAAGAAATTACATTAAGAACAGCTGTGAGGGCTTCCCTGGTGGCGCAGTGGTTGGGAGTCCGCCTGCCGATGCAAGGGACACGGGTTTGTGCCCAGGTCCGGGAAGATCCCACATGCCGTGGAGCGGCTGGGCCCGTGAGCCATGGCCGCTGAGCCTGTGAGTCTGGAGCCTGTGCTCCGCAATGGGAGAGGCCACACGGTGAGAGGCCCACGTACTGCGAAAAAAAAAGCTGTGAAAGAATCATACGGCATGAATGTATGTTACAGGTACAACCCAGTTTGTTGTATAATGGAGACAGAAAATAAGCCATTACCACTTAGATAGTCCTATCCTCCCCTCTTTTATGTTAATAGCTCCTGCTTGAAGAATCCCAGAGCTAATCAGTTAGCCACGTGGCTCTTTTTTTTTCTTTTTTTAACAAAAAATTTTAAGTGAGTTATATCACCCTTCCTACTGTTTGCTACCTCCATATAAGTGCCAAAATGTTTGGTTATGCTCTGCTCCAAATTTCACTACAGCCACTAACAAAGTGCACACACAGAATTAACTGTTTCAAAATAGTTTTTTCCTTACAGCCTCATTCTTCTTGAATTTTAAATCTCTATTGAAAAGAGCCCCCCAGAGTGTCTATTTTCTGAAAACAAGCTGAAGAGCAATCACCTTGCTTTTCCAAAGCAGCCGTACCGCGTTTGGTTTCTTCATTCCAAAAATAACAGAAAATTTTGGAGCCGGTTACATAGCAGGGAACCAAGCATTGGAATACAAAACCTTCCTGTCTCTTGTGGAAGGCTCTTGAGTCCTTAAGTAGTTACATTCCAACATCACAAGGAAGCTGTAGAGGACAAATGCAGTGAGGAGAAGGTTAGAGGCAGCCCTGGCATTCCTCTCCAGGGAGATACCAAGTTTGGTCATGCCCTAGAGACGTTAGGGTGCTCTGCAAGAGGTGTTGCCACCGCTATAGCCCTGAAGGCTATCTGGAGGGAAACAGCATCTTCTCCAGGTTCTAATCAGCTGCATACAATCTCCTGAAACACCCACCTGGATGCTAGCCTGTTTTAGTCCTCACCCTCTTCCTCCATAGAATTACAGGACAGCTCAACTTTGCTACTTCACCTAGGGACAAAGATGCAGATCGACTTTTTGCATTCTCTTTCCCACCAATCTTCCTCCCCCCTTAAAAATGGAAAACACATAGATCAAATGTCTCCCTATTTTCCTTAGTTTTTAACAGCGTGTAACTAAGCTAATTACTCCCTGGTCAGTCCTTCCCTCTTACCTAATTATCATCTTTATCCAGTGTTCCTTTACCTGCCTCAGCCTAGATCCAATTACGTCATTAAAATCTGTTTCTCAGGGCTTCCCTGGTGGCGCAGTGGTTGAGAGCCCGCCTGCCGATGCAGGGGACGCGGGTTCGTGCCCCGGTCTGGGAGGATCCCACATGCCACGGAGCGGCTAGGCCCGTGAGCCATGGCCACTGAGCCTGCGCGTCTGGAGCCTGTGCTCTGAAACGGGAGAGGCCACAACAGTGAGAGGCCCGCGTACCTCAAAAAAAAAAAAAAAATCTGTTTCTCCGTCTGTTGGTCTCCTCTCCCGTTTGTGAATGAAAAATAAATGAAAGTAAGGATCCTTTAAACAAATGGTACTGGATCAACTGGAAATCCCTGGGGGGAAGGGAGAAAGAAAGAAAGAAAGGGCACTGACCTAAACCTCACACCTTATACAAAAATTAATCCAAAATAGATCACAGGTTTATATGTAATATTAGAGTTATAAATCTTTCAGAAAAAATAGGATGAAATCTTTGGAATCTAGATCTAGGTAAAGAGTTACTAGTTCTGACACCAATTATACAATATATGAAAAGAAAATTTGAAAATTGGACCTCATCAAAATTAAAAACTTTTGCAAAAAGCTGTTAAGAGGACATGAAGATAAGCTACAAATTGAGAAGAAAATTTGCAGTTGTGTATCTGACAGAGGACTGGTATCTAGAATACATAAAGAACTCTCAAAACTCAACAATGAAAAGACAAACAATCCAATTAGAAAATGAGCAGAAGACATGAGGTGACGTTTCACAGAAGAGGATATATACATGACCAATAAACACATGAGAAGAACAGACAAACTGACCACAATATAAATTACCACGAGGTGTTTTGCAGCAGGGGAGAGGAAGGATTGGACAGAAAGTGTCAAAATACTTTAGGAAATTAAAGTCACATATCAAAGAGGTAACATCAGCAAGATGGTAGACTAGGAGGTCCCAGACCTCATTTCCCCAGAAAAACCAAGATTTAACAGTTTTTGTATGGGATTGAAGTTCAGTTGTTATCAACTTAAAATAGATAGGTATAACTACAAGATATTTTAATGCAAGCCTCAGGATAACTACAAAGAAAAAACCTATAAGCAGATACACAAAAGACAGAGAAAAGAATCAAAGCAAATCACTAGGAAGAACAAAACAAAACAAATAACAAAGGAAGACAACAAAAGAAGAGGGGGCAAAACAACTGCAAAAAAGGTAGAAAGCAGCTAACAAGATGATAAGAGTAAGTCCTCATCTATTAATAATTACTTTAAACATAGATTACACACGCCAATCAAAAGAATGGATGAATGGACTAAAAAAAAAAAAGATCCAGTGATGTGCTGTGTCCAAGAGACTCACTTTACATTTAAGGACACACACTGGCTGAAAGTGAAGAGATGAAAAAAATATTCTCTGCAAATGGTAACCAAACAAAAAACAAAAAAAGGGAGAAGGGGCTACACTTTGACAAAGCAGACTTTAAATCAAAAGCTCTCTAGAGACAAAAAAGGCTATTATATAATGATAAAAGGGTCAATTCCACAGGAAGATATAAAAATCGTAAATATATACTCACCGAACATTAGAGCACCTAAATATATAAAGCAAATATTGACAGATCCGGGCTTCCCTCGTGGTGCAGTGGTTGAGAGTCTGCCTGCCGATGCAGGGGACATGGGTTCGTGCCCCGGTCCGGGAGGATCCCACATGCCGCGGAGCCCCTGGGCCTGTGAGCCATGGCCGCTGAGCCTGTGCGTCCGGAGTGCCTGTGCTCTGCAACGGGAGAGGCCGCGGCAGTGAGAGGCCCGCGTACCGCAAAAAAAAAAAAAAAAAAAAAGACAGATCTGAACGGAGAAACTGACAACAGTATGAAGATAACACATACTGACAAGGATGTGGAGAAAAAGGAACCCTTGTGTAATGTTGAAGGGAATGCAAATAGTTACAGCCATAATGGAAAACAGTATGGGATTTCC